>NC_030818.1:86550000-86850000 GCF_001704415.2 Capra hircus
TGGGCTTTCATTTTCCTGGTGGACTAGGGGTTAGGATTCTGGGCTTTCATTGTTGTGGCCAGGGTTCAGTCCGAGGTCAGGGAACTGATAGCCAGGCAAAAAACAAACAAACAGAAAGGAGTGGGGGGCTGACTCTCGCTTCAATATGGATGAACCTTGATAACACTGAAGCCAGTCACTGAAGACCATAAATCGTCATGATTCGCTTTAGGTGAAATATCCAAAATAGGCCAGTTCATTGAGGCAGAAAGCAGATGAGTAGTTGTCTAGGGTTTGGGGGAAAGCAAGAGGGTGGGGGAGAAGGCAATGGCACCCCACTCCAGTACTCTTGCCTGGAAAATCCCATGGACGGAGGAGCCTGGTAGGCTGCGGTCCATGGGGTCGCTGAGAGTCGGACACGACTGAGCAACTTCACTTTTACTTTTCACTTTCATGCACTGGAGAAGGAAATGGCAACCCACTCCAGTGTTCTTGCCTGGAGGATCCCAGGGACGGGGGAGCCTGATGGGCTGCCGTCTATGGGGTCGCACAGAGTCGGACATGACTGAAGCGACTTAGCAGCAGCAGCAGCAGCAAGGGGGTGGGGAAGAGTTAGAGGAAAATGGAAAGCGGCTGCTAAGAGTTTCTCTGAGAAGGTGAGATTGAGTGTGGCGATGATTGCACAACTGTGTAAAAACAGAATTGTAATTTAACGTGTGAATTGTATGGTATGTGAAATATTTCTCAATAAAGCTGTTAAAATATAGAAAGCAACCACAAATACCATTTACCAAAAAAATAACCGAAAACAAACAAGGCCACCCAAGCGTGACCCGCCGGCGAAACCTTTCTAAATCCTTATTTGGATCCCCACCCGTTCCTCTTTCAGGGTTTTCAGAGCCAGGGCCCGAGAGCCTGCTGTCCGTCTGTCTGTCCTCATCGCTGGAGTGGATCAGCAGGCTTCACTCTTGTCCTCATCTCCATCTTCACAAGGACGGCTGCCAGTAAAGGTCTGTGTAATGAGTGAATTCTCGTAATCACATAATACATCCTGTGACACAGCAAACATATCATCAGATAGCTAATAGTTTGATCAATAAATATTCATAGCCATGAACCTTGGCTTCATCAGCATCTGATAAACATTGCTGAACCTGAGGTTCTGAGAAGCATGCTTTGCTTAATAATCTCAGAGGTCAAGTATGTCAGATTTCTGGAGTGCTTCAACTCTGCTTTGATCTCAGCACTGTGCAGCCAACATTTTGCAGGGTTGCTGGAGCAAGTTGCTGGGTTCGTGGCTGGAGTGGGAATGCCCCGGCCCAGGTGCCCCCATCCCCTCTCCTGCCTTCAGTCTGCAGCCAGCTCTGGAGATGACCTAGTGCGTCCAGACCCTATATCTGAGTCACCAAGACTAGCACTGTGAGCTCTTCTTCCCTAACTGACCCTGGAGACCTGCGCCTGGCCAGCAGGCCAGAGCACAGGTGACAGTGACGGAGGAAGTGGCCGGTCCTGTCCTCCTCGTCCTGGCATTCCACTGAGAGCCTGCAGCCGGTCCCTTGGCTGGGCTTGTGGGGAGGACAGCGTAGGCGGTTCCCTGGCTCTACAAAGGAGGCTCCTGCCTGGCAGTTTTTAAAAGGAGGTTGTCAAGGTCCCTTTGACCATCTTCTCTCTCCATAGGTTGATCTGGTGACAGTGACACCAGGATGGTTTCCATTTGGAAAATGAGCACTGCACTCCTAGGGAGTTTTGAATAAGAATGTCACAGAGGAATGAGGGCCCCCAACACGCAACCGCCGTGAGGAGCAGCATGAATCTTCCGCGAGTCTCTGTGTTTTGGAAACCTGCTGAAGAGTCAACCAGGTTGATGAAGTGACACACAAAGCAGGACTTTCCAGATGTTAGTGAGACTGGGTGCTGAAATCCCTTGGGAGATTGCCATGGGTCTGGGTTGGGGGATGACCCTGAGCCACATGCCTGAGTTTGGGAGGCCCTTGGAGACCCTCATATCTTCGGCCAGCCCATCTCATCCCACCTTGGGCACTTGCTGCTTCTCTGTGCCTTGCTCTCCTCACTCCCGACCTGCCCAGGGTGCTCCAGGTCCTCCCCCTGATCCCAGAGCCTGTAGGCAACTTGGCGACATCTTCCAGGACAAATACACTGGCTGCGTGTCAACCTGCCTCCTTCGTGCTGATCCGCCACCTCGAGGACATCTGGGGTTGGCGAGGGTAACCGGTGTGGCCAGACCAGAGGCCTCTGCGTCTGCGGAGAAGCCGCTGCGGCCAAGGCTCCAGCAGGGCAACTCCCTTTCCCCTTCCCAGGAAGGGACGGGGAAAGCAGAGACCTGTGTGGTCCTTGGAGACGGTGGAGTAGGTCAAGGAAAGACTCCTGTCTGCCTGGTTGCCCGTGAAGGCAAAGCAAATCGATGGTATTTCCTAAATGAATGAATGAAGATGAATGAGTGAAATGCCATCACTAGCCCCTCCCCCTGCTCCTCTGCGAGGACCCAAGCATCTGACTTTGGTATGGTGGTTCTCTCCAGCTCGAGCGGGGTGGCTTGAGTGTCCCCATGGACAACGTCCATCCCCGGCCTCCAAAGCTCCTCCACTCCAAGGACCTTCCATCTGTCTTTTCAGCTGCCCACTCCTGTGGCCGCACCCTGTGCCTTGTCATCACCTGAAACTGCCCCACCTCGGAAAGCTTAAATACCAGTATCCCGCTCTCATACCCAGCTCCCACTGCACTGCCCTCAGCGCGCCCACACACACACAGACACACACGCACACACCTCTGCCTTCCCCTGCTTGGTCACCTCCTCACAATGCGGCTTCTTTTCATGCCAGGCAAACGGTCTGAACTGCTTTCTCATCAGCACCTCTGATGCTCTCACGACCTACTCTTCCCGTGAATCCACCTCACCTTATTTCAGCAAAACCCTTGGTGCTCAGTCTCCCCCCGCTCCCCAGGCAGCCCAGCCGTGCCCGAGAGGTGCCCCCGTGCTGCCCGGCTCCACACGTGGCCTCCGTCCGGTTGTCCCTTCCCTCCGTCACTCACCCTTCTGTGCTTTCAACAGATATGCAGAGCCATGACCGCGAGCCAGGACCGTTCAAGGTGCCAGGGACTGAGTGGTGAAAGCTAGTTCCGGTCCTGCTCTCATAGACCTCCCCGCTCGTGGGGGACACGGTAAATTGACCCAAGACCATTGTGGTGACTCAGCCAGGTCTGCCTCGCTGCTCGGCTGCAGTCTCTCCTGGAGGCTTTGCAGCCTTCATTCTGAAGATGACCTCACCCCCCACTCCCCAGGAAAGTGATACCCTCAGATGTCAGTGTTGCTTCTAATTCTGCCGGTCTATGGATTTACCACCTTATGTAGTCCTTCACCCTGTTGCTGCCTTGTTCTTGTTTAGAGGATATGACAGGTCCCCCTCTTTGAGGCTGGCACCCCCTCCCCGGCTCATCACCAAAGCCTCCCCCATCTCCTCTGTCAGCTACCTCCTAGCTGTCTTTCATCATCCAGCACACCGTCACTCTACGATCCTCCCCTTCAGCGTGCAAACTCAGCCTTCTTTCTTTCTGTGTTATTGTCTTAATTGTTGGCCGTGCCTTGCAGCTTGTAGGATCTTAGTTCCCTGACTGGGGATTGAACCCGGGTCACCACGGCGGAAGTGTTGAGTCTTA
Source organism: Capra hircus (assembly GCF_001704415.2). Lineage (NCBI taxonomy): Eukaryota > Metazoa > Chordata > Mammalia > Artiodactyla > Bovidae > Capra > Capra hircus. The sequence continues at coordinate 86,553,655 of NC_030818.1, forward strand.
ACCTCTGAACCACCAGGGAATTCCCTTAATCATCATCTTTCTTTAAACCCCTTTCCTTGGTCCCTGAGCCCTACTCCACTGCCCCCCGGGTCTCTCTCCTTCATTCTAAATGTCCAGCACTGTGTTCACATCCCAACTGCCAGGCACACCCGCATTCCCCTGCCTGTGGAGGACCTACTGTGTGTACAAGCCTGTGCTCATGGCTAGGGGAACCACAGGGGACACAAGACCCCGGCCTCAGGCAGCTTCCATTCTAGTGTGGAAGGCAGGTCAGATGCAAGTAAACAGGTAAATAAGCATAAGAAATTAACATTTTTTTTTTTTAAGTTCTTACAAAGAAGATCAAAAGTGGGAATGAGACTGAGAGTAGCTGGGAAAACCCATTTCAAATAGGGTTCTCCCTGGAGAAGTGACAGGGCCTTAAGAGCTTAGAGTGGCCCAGATTCATGAGGGATGGAGACAGGAAGAGCTGCACCTGGTGGGAGGAATCTCCAGCTGAGCGTGTGTAGGTGGGCGCTGTTCCCTTCTCAGGCCGCCCCCATCTGGCTCTGTCCTCACCACTTCCTCAAAAACAATCCTCCTCCCATTTTTCAGCCCAGGGAACAGGTGTGGTCGTGTTTATCAGTGCTCCCCTATCTAGGTTGTTGTTCAGTCGCCAACTCATATCCGATTCTTTGTGATCCCATGGACTACAGCACGCCAGGTTCCCCTATCTTTCATCACCTCCCAAAGTTTGCTCAAATTCATGTCCATTGAGTCAGTGGTGCCATCCAACCGTCTCACCCTCTGTCACCCCATTCTCCTCCTGCCTTCAATTTTTCCCAACATCAGGATATTTTCCGATGAGTCAGCTCTTTGCATCAGGTGGCCAAAGTATTGGAGCTTCAGCTTTAGCCTCAGTCCTCCCAACGAATATTCAGGGTTGATTTCCTTTGGGATTGACTGGTTTGATCTCCTTGCTGTCCAAGGGGCTCTCAAGAGTCTCCTTTGCACTACAACTCATTTAACACTCTCCTCTGGAATCACCCCTTGTTGGGACTTGCATGACTCCATCGTCTTATGTGGTCACTCAGGCTCCTTCCTGCGCGTCTTTTCTCTGACCTCCCTTTATTTTTGTTGTCTCCATTCATTATCCACTGCTCTCTTGAGCTACACTGGAGGTTCATGGCTTTTGAGGACTCACAGAACCCTTTGATTCTCTGTTGATCTCTCCTCCCAGGAAAAATATGTGTATATTACATGTACATAGGATTCTTTTCATATGATATCATCAAGGGGTTTGTGGGCCCACCTAGACTCTTGGATTCCAGATTAAGAAGCCTTATCTATACATTTTCCCAGAGATATTTCATCCACTTCCACAGGAACTACTTGTTCTTCATAACTTTAAAAAATTCAAGTGTAGTGGAGAGGAAGAGATGAGTAGACAGAATACAGAGGATTTTTAAAATAGTGAAACTACTTTGTATTATATAATATTTTTGTAACATCTAATGGGAAAACTGAAATTTAAATTTGAGCCAACCCAACGCTATTACAATGATGAATACATGTCATTATACATTTTTGTCAAAACCCACAGAATACCAAAAATGAAGCCTAATATAAACTACAAACTTTGGGTGGTAATGAAAATCAGATGACAATATAAATTGGGATATTTTTCTGGACTCTCTCTTCTTTTCCATGATATAGTTGTTGATTCTTCTTTCAGAAGCACACCATCTTGATTACGGTGACTTTACTGTAGGCCTTTAAATAGTCTCTAACTTTGTGGTTTTTTAAAAGTGTTTTGAAAATAATTTTTGTACTGCTACACATTTTAGAATCAGCTTAATTTCTACCAAAAAATAAAAAAAAAGCCTGCTGATGTTTTGCATTGAATCTATAGATTAGTGTGGTGAGAATGAACATCTTCTCATTTATTTATTTATACCCCCAACCTTCTACCCCTCCCCCACCACCAGGATCTGTTCTTGTGTTTTCTACCATCATGCCTGACCCTGAAACTGGGAGGAACATTTAACCTTGCCCTCTCCCTTAGCCCTAACGACAATCATGAAGGTCTGCTGATTTTTCTCTTTGTCCCTAGTGGTACCATGTGCAGGCCTTCCTCATTACTCACTCAGATAATTGCAATCACTGCTTAATAGCTGGACCCAGCAAATATAACTCACATATCAGCCTGAAAGGCTGCTTTTGCAAATCTGACCCCACCCATCTAGCTTGACATCCATTAGCTCAGGGTGAATTTCCAGTTGCCTTAACATGCAATATACCAGTTCACTATCTGGCTCTTTTGTACCTTCTTGGCTGCATTTCCCAATATCCACTGCCCCTTCCTTTTCCCGAAAGCCTCCCCACCCCCTGAATGAGTTGGAGCCCCTTGCTGATGCACCCATCATGCCCAGTACGTGGGACTGGGCACATAAGGCAGGGTCTCCTGCTCCAAAATTGTTAAGAATTTCAAGATGTAACAGCAGAGTTTTAAACCAGGTGTGGGTGAAGCTCTTGTGAGCACAGGGCTCTTCATGACCGTACTGGGCCTTTGCATATCTCATGCTTGTCACTGTCTCTGTTTCTACGGAGCAGGAAGCCCTGGAGCTCTGAAGAGCCTGGGCAGGTCATCTGTGAAGTGAGTTGCTTTTTTCCAAAACCAGTGGCTTTTGTTCCTTTGTTATAACCTGATCACTTTGAATGCTCTTAGAACAGAGAACATTGACTACCATTATAGTCTAGCTGCTTAATTCTGACAACTGAGTCAAGAAATAATTACGTTCGATGAGGCCTGCTGTGAACAGGGTATTTGGAGATGAAATGAATTCGCTTGTGGTTTCCTCGTCAGCCAGTGATCCCACTGCAGAGGTGGGGATGGTGATAAACCTTCAAGCACAGAAGTCACCAGTTTTGGGGTAGTATAATCAGCCTGTGCTCAGTCTCAGTAAACATCTGTTCTTATTCAAAGGATTCTACACATGAAACTCAGGTTTTCCAGGTGGCTCAGCGGTAATGAATCTGCCTGCCAATGTAGGAGGTGGGTTCGATCCCTGGGTTGGGAAAATCCCCTGGAGAAGGAAATAGCAACAGACTCCAATATTCTTGCCTGAAAAATCCCATGGACAGAGGAGCCTGGCTGGCTACAGTCCATGGGATCACAAAACAGACAGACATGACTTAGTGAGTAAACAACAACAAATACGTTAAACTTTCCAAAAAAGCTCCTTTAAATAGACTGGAAATGCATGCCCATGTGTATTTGGTGTTATTTACATAAAGTGTAAGTGTGTGATTTAAGGGGGAAATGTGCCCCGAGGTAGCATCCCACAGTCTGGGGCAAGGTATGGGGTGCTTGCTGTGATCTGGTTTGTTCTCAGGCCCTAGTGAGAATCTCCATGGTCAAGTATAAGAAGCCTTCTAGTCTGACTTCTACTTCCCCTGGCTTAATTTCTCCTGCTCTGGACTCCTTTTCAGCATGGACTGTGCTCTATGCAGTCTTTTATCTCTAATATGCATGAGGTCTGGAAATAGGTCCACTAAATGGCTAATGAATGGAACATAAAGGGAGGAAAAAAAGAGGGAAAGAATCAGAGGGGAGATTTCAGGGTTGGATTGTATTATCTTACGGAAATAAGATAACTTATATTACCCCCTACCACCACCACCTAGAGCAGACAATAAAACGAAACACAGCCTTACTTAAAGTTCAGCTTAAGTTTGTCCATAATGTAGATAATAACTCATTCCAGTTTAAGATAGCTAAATGCCCATATATGTAATACTAATGAAAACAAAAAAATTTAAAAACTAGCAGAAACAATAATAAATTTAAATCAATAACATTTGTGAAAGTTGTTTTTTTTTATTTTTTATTTTTTTTGAAAGTTGTTTTCTTAAGAACATGTATGTAACTTTGACTTTTTAAATTTAGTTGTTCATTTATTTATTCAACAGACATGAAGTGTTTATTATGTGTCTACCTAGGGAACAGATTTCCATGATCAAACATTCTACAATTCACCATCATCCATTTGTGGATTTAACATAATTAAAAAGGAAATCTTTTTAACAGCAAAAATATTAAGTCTATTCCTCTCTTTCTTGCCCAAGCTGTATAAAATGGACAAAAAGCATAACACAAGGCCATGTGAAAATGCAGGGCAGCACCAATGTGCAAGCTGCGTGTGCATTCCAGAAAACTTGAACATTAGCTCATAATACTGACTCTGGAATCTGTGTGCCAAGTCAGCCCACAGAGAAAGACTTACATGGTAGTATCTTATTTTCATATAATAATGTCATCTGCAAAGCATTTTCATAGGTGTAATGTCACTTCAAATATGCCTTCTAGAACCCAGCAACCTGAAGCAGACATATTGACAAATACCTGAGCACATAGTAGTAACTCAATAGCTACATTTTTTTTTGGCTACACTGGGTCTTCACCGCTGCGCGTGGGTTTTCTCTAGTTGTGGTGAGTGGGGGCTACTCTCCTGTTGAGGAGCTCGGGCTCTAGAGCATGCAGGTTTCAGTAGCTGTGGCACGTGGGCTTTAGTTGCCCCGCACCATGTGGAATCTGCCCAGACCAGGCATCAAACTCTTGTGCCTTGCACTGGCAGGTGGATTCTTAACCACTGGACCACCAGGAACGTCCCTCAATAGATATTTGCTGAATGAGTATATGAGTGAATATGGTTACAGGACACATAATCAAGAGCAAAGTATTAAAAGAATACAAAAATTTTATAGGGAAGTCCTAAAGGCATTTCAACCCAATAGCTGAATACACGTGTACTTAATTTAGTTTCTCAAATCCTTGCTGTATCTCAGGAGGGACTCTCTTCTTCTCTGGGTGGGAAAGACAACCTGTCCATGCTGATTATGATGACAATGATGGTGATGGTGACGACTATACAAGCTGCACATGGTTAGGCAGGATTCCCAGATGACCCAATGTCCTTCACCTTTGCATAATTCCCTCCTCTGTAAATATGATATTATGTTACATCACATGGCAAAAAGGTTTTGCAGATGTAATTAAGGTTACTAATCAATTGATCTTAAGATAGGGCTCACCCACTCACACGAGTCCTTCTCTGTTGGATGCAGAGGGGAAGTCTGAGACCTACTCTGGCTGGCTTGAAAGACTACAAGCGTCTATTTTGCGAGTTGCCCGTGGCGGGAAGTGGGGGAGCGGTCACAGGGGAAGAACCTGTGATCAGCTTCTGGGAGCTAGGAGTGGCCCCTGGCTGACAGCCAGCAAGGAAATAATAAGGGATCTCAGTTCTACAACTGCAGAACATTGAATTCTGCCAAAAGCAAGAATGATCTGGGAAGCCGCTCTCTCCCCAGAGCCTCCAGACCAGCCAGACTGGATGACACCATGGTTTCTGCCAGAGAAGCAGCCATGCCATACTAGTCTTCTGGCATACACAGCTGTGGGTCAATATTGATACTGTTTTAAGCCACTACCTCCCCTGGAGAAGGGAATGGCTGCCCACTCCAGCGTTCTGGCCTGGAGAATTCCATGGACAAAGGAGCCTGGCAGGCTACAGTCTGCTGCTGCTGCTGCTGCTAAGTTGCCTCAGTTGTGTCCGACTCTGTGCGACCCCAGAGACGGCTGCCCACCAGGCTCCCTCGTCCCTGGGATTCTCCAGGTAAGAACAATGGAGTGGGTTGCCATTTCCTTCTCCAATTCATGAAAGTGAAACGTAAAAGTGAAGTCGCTCAGTCGTGTCTGACTCCTAGCGACCCCATGGACTGCAGCCTACCAGGCTCCTTCGCCCATGGGATTTTCCAGTCTATGGAGTCGCAAAAAGTCGGACATGACTGAGCAACTTTCACTTCACTTTAAGCCGCTACGTTTGTGGTAATTTCCTATTAGCAACAGAAAACCAATCCAGTTGTTGATGATATTTTTAAGGTGTGTAAATTCCCGTGCAGGAATTTACGGGAAGCCTGAGCGATGATTTAGAGAAACAGGGAAATAGGTGGGCTTGGGCAAGGTGTGGCCAGCCACCAGGAACTTCAGTATTCTGAAACGGGGTCTGTCAGGCGGGAGGAAGACCATGCCATCAGCAAGAGCCTGAAAGACAGAGCATTATCTTTGGGAATCACTGAGAATAACATCTTTCTCTTTCATTCAACAAATTTATATTTGTCCTGTTCTCAGTGTTGCATGTAATTACATACATGTATAGCAGTCAGATGGATAAGGTCCCTGTTCTCAAGGGGCTTCCATGCTGGCGAGCACGGAGGAACCAGAGGATAAAAAAACTTTCATCAGTGTCTGAGAGCAAAGTCATTCCAGGTAATAAATGTAAGAAAGACAACAAAGCACATGAATGTGATGGAGGCAGCCAGGTGGGGGTGGGACTGCTGTGGGTCAAAGAAGGCATCCGGGGGTGGGGAGGGACATTTCAAATGAGATCCAGATGGTGCAAAGTGGCAAAATGCTAAGGTCAGAACATTCTAGACAGAGAGAACAGCACGTGCAAGAACCCTGAGGTCAGAAAAGCAAGCAAGTAATGTGGCCAAGCCACTGGGGAGAAAGAGGCAGGCTGAAGACAGGCGGTGGAGGATCGCATCGGCATCAGGGAGGAGCTGGGATTTAAATGTGAGTGCACTGGGTTCTAAGAAGGAGAAGGGAATCATCTGATGTGGTGTTTCTAAAAGGTTGTTCTCAGGGCTAAGAGTCCAGGTAGGCGTGAGAGCAGGGAGGCCAGGGGTGAGAGGCATCAAGAGTTCTGGTTCTTGGGCCTTCCTGGTAGTCCAGTGGTAAAGAATCCACCTGGCAATGTGGGAGACACGGGTTCAATCCCCGATCGGGGAAGATCCCGCACACCTCAGAGCAACTAAGCTCGTGCAGCAACTACTAAAGCCCTTGCACCCTAGAGCCTGTGCTCCACAAGAGGAGTCATTGAAAAAGAGCGTGCACACCGCAACTAGAGAGTCACCTCTGCTCAACGCAACGAGAGAAAAGCTCACTCAGCAGCGAAGAGCCAGCCCAGCCACAAATCAATAAATACAAAAATTTTAAAAAGTGTTCTGGTCCTGGTGGATAGTTGGGAAATCTATACACAGGCCTCCTGTAATGCTCATGGAGAGAAAACGAGTAAGCAGGCTCCAGAAGAAACGGTGAAGCTCTATGGACCTAGCAGGAGGACTCTCAATATCAGCTGATTCTTAAAAGACAAGCAGGCAAGCAAACAAAAAAACTTTTATTCTTAAGTAATTTTAGGTGAATTTAACTCATACGACCATTTTATCTACTACTGTGGGCAGGAATCCCTTAGAAGAAATGGAATAGCCATCAGAGAGTCCGAAATGCAGTACTTGGATTCAGTCTCAAAAACAAACAATGATCTCTGTTCGTTTCCAAGGCAAACCATTCAATATCATGGTAATCCAAGTCTATGCCCTGACCAGTAATGCTGAAGAAGCTGAAGTTGAATGGTTCTATGCAGACCTATAAGACCTTTTAGAACTAACACCCCAAAAATATGTCATAGGGGACTGGAATGAAAAAGTAGGAAGTCAAGAAACACCTGGAGTAACAGACAAATTTGACCTTGGAGTACAGAATGAAGCAGGGCAAAGGCTAATAGAGTTCTGTCAAGAGAACACACTGGTCATAGCAAATACCCTCTTTCAACAACACAAGAGAAGACTCTACACATGGACATCACCAGATGGCCAACACCAAAATTAGACTGATTATATTCTTTGCAGCCAAAGATGGAGAAGCTCTATACAGTCAGCAAAAACAAGACCGGGAGCTGACGGTGGCTCAGATCATGAACTCCTTATTGCCACATTCAGACTGAAATTGAAGAAAGTGGGAAAACCACTAGACCATTCAGGTATGACCTAAATCAAATCCCTTATGACTATACAGTGGAAGTGAGAAATAGATTTAGGGACTAGATCTGATAGATAGAGTGCCTGATGAACTATGTACAGAGGTTCATGACATTTTATAGGAGAAAGGGATCAAGACCATCCCCATGGAAAAGAAATGCAAAAAAGCAAAATGGCTGTCTGAGGAGGCTGTACAAATAGCTGTGAAAAGAAGAGAAGTGAAAAGCAAAGGAGAAAAGGAAAGATATATCCATTTGAGTGCAGAGTTCCAAAGAACAGCAAGGAGAGATAAGAAAGCCTTCCTCAGCTATCAATGCAAAGAGATAGAGGAAAACAATAGAATGGGAAAGACTAGAGATCTCTTCAGGAAAATTAGAGATACCAAGGGAACATTTCATGCAAAGATAGGATCAGTAAAGGACAGAAATGGTAGGGACCTAACAAAAGCAGAAGATATTAAGAAGTAGCAAGAATACACAGAACTATACAAAAAAGATCTTCACAATTCACATAATCATGATGGTGTGATCACTCACCTAGAGCCAGACATCCTGGAATGTGAAGTCAAGTGGGTCTTAGGAAGCATCACTATGAACAAAGCTAGTGGAGGTGATGGAATTCTAGTTGAGCTATTTCAAATCCTGAAAGATGATGCTGTGAAAGTGCTGCACTCAATATGCCAGCAAATGTGGAAAACTCAGCAGTGGCCACAGGACTGGAAAAGGTCAATTTTCATTCCAATCCCAAAGAAAGGCAATGCCAAAGAATGCTCAAGCTACCGCACAGTTGCACTCATCTCAGATGCTAGTAAAGTAAAGCTCAAAATTCTTCAAGCCAGGCTTCAGCAATACATGAACTGTGACCTTCCAGATGTTCAAGTTGGTTTTAGAAAAGGCAGAGGAACCAGAGATCAAATTGCCAACATCCGCTGGATCATGGAAAAAGCAAGAGAGTTCCAGAAAAACATCTATTTCTGCTTTATTGACTATGCCAAAGCCTTTGACTGTGTGGATCACAAGAAACTGTGGAAAATTCTGAAAGAGATGGGAATACCAGACCACTAGACCTGTCTCTTGAGAAACCTATATGCAGGTCAGGAAGCAACAGTTAGAACTGGACAGGGAACAACAGACTGGTTCCAAATAGGAAAAGGAGTACGTCAAGGCTGTGTATTGTCACCCTGCTTATTTAACTTATATGCAAAGTACATCATGAGAAATGCTGGACTGGATGAAGCACAAGCTGGAATCAAGATTGCCGGGAGAAATATCAATCACCTCAGATATGTAGATGACACCACTCTTATGTCAGAAGTGAAGAAGAACTAAAGAGCCTCTTGCTGAAAGTGAAAGAGAAGAGTGAAAAAGTTGGCTTAAAGCTCAACATTCAGAAAACTGAAGATCATGGCATCTGGTCTCATCACTTCGTGGCAAATAGATGGGGACACAGTGGCAACAGTGTCAGACTTTATTTTGGGGGGCTCCAAAATCACTGCACATGGTGACTGCCGCCATGAAATTAAAAGACGCTTACTCCTTGGAAGGAAAGTTATGACCAACCTAGACAATATATTAAAAAGCAGAGACATTACTTTGCCAACAAATGTCCATCTAGTCAAGGATATGGTTTTTCCAGCAGTCATGTATGGATGTGAGAGTTGGACTGTGAAGAAGGCTGAGCGCCGAAGAATTGATGCTTTAGAACTGTGGTGTTGGAGACTTTTGAGAGTCCCCTGGACTGCAAGGAGGTTCAACCAGTCCATCCTAAAGGAGAACAGTACTGACTGTTCACTGGAAGGACTGATGTTGAAGCTGAAACTCCAATACTTTGGCCACCTGATGTGAAGAGCTGACTCATTTGAAAAGACACTGATTGCTGGGAGCCAGCACGGGAGATCCCACCCATGACAAGGTCATGCGGAGAGGCCTGATGGGCAAGGCGAGTCAGGCCTCAGGGGTTCCCCCTGGATTTTCCTGAACATCTCCCTCAAAAACCAGAGTCTGCCTGCAGTAAACTGTGTTATGCTTTCCACCTACTCTTCTGACATTAACAGGGGGCTGTCCCCCCACCACCTTTTTCTGGAAAAAGATAATTTAGAGCTTTTAGATAATAAATCTCCTGGGCATAATAAGAGAGTTTCAATCCAAAAACCCCTCAGATAGCTTTCTAGCCTGCCTGCCGGACTCTTACAGCTGCGCATGTGATTGTTTGCGGCCTCCCCACCGCTAGAGGCACAGGAAGCTTAAAACATCCTGGGAATGTAGGGGCTTCCGAGGAGTCAAAATTATTAGAATAGAACTGATTAAAGGTTTCCTTTGTTGAGCCAATACTTGCTGCCAAATTTTCATACTTTTATTTGTAGATATAGTTGGTATATAGAAAAAACATGTAGTAGACCTGGTATTAGCAACATTAGATCTTTGAGTTAAGTACTTTCTTTGTTATAACCCACTGCACCTTTGTTCTACAGGAATGTAACGTGATGCAGGGTAAAGAAAAAACACTTCTAGGGAAAAAGTTTTCTGGTTGATAGACATTTATCTAGGAAGAGAGCCATAAAAATTAACAGGCCTCTTGGCCAGAAGATAATGTAAACCACCTGAGACCTTTTGTATACAGGAAGGTATGCAAAAAGAAAGCCTGGTCTCAATGAGGGTCAGGACTGCTGTTATATGCAGGACCCCTGCATAACTCTGCATATTCCGTTATTTATGTACAACTTGGGGTATATAAGCTGATTTTGAAAATAAAGTTGTGAGTCTTGCACCGATGCTGGGCTCCCGCATGTCGTTCTTTTCTCCCCTTTTCCGGGTGAATTCCCATCTGGAGCACAGAGGCTCGCCAAGTCTACTTACTTGCCCTGGCTTCTAAGACCCACGAGAGGGAGCCCAAGGCGGGGCACCCTCCGCTATTCAAGTGGGGGCCTGTGGCCTGACGTAGATGGTGCAAACCTCTTGTCTCGAGGTTTTATTAGTTTTCCACGAAAACCAATTTATTCGGCCTCTTTTCTCCACTAATTTTCCTACTACACTATTCTTTCCTAATCTCTTTATATTTCTAATTAAATAGTCCTTTTCCACACTCCGACTCCGTCCTCGCTTCGAATTCCCTGGATCCACCGGGGCTGGACCCTGGCAACTGATGGTGGGAAAGATTGAGGGCAGGAGAAGGGGACAGAGGATGAGATGGTTGGATGGCATCCCCGACTTGATGGACATGAGTTTGAGTAAACTCTGGGAATTGGTGATGGACAGGGATGCCTGGCGTGCTGTGGTCCATGGGGGTCGCAGAGTCGGACATGACTGTGCGACTGAACTGAAGACATTAACGTTGGTGCAAGTTTTTATTAAGTAAACTACATAGTTCATTCACACTTTACCAGTTTTTGCACTAATGTCATCTTTCTGTTCCAGGATCTAATCCAGGACACCGTCATGTTGCATTTAGGACTTAATTCTTTCTAGTGTTTTATTTAAGGATGCACAAATGTAAACCCAGCTATAAGTTTATTAGGCTTTTCGCTCTTGTATTACTGTACACCAAAACAAACTCATGTTATTTTCATGCAAAATTGAAAAAAAAATTAAAACCAATATAACTCAAATTAATTTACTACGATGATTGATATATTTTTTTAAACGACAATCAATTGCTGCTTTGCTAAATGAATATGCAGCACTGCTATGGCCTGAGGGCTTTCACATTCTCTATCCCCACCCTATTTACTTCCTTCCACCTCTGTTACCGATTTGATCAACTGCAAAACCTTATTTCACACAGCAGGCCGTGACATCATTGGGTTTTCAGTAGGCTCACACTTGCCCCTACTGTATTTTTTCACACTATCACCTCTCCTTCCAACCACTGAACTGAGACAATAAAAGCAGTGGCACGTGGAACCAGTGAACTGTAAACTGAAACACAAGCTTGGTGATGGTATGAGCAGTAGTACTTTTCAGAAGATGCCAATCAGAGAATCAGATATGCTTATGGCAACTGTTTAAAAGGTTATTGTTGAAATAGGAAAAAAAAAAAAAAAAAAAACTACACCTGAGATGCTATTTTACAAATACATCTGTAAGTTCTAGGTTAAGAAACAGTGCCGTGAGTTTACATATAATGTATGATGAGAATCTAGGTTATTTAAAGCCTCCTGGAAATGAAGGAGATTGAGTGGGAGTTGCTGAGGTACATGGGGAGGGTGGTTGGGGGGGTGGAAGTAATCAGAAGAGCAGGTGCAAAGACTTGAAGGAGGCGTGAGAGAAGGTCTCACATTCTTCTACTTTTCATTGGAGTTTAGCTGCTTTGCAGTGTTAATTTCTACTGTACAACAAAGCAAACTGGCTATCAGTTTAGTTCAGTTCAGTCGTTCAGTCGTGTCCGACTCTTTGCGACCCCATGGACTGCAGCACACCAGGCCTCCCTGTCCATCACCAACTCCTGGAGTTTACTCAAACTCATCCCCATTGAGTCAGTGATGCCATTGAATCAGCTATACGTATACTATATTCCCCCCTTTTTGCATTTCCTTCCCTTTTAGGTCACCAGAGAGCAATGAGTAAAGTTCCTTGTGCTATACAGTAGGCTCTAGTTCGTTGTCTATTTTATCCATCATATCCATAGTGAATGTGTGTCAATCCCATTTGGGGGTCTCATATTTTTCAAGCTGTATGTATTTCAGCTCGGAGAGTCTAGGGAGTGAGGGCGCGGATGAGAGAGGTGCTGGGAGGGGCCAACACCAGGTGCGGTGGCTGGGAAAGTCAGAAGGGGGCAGCCAGGTTGTTCAGATGTGTTCTTCTAGGTTTGCGGAGAACTAAAAAGTTTTGAGTTGGAGTGTTAACGTGATTGGGTTTGCCTATTAGAGACATGGCTTTGTCTCCTGTGAGAGTCAGATTTGAGGCACAAAGATCAGAACAAATGGGTTTTGTTGGGCCAGGTGGGAGAGGATGAGATTTGATCTCATCTCACAGTGAGGACACAGAAGAATGAATTCTCCATCTGAAAGGGAGAATCAAAAGGATTTGGAGATGAATGGGCTGTGGAAGTAAGGAATTGGGAGAGGGATCTTGAAGGCTGCTTGAAGGTTTCTGGAATGGCAACTAATAACACAGAATTTAAGGTTATTTAGAGTCTACAACTTTTTTTTTTTTCTTAAACTGTTTTTAATGTTTTGGTTCCCCAGCATTAATAATAACTAGTGCATAGTGCTTACTATGTCAGGAACTGTTCTAAGCGCCCCATATACATTTTATTGAATCTAAAAGCTCATTAACTATAAGATGCACCATTATCCCATGTACTATTAGAAGAAAAATTACTGCCAATTAAATATGCTTGACACACAAGACACATCCTGATTTCAAAGTAATAGATATCCTGGACTCAATGATTTATGGCATGCAATTATTTTATCTTTACGTCAAGCCCTCTGAGGCAGATTCTATAATTATCCCCATTGTTCAAATGAGGAAACAGAGGCAGAGAGATTACAAAACTTGTTCTCTCCAGTCTCTATCCAGGTAGCCAGTGGTAGGGCCAGAGTTTGGATCCAGGCAGTGTGGCTTTAAAGTCTGTGCTCTTAGCTTCAAGGATAGGTACTGAATAAAGCACTGCATTCAAGTTCATCCCAGTCTAATGACTGAATATTTGTGCTAGAGATGAAACTAGAAACACCCGAGAAGCAGCACCTGCTTTGTAGTTCCACCCTATAAAACACTGGATTGAACCCTCAGGCCAGTGACTGCAGGGAGGGCGCCATCCTGGCACCGAGGACTGAGAACACCTTGTTCTATCTGGCAGAAAACACTGCATTCCTTCAAGTGTGTTTCCTGACTCTAAGCTATGACATTTCTTGTTGGAGAGACACGGTGTATAACTGGGCATGTTTGAAACAACCATCATCTGTCAGAGAGCTGTGCTGTTTTCAGTATTCCAAAGGCCAAAATGTAGGTAACAAATAACTAGGACTTTGGGTCAGGATGAGGAGTGATTAATTGATACAATTTTAAATCAAGAAATCTTTACGAGAGTGTGCTATGTGCCAGGCACTGGGGTAGGCCCAGGAAACCCAGAGATGAACTAAGCCCCAGACTTGTCATCACGTCTAGATGGAAGGGGTGGTCAGACAAGTACGTTACAACCCACAGAGGTAATTGTCATGGACTGAGTTTAAATCTTTCAAAGTAATCCAAGGATGAGGAAGTGGTGAGGGTGTAGCTGAAACATGATGGTTCATGTGTGAATTGCTGAAACTGGGTTTTACATATATGAGTTCAATACGCTATTATACTTTTAAATACATAAAACAAAATCCCTGATAAATGAGGTAGAAAGAAAACAGGGTGAAGAACACGTTCAAAAGGAACTCTACACCACATGGAAAAAACCTAAGGGTCCATCAACACGTACAGTGGAATACTATTCAGTCATAAAAAGAACGAAACCTTGCCATTTGCAGCAACAAGGAAGAACTTGGGGGGCACTATGCTAAGTAAAATAAGTCAGTCAGAGAAAGATAAATATGTATGATATTGCCTATATATGTATTATGTTTATTCTAAAAACTACAGCAAACTAGCTGTAACAAAAGAAGCAGAGAGAGAGAACAAACTAGTAGTTATCAGTTATGGAGGGCAATAAAGGGGTGGGGGAGTGGGAGGTACAGACCACTGGGTGTAAGACAGGCACAAGGATGCATTTATAACATGGGGAATATAACCAATATTTTGTAATAACTGTAAACTACAAATAATTATAAAAGTCAATATTTCCTAGTAACCTTTAAAAATTGTTTAGAAATTGATTTTTTAAGTTTTAAAAAGGAGCCCATCCCAAGTTTAATTAAAGAAAGGAAGTTTTATGGGCTTTATTTTTTTTAAAAATGACATTTTAATTAGCCTTGAGAAATTGTAACTTAAAGACATCTAGCAAGAAGAGATAAGAAAGCCTTCCTCAGCTATCAATGCAAAGAAATAGAGGGAAACAACAGAATGGGAAAGACTAGAGATCTCTTGAAGAAAATCAGAGATACTAAGTGACCATTTTGGTTTTTCCAGTAGTCATGTATGGATGTGAGAGTTGGACTGTGAAGAAGGCTCAGCACCGAAGAATTGATGCGTTTGAACTGTGGTGTTGGAGAAGACTCTTGAGAGTCCCTTGGACTGCATGAAGATTCAACCAGTCCATTCTGAAGGAGATCAACCCTGGGATTTCTTTGGAAGGAATGATGCTAAAGCTGAAACTCCCGTACGTTGGCCACCTCATGAGAAGAGTTGACTCATTGGAAAAAACTCTGATGCTGGGAGGGATTGGGGGTAGGAGGAGAAGGGGACAACAGAGGATGAGATGGCTGGATGGCATCACTGACTTGATGGACGTGAGTCTGAGTGAACTCCGGGAGTTGGTGATGGACAGGGAGGCCTGGCTTGCTGTGATTCATGGGGTCGCAAGGAGTCAGACACGACTGAGTGACTGAACTGAACTGAACTGAAGGGAACATTTCATGCAAAGACAGGCTCGATAAAGGACAGAAATGGTATGGACCTAACAGAAGCAGAAGATATTAAGAAGAAGTGGCAAGAATACACAAAAGAACTGTACAAAATAAATCTTCACAACCAAGATAATCATGATGGTGTGATCACTCACCTAGAGCCAGACATCCTGGAATGTGAAGTCAAGTGGGCTTTAGAAAGCATCACTACGAACAAAGCTAGTGGAGGTGATGGAATTCCAGTTGAGCTATTTCAAATCTTGAAAGATGAGGCTGTGAAAGTGCTGCACTCAATAAGCCAGCAAATTTGGATAACTCAGCAGTGGCCACAGGACTGGAAAAGGTCAGTTTTCATTCCAATCCCAAAGAAAGACAATGCCAAAGAATGCTCAAACTCCACACAATTGCACTCATCTCACACGCTAGTAATGTTCAAACTTCTCCAAGCCAGGTTTCAGCAATACGTGAACCATGAACTTCTAGATGTTCAAGCTGGTTTTAGAAAAGGCAGAGGAACCAGAGATCAAATCGCCAACATCCGCTGGATCATGGAAAAAGCAAGAGAGTTCCAGAAAAACATCTATTTCTGCTTTATTGACTATGCCAAAGCCTTTGACTATGTGGATCACAAGAAACTGTGGAAAATTCTTCACGAGATGGGAATACCAGATCACCTGACCTGCCCCTTGAGAAACCTATATGCAGGTCAGGAAGCAACAGTTGGAATTGGACATGAAACAGACTGGTTTCAAATAGGAAAAGGAGTACGTCAAGGCTGTATACTGTCAGCCTGCTTATTTAACTTATATGCAGAGTACATCATGAGAAACACTGGGCTGGAAGAAACACAAGCTGGAATCAAGATTGCCGGGAGAAATCTCAATCACCTCAGATATGCAGATGACACCACCCTTATGGCAGAAAGTGAAGAGGAACTAAAAAGCGTGTTGATGAAAGTGAAAGAGGAGAGTGAAAAACTTGGCTTAAAACTCAACATTCAGAAAACCAAAGATCATGGCATCTGGTCCGATCACTTCATGGCAAACAAATGAGGAAACAGTGGAAACAGTGTCAGACTTTATTTTTTGGGGCACCAAAATCACTGCAGATGGTGACTGCAGCCATGAAATTAAAAAACACTTACTCCTTGGAAGGAAAGTTGTGGCCAACCTAGATAGCATATTCAAAAGCAGAGATATTACTTTGCCAACAAAGGTCTGTCTAATCAAAGTTATGGTTTTTCCAGTGGTCATGTATGGATGTGAGAGTTGGACTGTGAAGAAGGCTGAGTGCCGAAGAATTGATGCTTTTGGTGTTGGAGAAGACTGTTGAGAATCCCTTGGACTGCAAGGAGGTCCCACCAGTCCATTCTGAAGATCAGCCCTGGGATTTCTTTGAAAGGAATGATGCTAAAGCTGAAACTCCAGTACTTTGGCCACCTCATGCGAAGAGTTGACTCATTGGAAAAGACTCTGATGCTGGGAGGGGTTGGGGACAGGAGGGGAAGGGGACGACAGAGGATGAGATGGCTGGATGGCACCACCGACTCAATGGACATGGGTTTGAGCGAACTCTGGGAGTTAGTGATGGACAGGGAGGCCTCGCGTGCTGCGATTCATGTGGTCGCAAGGAGTCAGACACGACTGAGCAACTGAACTGAACTGAACTAAACATAAATACATGGGAGAAACTCAGGGAAACTACTCAGTTACTCAACGCACCAAAACGGTCGAAACCCTCACCTTAAATGCCATCATTGCTACTGCTGCTTAGCTGCTAAGTCCTGTCCAATTCTTTGGGACTCCATGGACTGTAACACACCAGGCTCCTCTGTCCATGGAATTTTCCAGGCAAGAATACTGCTTGTTGTTGTTCAGTCACTAAGTCGTGTCTGACTCTCTGTGACCCCACGGACTGCAACACACCAGATTTCCCTGTCCTTCACTATCTCCCAGAGTTTGCTCAAACTCATGTCCACTGAGTCAGTGATGCCATCCAACCACTCCATTCCCCGTTACCTCCTTCTCCTCCTGCAAGAATAGTATAAGAAGGCAAAAAGAACACTGGAGTGGGTTGCCATTTCCTACTCCAGAGTTATCTTCCTGACCTAGGGACTGAACCTAAGTCTCCTGCATTGGCAGGTGGATTCTTTACCATTGAGCCACCTGGGAAGTCCAAATACCATCTTTCAGTTCAGTTCAGTCACTCAGTCGTGTCCGACTCTTTGCAACCCCATGAATCACAGCATGCCAGGCCTCCTTGTCCATCACCAACTCCCGGAGTTCACTCAGACTCGTGTCCATCAAGTCAATGATGCCATCTAGCTATCTCATCCTCGGTCGTCCCCTTTTTCTCCCGCCCCTAATCCCTCCCAGCATCAAAGTCTTTTCTAATGAGTCAACTCTTCACATGAGGTGGCCAAAGTACTGGAGTTTCAGCTTTAGCATCATTCCTTCCAAAGAAATCCCAGGGTTGATCTCCTTCAGAATGGACTGGTTGGATCTCCTTGCAGTCCAAGGGACTCTCAAGAGTCTCCTCCAACACCACAGTTCAAACGCATCAATTCTTCGGTGCTGAGCCTTCTTCACAGTCCAACTCTCACATCCATACATGACCACTGGAAAAACCATAGCCTTGACTAGACAGACCTTAGTCGGCAAAGTAATGTCTCTGCTTTTCAATATGCTATCTAGGTTGGTCATAACTTTTCTTCCAAGGAGTAAGCGTCTTTTAATTTCATGACTGCAATCACCATCTGCAGTGATTTTGGAGCTCCAAAAAACAAAGTCTGACACTGTTTCCACTGTTTCTCCATCTATTTTTTATGGAGTGATGGGACCGGATGCTATGATCTTTTCTGAATGTTGAGCTTTAAGCCAACTTTTTCACTCTCCTCTTTTGCTAAAGACAAAAAATTGTTTTGGGCTCTGCTTTGAGACTTCAAAGGCAAGGAAGGCAACTGACATGGAGATTAAAAAGCAAATGTTTGGTAAACAAATAAATGCTTGCTGGGTACCTCAGAGACAATGGGACAGGTAGAAGAATTTTAACAGACTTTGCTAGGTTCCTCCCTGTCCACCACACCTAGTTCATGCTATAGTTATCTCTGGTGACAGCTCCCTTCCTAGAACAGGTCCTCTGGCTACATTCTGCTAGACAGAGAATGGGAAGGTCAAGTCTCTTCCCATGTCTTTTGGACTGTGATTGTTTTCAGATGGAAATAATGCACATCCCAAAGAGACATGTCGGGGTGGTGAGTTTTGCTCTTCTGGATGAATGCCAAATCCAAATGAAGGGACTTTCCTGGTCCCTGCGGTGGATAGGAATCCGTCTGCCAATGCAGAATTCCATCCGGGTCTGGGAAGATCCCACATGCTGCTGAGCAGCTAAGCCCACCTGTTGGCCGCATCCACTGAGCCTGCAAGCCCAGACTTCACAAGAGAAGACACCGCAGTGACATCAAGCAGCGCAGTGAAGCCCAAGCATCACGAAAGAGCGCCACCTCGACCCAAACTCCGCAAGTAGAGAAATCATACGCAGCAAAGACGACCGATTGCAACCAATTGATAAATACTTCTGAAAAAAATCCAGATGGAAAAAAATCTTCATTTAATCATTTAATTTTCATCTCTGGCCACTCCATGCAACACGCGGGACCTTAGTTCCCAGAGCAGGGATTGAACCCGTACCACCTGCAGAGGAAGCCCAGGATCGTCGGGGCAGTCGCCCCCAGTTTTTCTTTTTTAAATACATCTCCAAAAGCATTTATTTCTATGGGAAGGTTGCAGAAACACTGGTGAGAACAGAATTTTACTGCCACCCCGCATTTGCTCGCAGGTCTCCTTCTCTACTTGGCTTCATTGACTGGGAGCCCCCCGCCCCATTCCCGAAGGCTTCCTCAGCCCGGCCAGCCACGCCCTCCGGGGTACCTCGACGCTTCGGCCCGGGAAGCGACCCTAAGAGCTTCCTGCGTCTCTGCCATGAGGAGGGAGAGCGGTTTCGGCCCTCCCCATCTTCACATGTCTCCCAGGGCGCTGCCATCTCTCCGAAAGCCTCACCGGATCCTCTCCCCTAATTCCGTCACTTCCGGAATCGGCCATTTTTTTTCCTCCCCGGCACCCGGAAGTGCGTAATCACCCAGCGCCGGCGCTAGCGCCTCACGCTGCTCATGCGCTCCGACAGGCTTTCTTAAGTTTCTGAAGCTCCCTTGCTCCGCGGGGAGAGGGTCCAGGACAGGAACGGGGCTTGTTGCCTCCTCGGCGCCGCCATGCAGGTCTCCAGCCTCAACGAGGTGAAGATTTACAGTCTCAGTTGCGGCAAGTCCCTTCCCGAGGTGAGTCAGGTCGGGTCCTCCTCCTCGCGGAGGCCCCTGTCTCCTCCGCTCCGTCCCTGGCAGTTTCTGCTGGCCTCGGGCCGGCCCCGGTCTCCGGGAGGCTCAGAGGCGAGGCATGGTACCTGGGGAAGCTGATCGGTGCTGGGAGACGACGACCGTGCTGTTACCATGCCAGAAATTGGGCCTCGAGGTAATCAGGATGGATGAGTTTTTCTTGAACTATCTTGGGGGAAAGTTCTCTAGACAGAGGAAGTGTCCCTTTGGACTTGTATGGATGTTCAGAGCCGCTGCTACAACCAAGGAGGAAAACGTGGACAGTTTGGTTGACAGATATTTCTCCCCCGTTTAAATGCCCCTCATCAGCTTCCCTGGTGGCTCAGACGGTAAAGGATATGCCTACAATGCGGGAAATCCAGGTTTGATCCCTGGATCCGGAACATCCCTTAGAGAAGGGAAGGGCAACCCACTCCATTGTTGTTGTCTGGAGAATCCCACGGACTGAGGAACTGGTGGGCTACAGTCCCTGGGGTCGCAAAAAAGCTGGATAGGACTGAGCGACTAACATTTTGACTTTTTTCAGCTGTTCTTCAATTTCTGTTATATGCCAAGTTCTAGAAATACAGCAGTGAAGGGAAATGCAGGCTTTGCAGCTGCAGAATTTATGACATGGACACATTTTTGAACCTTGTTGAAGTTAACTTGATATCATTGAGTCTTTAGACGCCAAAACTGAAAGGGGCTTGGAAAGTCAGCGATTCTCTTCCAATCTTTTCATGTTAGAACTATGCAAAGTTCCAGGGAGGGAAAAGGTGACTTGTCCAGGGGTCACACACCTGGGCTCTGACGCTTCAGTGTTATTTCTTAAGAGTGATGGTCAAGCCACCGTGGAAGCACTACCAGTGAGAAGAAAATTTGACAGAAGCTCTTTTCCACTTGAGACTACTTGTTAGACAGTTGTTTTTAAAACATGGCCCTTCCTACATGCTACCATTGGTCTGAGTTCTGCCGTTGGAAATCAGAATCAGTGTAGCTTTTTTCTTGTGTCCGACCCTAAAAGGTTTGGAGCCAAGGATCAGTTTCTTCTTAGAATTCAGGTTAAATAACTCCTTCTCCAGCTGTCACACAGCCCGATCCCTCTCAGTTTGTTCTTCTCCTCCGTGCATTTCCTGGGACGTGAGCACATGCAGGCAGTCCTGAGCTAAGTGTTGGGATACGTGATGAACCGGTCAGATATGGTTTCCTGTTGGAGAAAAAGGTAATAAGTAAGCAAATAGAACTTCAGATACAGATAAGTGCTTTGGATCCTGAGTGTCTATAAGAGAGCTCTTGTGGATGAAGTGTTCTGAGAAAGTGGTTTGGACTAAAGCCTTGAGGGCAGTCTTCTCTGCAAGAGGCAACCTTTGAGCAGAAACTTGGATGATGAAAAGGATGGAGTCTTGTGGCGATGAGGGGAAGAGTTTTTTTGTGCTGAGAGAACAGGTGTCAGTGACCTGCAGTGGAATGCACTTGGCACATTGTAGACACAGAAGCACCACTGTGGTGGCTGTGGAATGCTCAGTGGGATGGGAGAGGGGGGCCAGATGAGACTGAAGAGATGGGCCTTGTAGGCTCAGGTAGAAAGTTAGGGTTTTATTCTTAATGCTTATGGAAGCTACTGTTGGGTTTCAAACTGGCTACTCCATGTCAGATTACTGCAGCTGGGGAGAGTGAGTGGGGATGAGTTAGATGGTCCAGCTGAGAGACTGATGCTTGGGCTAGGATGGTGGCAAAGGAGATACTAAGACTTGGTGGGGTAAAGGAGGTGTTTTGGAGATAGGCTAGTGGCGCTTGCTAGTGGGTTGAATAGCGGTAGGGAGTTGAGGTGAAGGGAAGGAAAGAATCCAGAGAGGACTGTTAGGGTTTGGATCTGAATGACTGGGGGCACCGTGTTGCTGATAGTTGAAATGGAGAATTGAGCGCATTTTGCTCTACCTACTTCAAATGTAAGATCCACTAGGGTTTTTTTTTCCTCCCCCCAGTGACGGCAGGGTGCCTGTCCAGTGCGAGATTTAAGTCATCAGCATCTCTGGAGCTCTTTTGCTGGGTTTCAGGGTAAATTATTTGGCATTGGTGAAGTGCCGTTCTCTATTAGCGGTGATTTTATAGAACACAAAGAGGATGCCCGGAATCAGTGACAACTTTCAGGTCTTTGGTGAATTTTTAAAACTTAGCCTGATTCATTCTTGTACCGGACAGACTCTATCTAGTGTGCTGTCCTGGAGTGCTGTCAGTTTGTACAGAAACTCCAGCATGAATTGTCTTTGCTTCCTGTCATCACTGTGGTACAGAATTTCTGGCCCTTTAAGGCCCCAGGCTCCCATTTAAAAGGCAGTCTCCATCCCCTTCTCTTTGCCCCATGGTCATAATGTATGAGCATCCCTCATAGAACGGGAATCATAGCATTGGGCTTCCCTCGTAGCTCAGTTGGTAAAGAATCCGCCTGCAATGCAGGAGACCCCTGTTAGATTCCTGGGATGGGAAGATCCACTAGAGAAGGGATAGGCTACCCACTTCAGTATTCTTGGGCTTCCGTGGTGACTCAGCTGGTAAAGAATCTGCAATGTGGGAGACCCGGGTTCAATCCCCGGGTCAGGAAGATCCCCTGGAGAAGGGAAAGGCTACCCACTCCAGTATTATGGACTGTATAGTCCATGGGGTCACAGAGTCACACACAACTGAGAGACCTTCACCTTCACTTTTCATGATGTATGAGACCAGCTGTTGAGTGAACTGGCCTCTTCTTGAGCATAACTTCTGAGAAGATAAATTGAATACCCTATTAAAGGAGAGGCCCTGGTAATATACCTCTGTTTTGCTTGTCTTTTGTTGTTGTTTAGTTGCTCAGTTGTTTCCAACTCTTTGCAACCCTGTGGACTGCAGCCCACCAGTCTTCTCTGTCCATGGGGTTTCCCCGGCAAGAATATTGGAATGGGTTGCCATTTGCTTCTCCAGGGGATCTTCCTGACCCAGGGATCGAACACAAGTCTCCTGCATTGGCAGGTGGATTCTTTACCACTGAGCCACCAGGGAAGCCCTTTGCTTGCGTTAGTTTGATGTAAAAGGACATGTCGATTGCCCAGAAATACAGTTTAACATCACCTCTAGTTGAAACATTATTGCCTCA
The DNA here is from genome assembly GCF_001704415.2 of Capra hircus. NCBI lineage: Eukaryota > Metazoa > Chordata > Mammalia > Artiodactyla > Bovidae > Capra > Capra hircus. Next base: position 86,576,500 of record NC_030818.1, read on the forward strand.
AATGAAATCAGAACAATGTAATCACAAAGACTAGTATAAACCCACAAATCAGTGCTCTGAAGACAAAGGCAGGAGGAGAACTCTGACTCGGACTCAGGCCCTTCAAAGAGTGACATGTGTTCCAGTGTCCACCCTTCCTCAGGTATCACACATCACAGTGAGTGTCTTTAGGGGTGGGTCTGTGTGACCAAAGAGCCCTAAAGATTATAATGTCTGGTATCTTAACATGGGCTGTACATTGGGTTTGTGCTTTTAGAAATGGTATCTGTTAATCTTTCTCTTGGTTTTCTTTGATTTCTTGAGCATATGTTTTTTTAACCTCGTGATTATTGACATTTTGGGAGGGACAGTGCTTAGCATACAGGCTGTCCTGTGCGTTGTAGGAGGTTTGGCAGCATCCCTGACCTCTACCCACTAGATGCCAAGAGTGCCCACCCCATCCCACTGTGCCAACCAAATATGCTTTAAGAATTGCCAGATGCCCTTTGGAGGCAAAATTGCCCCTGGTTGAAAACCACTGCTTTAAGGTAATTGTACTTTATGGTGCTTCATCATTGGACCTGTTCATGCAATGGATTTATATTGCTAGCTACAATAAGGTATAGTAATTACAGAACAAAATGTGGTGTCTGTGAATATGAGTTTTAAAAGTATCATTTCTTTATCATCAAGTCTCAGCTATTTATCTAGTTTTTTGTTTTGTAAAAAATATATTTATTTGAGATAGTTTCTTTTAATGTTTTGCTTTTTAAAATTTCACTTCAAGTGGTTCCATATATTAGTTATAGCCCATACTATTTGAGGCTTACTGCTTTCCCTTAGGTTGATTTAGATGAACTAGTTTTCTCTTGTGTAAAATTATGGTAGTTCTTAAAATTTATTGTCTAGTATAGGAAAATGCATACCAGGAAAAAATCTATATGGCAGGATGTAACAGTAGGGTTAGGATTACAGAGTATTTTCCTTTTCTATCTTACATATTCCTTTAAGTTTCAGTTTTTAAATATGAGCATGTATTATTTTTTGTAAGCAGAGAGACAATTCAAGTAAATGTGTTTTAAAATGAAGTCTCTTCGCTTTCTTTAAGTGGCTTTCTGACAGGAAGAAGAGGGCACTTCAGAAGAAAGATGTCGGTGAGTATTTTTTTTTTTCCATTTCAGCCACATTTGTGATCCCTATTATAATGCTTTTACTCACTTATTGTTATATTTAAGTGAAGGTTCAGAAAAACAGTGGAATTCGTGCAGTGGGAAATAAACATTCTTGCCCCTTCCCTCTGAAGAAAACTTTTGTTGTGGTAAATACAGTCACCTGTGGGCGTGATTTTCACCTACTCACACGGCAGTCAGTTAAGCCTCTTACTGTTTCATGGATGATAGCAGAAGTCATAAGACTCCTGGGTCAGAGACGAGGACCCCATGCATCATGTGGCACAGCAAATAGCGTGAACACCAGCATTCTTCCATCACTTCCCTGCCCAGAGTCCCAGGGGGCACTCAGGGTGGCCCAGATGGGTGCTCTGCATGCAGTAGGCTTGTCCTGCAGCTGAGGAACACTGAATATAGGGGTCCACTGCCTTTAAAGTAAGCAGTAAGCCAGCTGGCTCTTTGTCTGGAGGAGACTCACTCGTAAAGCTCCCCAGCTGCATAAATAATGCTGAGAAATGACTCAGGTTAACGGACTGGCCAGGGCCTTATAGTCTTGCCATACCCACTGAAGCAATCCTAGAAGGAGTAGCTGTCCTAGGTTCCGTAATCGCTTTATTTTCCAGCATGTTAAAATCTTTTTCCGTTTGTTAAATCCATCTGTCAGTTTTTGAGATATAGAGACGTTGAACCTTTTTTTTTCTGAACAAAGTAATTTTATATACAGGACATATAAACATGAACCCTGAAAGATCATTGTAGAAGATTTTTATTCTTTAAGTTATGACAGCAGGGAAGATAGGCTTGTAAGATCAGTTTTTAACTTAAATCATTTCAGACAGACTTTTATTAAATTTTCTCTGTTACAACTTATTATGTATGAAGAATGATTAACTTCTCATATATCTTGTTCAAGTTATTTTCTACAAATCAAAGACCTAAGATAATGGAGGGGTTTCTGGATGTGAGATAAATACCTCAAAGCAAGCATCTTGGAAAAGTAGGCTTTATATAGTATCTATAAAATTAGAAAATTAAGGACCTCTCTGGTGGTCTAGTGGTTAAGAATCCGCCTTGTAACACAGAGGACGTGGGTTTGATCCCTGGTTCGGGAAGATCCAGAACATGCAGTGGAGCAACCAAGCCCCTTCACCACAACTCTTGAGCACGTGCACCTAGAACCCGTGCTCCACAACAAGAGAAGTCACAGCAACGAGAAGCCTACACCTAGGGAGTAGCCCTCTCTCGCCGCAACTATAGAAAGCCTGTGCTCAGCAAGGAAGACCCAGCGCAAACAAAAATGATAAATAATTTAATTTTTTAAATTAGAAAATTAAAACTTTAAATCAAAGGAAAAAAGCAATTGCTGCTTTCTCAATGCCTACTGATTCTGATTTCTTCTGTTTCTCTCTTTGCCACTCCAGTGTTCAAGTGTGTAAGCAAACAGACTCAGATTATTTAGAGGAAAAATGTAGTTCACTGACTACTTTCTAACCCATCTCAAAACTATCCCTGTCTTCCAAGTTGTGTGGCCCACTCCTCCTTAGCCAGTTCAAATCTTAGGTTCAGGTTTAGTGACCAAGGCAGTGAGGGGCTGGACAGTCATATGCGGTCCTTGCAGAGGGCGCATACAGCAGCCAGCCAGAAGCCACCCCCTTGTGTTAGGGAACCCGTTTTTGAGAGTCCATCTTAGTGTTTTAACCCAGAGAGGTTGCTGTAAGTCTTCTCTAGCCTGGATCCTATTGGCTGCAGATCAGTGCTGCCAAGGAGAGGCAAAAGGCAGCTTGGTACCAGTTTCTTATATGAATTTTAAAAGATTTTGAAGGTTTAAGCTTATTATTTAGCCATGATCCATCACTGAATAACAGTAGTGGTTTAATGTTTATTCTGTCCCCCTTAATCCGGGCCTTGAAACTGGATGCTTAATGCACTATTATGGACATTTTTTTCCCCCATTAACGGTGATACTTTTTGCTTTTTGAAAAGTACAAATAGTTTAGAAAAATAAGGCAGGAGCTGAGAGAAAATCTTGCTGTGTAGTGGGGCTGTGTTGGTGCCTTCCCAAGGCTGAGAGGCACTGGGTTTTTGTTGTTTATAGGGACTGCTCCAAAATCTCTGTCTTCCTGTGACACAGAATAAGCACGTGACCATTAAACCAGTTATTAAACCAGTTATGTATTTTCTTTCTTTGCAGATATCCGTAGGAGAATTGAACTTATTCAGGATTTTGAAATGCCTACTGTTTGTACCACTATTAAGGTATCAAAAGATGGGCAATATATTTTAGCAACTGGTAAGCATTGTTTTTGTTAACATATGTTTCATACCAGGAAATGCTTTGGAGGAAAAGGGAAAATTATTCTAATATTTTATTATTAAAAAATTCCAAACATACAGAAATACTGGAAAAATTGTACAGTGAACAGCCATTTACCTGTCACCTTGATGCTTCAATAGTTTGCTGTGTTTGCTTTATCACCTGTCTATCCCATCTTTCTGCCATCCATCCGTCCACCCTGTGTTTAGATGCTTTTCAGAGTAAGTTGCAGATATTAGTATCTTTCACCCCTAAATACCTCAGTGTGTATGTCATTAACTAGAGTTCAGTATTTGTTTATGGCTTTTTAAAAAAATTTGCATGAGTAAATAATTTTGGTGAGTTTGAACAAATGTATATACCTATGTAGCCCAAACCCCCAGCAAGATCCAGAACTTTCCTTCCACCCAGAACATTCTCCTCACAGTCAGTCCCTGCCCCGACTCATGAGTAGCCAGGCCCCTCTCTGTGATTTACCTTTTCCCTACAGACAAATTTAGCCTGTTTTAAATAGACTCTTTTATATAAATGCAATCATGTACTGTGTATTCTTTTTGTGTAAGACCTATTTCACCTAGGACTTTGTATTTCAGATTCATTCATGTCCTTATATGTGTGAATGGTTCTTTTTTTGTTGCTGTTACCAAGCGATATTTCCTTCGAGGAATATGCCACACTCTGTTTATTCTTCAGTTGATGGACATCTGGGCTATTTTCATTATTTGGCTGTTACTGATAAAGCATTATAAACCATCTCATACAAGTCTGTTTTGAGGACGTTGCTAGGTCATAGGGTAGGTGTGTATTTAGTTTGATGAGAACCTGCTAGGTATTTTTCCAGAGTAGTCAGATCATTTTATACTCCCACTGACAAGGAGTGAGAGTTCCAGGAAAGGTCATTTTTATCATAATGATTTTCTCTATTATGTACTAGTATTTCTTATGCTACTAAGACCTCGTGTTAGCAATAATTCATCAGTATGAAAAAACCATAAAATATAGGGAACTTTCAATGTTTTGTCCTTTACAGCAACATTACTCAACCATTTTTGGTTGTGATTTTGCTCCATATATTCTAGATATTGTCCACTTACTTTTTATTGTTGTTTTTGGCTTAACATTCATCTATATCTCTTTTCCAACCACTTTCTTCTTTGACAGAACTTTTATACATCTACATGCCATTCTCTTTTGTTCTGTGTCAGTGGTTGTCTCATTACTAACACTATCCATGTTTTTTAGCCTCCAGTTTTATGTTCAGGATATAGGCTACGATTGTAGATTATATATAACATGTATATTACATAGAGAGTATGTTTGTATAGATATATTGTACTATAATGTGTGTGCTCAGTCACTCAGTCACGTCTGACTCTTTGTGACCTTGTGGACTGGAGCCCCCCAGGCTCCTGGATTTCCCAAGCAAGAATACTGGAGTGGGTTGCCATTTCCTACTCCAGGGGATCTTCCCGACTCAGGGATCCAATCCTTATCTCTCACATCTCCTACATTGGAAGGTGGGTTCCTTACCACTAGTGCCACCTGGGAAGCCCGTGCTATACTATGTACTATTTTTAAGTGAGATCTTGGGCTTTGATGCATGTCAGAACATATTGGACTACTTCATCACTTGCTTTTAGAAGTATCCTCATTGGTTTATGAACTTCCCTGATGGTCCAGTGGTTAAGTCTCTGTGCTTCCACTGCATGGGGCATGAGTTTGATCCCAGCTTGAGGAACTAATTTCCCACATGCAGTAGGGCATGGCTAAGAAATTTTTAGATATAATATATAGAGATATCCTTACTGGTTTTAAAAATCAGTCTTTTCCTGATTGCAAATGTGATAATCTTATTAAAAAATGTAACAGAAATATACAGGAGTAAATGGGAAAGACCCTAAAATTGTATTAAAATATACCAGGTGTCACTGTGCTTATTCCTCCATCGTTTTTGTGCAGAGAACTAGCACTGTCACAGTTGAGTTTTACGGAAGCCGGACTGTATTAATATTATGAGCATCACCCTGCAGGGCTCACCCCTCTTGCTGCACTCACTCTGCGTTTCACTTCATACTGTGTTTTGACAGCTTCCATGTCAGTGGTTACAGGTCTGTGTTATCCTCTTTATAAGTTATATAATGATCTACCATCATTTACATAACCGTTTCCCTCTCAGTGGACATTTAATTTACTTTCATCTTTTGGCCATTTGTAAATGATGCTTCAGTGAACATTCTTCTTGTCTTTGGTACGCTTATGGGTGTGTTTCTGTAGAATAAATTTGTATAAATTGAAATAAAGATTTAAGATGTAAAAATATCACATATTTTAAAAATACTGCCAGATTGTCCTTCAAAGAATTTGTAACAATTTAAACTTGTCACTGTACTTTCCTGGTGGCTCAAACAGCAAAGAATATGCCTGCAGTGCAGAAGACCCAGGTTTGATCCCTGAGTTGGAAAGATCCCCTGGAAAAGGGAATGGCAACCCACTCTAGTATTCTTGCCTAGAGAATTCCATGGACAGAGGAGCCCGGTGGGCTACAGTCCATGGGATTAAAAAGAGTTGGACATGACTGAGCAACTAACACTTTCAAACTTCCACTTTCATGCTTGTTACCAAAGTATGAGAGTAGATTTTTTTTTAAATATCCACCTAAATGCAAATATTAACCAAGTTTTCATCTTGGCCATTTGATAGATAAAAACTAGTTTTTAAAAAACCTACTTTATTAGAATATTTGTGAAGTTTATTAGTTATTTGTATTTCATTTTCTGTGTCTTCCTTGTTTATATCCTTTGCTCATTTTTCCCTTCACATGTTGGAAAGGGCTGCTTTTAAATTCTTTTTGTTTGGTAAGCTTATAATTATCCTACTTGACTGCTAAACAAAAAGTATAATCAACATATCTGCAGGATATTGATAATAAAAAGTATGTCCTTTAGGTTTTACATCCCATCGAATTTTTTATAGGAACGTATAAACCTCGAGTTCGATGTTACGACACCTACCAGTTATCCTTGAAGTTTGAAAGGTGTTTGGATTCAGAAGGTAAGAGATTATATTTGAATTCACGAAAATAGTTTTTATATTTGGATACTTTTCTCCTTTTTAAGCTGGGTATGGGTTGTGTATTAGTTACAGTAAATGTGGCAGCTTTGAAAATTCATTTCATTACTCATAGCTCTGTAGGTGAAGTCCCTGTAGGCTCACCTGTGTCCTGTGCTTAGGACTGACCTCATGGTGTCAGCGGGATAGGACTCTTGCACAGGCCCTGGGCAGGATCTTTTTTCAAGCTTACAGGTGGTTGGCAGAACGCAGTTTGTTGTGGTTGTTGGGTTGAGGTCCTGCTTGCTGCTGGCTGTGAGCTGGGGGACCACAGTCTTCTGGAGGCTCCTGTGTGCCTCACCTGGTCTCTGCCTCCTTCAAGCCAGCAGCAGTTCCTTGTGCTCTAAATCTGCCTCTTCTGCTTCCAGCTGGAGAAAACACTCACTGTTTTTAAAGGGCTCGGGAGAATTATAAATCTCAGCTTTGCCATAAAATGTGACGTACTCACAAGAGTGGTGTATCCTCATGTTGACAGGGTCTACCCACACTGTCCAGAGCAGGGGACCGTACCTGGGGGAAGGTCAGTGGGGTCGTTCTTAGAATTCTGCCTGGTACCAGGGCAGGTTGAGATGGGGAAGTTCATCTCCAACATGGAGATGGCCCCATGTTTGAGGTGAGGGAAAAGACATTAATGGAATTTGTATTCTCCTAACTTGTTTCACTCTCATTTTAAAAAAAGCAATACAAACTCCATGTGCTGCTAGTAGTAACTGTTTTCACTCTTTAGTTTTGTTTAACAGGTATACTATGAATGAGTAAAAAGTTACTGTTACCTTTTTTCAAGCAAACATTTTTGAGCTTTTAATGTTTGTTATTTTACTTTGAACATCTCAGAAAAACTGTGGCAAAATTTACAAATCATTATATTTGGTGAATTTATTATCTAATTTGCTTCAGTTCTGTAGAAAAATAGCTGATCTGTATTAAGAAACTATAAAACGTTTAACTTTCCACTTGGTGTTTTTTTTTTTTTCCCCACTTGGTGTTTTGAGGGCAATATAGTATGACATCTTTGTTCTTATTTTATGTAGATGGCAAAAAAGGAAGCAAAACCCAGCGTTTGTATATAATATTTGTGTTGAATTAGAATCTTTGCATCAATTTTATTAAAAATATTGATAATTATATTTTTCTTACTACTACTTATTTTTCAGTTGTCACCTTTGAAACTTTGTCTGATGACTATTCAAAGGTATGTTTTATAGCGTTGGTTTGTACTGCCTGTGCTCAAGAAATGAATGAGTGGAGTTTATTTTTATGATGAGTGTTTTTATGGTATTTCCATGGTTAAATTTGAAGTGGCTATGCAGCAGCAGCAGCACGCAGTAAAATAAGATCTATTCTTTGCTATTAATATCTGTTCAGTTTGTCTTGTGAATGTGACAACAGGGATGGAGACAGTCTTTGGCAAGTCTGATATCAAAATAAGTTTTCCATAGCATGTATGAATAAGACATTACGTATATTTTTAAGAATTGGTAGCTGTCATCTTTTTAGACATATCTAGGATATAAGGTGTTATATCCTAGATGTGTGATTTTCATTATTGCGTTTAAAGTAGTATTGTTTGCCAGCTTGCTTTCAGTTTCTTACTCATGTGAAAAATACAATAGCAGGTTGTTTGTTTAATATTCTTAACTGTGCAAGTAAGTGGTTGTGGTATATACTGAAGCAGTTCAAGACACAGCTTATATGTTTACATTTGCTTTTTTTTCTTTTTTGGTGCCATTAATGTGTCTTTCAGCTCTGTGGTCATTTTCAGCAGTTATAGAATTGTCAGTAGAAGTGCCTTATTAAATTCAAAATGAAAAATTTTTAGTGATGTCAGGTGTCATTGTGAAGGAAAATCGAAATTTCAGAGCTGGTATGTTTTATATATTGTCTACAGTTCTGGCAACTATGGAATACAGTTTCTATAGCCTGTGGGAGCTATTTATCATATGTTTCGGAATATTCAACTTTATGATATATTTTCTCTAGATACTGATAAATTTGCTTGTAAGTCTTTCAGTTACAAGGTAAAGCTTGCCAAAAAACCTATCTAGAATGCAGGAAGGCATTAAGTAACTAATGGAGAGGTTGATTCTTAACATATTTCTTAGCTATGATGGTGAGTTGTGTTTATACACGTGTGTTTACAGAGAGCAAGGAAGAGGACAAAACGAGAGTTTTTCTTGCTTTGCCAGTTTCAGTGATGATGAAATAAACACTTTATCTAGAAACCTAAGCAAACTAATTTTCTTGTTTCATTTTCAGATTGTCTTCCTGCATAATGATAGATACATCGAATTTCATTCACAATCAGGTTTCTACTACAAAACCAGAATACCAAAGTTTGGGCGAGATTTCTCTTACCATTATCCATCCTGTGACTTGTACTTTGTTGGCGCAAGGTATTGGGTCTAATCACCCTTTGATTTCTATTCTTAAAATGGAGGAGAGGGATTAAAAGAAGACTAAGACATTATCTCTGCCTTGTGGTTGCTCAAAGGGTGTAGTTCCGAAGTGACTGGCTCATTTAAGAGTCACATCCTTAACTTTCATTGGCATGGGGCTCTAAATCTAGAGACATGGTGACCCCGTAGGACGATGGTGGTGGAAAGTCAGTATCTTAGCCCCATTGCATGCATTGTAAAACATTATTCTTAAATGCTACCTTCTTTATGATTATCCATTTTAGAAAACTGAGAAAACATGAAAAAGAATAAAGAGAAAAGTCACCTGTCCTATAATTATGCCACCCAGAGAAAGCCCTTATTAGTATTTTTCTGTTATTTCATTGTAGTCTTGTTCTTATATACACTTAGAGATGCATTTTGGATCTCCTATTCTCCTGTTATTTGTAAATAATATTCTACTTAACTTCATAATGTTTCATAATATTCTACTTAACGACTTCATAATTTTTCCTTGGCACATGGATGGTTGAAATCACCCTTATGCATGAACAAATTTACAAATAAGGTCATTATCTTTTAGGTTTAGAGTACATTTTTGTATCAGTTTTACCATAGGAAGCGATGCCTTATGACAGATATGTTTCTAAAAATTATACTTACTTGAAGAAAAGTTCCTTTAGTTTACTGGATTTTTAACCCTTTCATTGTTTGGCAGCTCGGAAGTTTATAGATTAAACTTGGAACAAGGACGGTACCTGAACCCTCTACAGACGGATGCTGCGTGAGTGTTGTTATAAGAATCCTGCTGTATTTATTTCGGCCAGGAGATGGAGCCAGACTCCCAGTTTGTTGTCACATAGCCTGTGTTGCATTTAATCAGAGCTCTCTGGGCAGCTTAGGTAAAAGAGTAATGTTAAATTTTCTCCTACACACAAAAAAAATCGCTAAAAGACCTGGTGATGTCTTAAAATTTAAAAAAAAAAATTTTTGTATCTATCCAAAAAGGTTTTAACTCACCTCAGAAATTCAGTTATTGTTTTTTTCTGTGTTCTTTAAATTTTCATTCATGATTTTAATTTTCTGATATTTTCTCTTATAGGGAAATTTTGAATTAACTCAGAGTAGCGTTTTTTTAAATTTTATTTTTTATGTTTTTGCTAGTGGACATTTAAGATTTTTTCACGTTTTCTTTTTATCATGTGTTATAGTCTTTACTTTTGTTTTATTCATAGAGAAATATTTTAGGAATGAATCTGTCATAATGTTAATACTGAGTAGTAGCAACAGCAACACAGTAGTGAAAGCGCTTATTGTGTGCCAGTCTTTATTCAGGATTTTATATATATTCACTCATTTGAAGCTTATAGCAAAATTTTACAGTGTAGGTACTGTTATTACCACCATTTTACAAATAGTACAGCTGAAACTCAGAGGTAAGTAGCTTGTTTAAGGTCACACAGCTAGTATGGAGTGGAAGCTGGATTACTTCTCATCTAGGTATATAAAGTGGAGAAGGCAATGGCACCCCACTCCAGTACTCTTGCCTGGAGAATCCCATGGAGGAGGAGCCTGGTGGGCTGCAGTCCATGGGGTCGCTAAGAGTTGGACACGACTGAGAGACTTCACTTTGACTTTTCACGTTCATGCATTGGAGAAGGAAATGGCAGCCCACTCCAGTGTTCTTGCCTGGAGAATCCCAGGGATGGGGGAGCCTGGTGGGCTGCCGTCTGTGGGGTCGCACAGAGTCGGACATGACTGAAGTGACTTAGCAGCAGCAGCAGGTATATAAAGAGCTTGCTAGAGTTTCCTTATTGCTTTGAAAGGGATTTTTAAAGGTTGGATGAACAGGTAATGATAAAAACCGGTAAATTCTTGTTACCTTTTTTTTTTCCACATTGCTTTGAAATACCAATTTTATTTTCTTAAATTGTAACACCATGATGCATCCTTGAATAATAAAAGAGTTATCTGCTCTTTACTTCCAGAATTTCCTGTTTATAATAGTAACTGATATTTATTGAGTGTCTTATAAACTCTAGACACAGTGCTGAGCATTTTATAGTTTTTTCATTTAATCCTCATGATGACCATATGAAGTTGGTGAAAAGCGTTTTGCAGAGAAAAGAAAATTCAAGCCTAGAAATGGTGGACTCAGTAGGCTGGTCAAGCCTCTGGATTGGTGTTTTTTAGCCTGTGTTATTTTGCTTTGGGAGAAAATTATTGAGAAATTTGTTCTTGTGGCAGTAGGATAGTGGTTTTGAAGCAAGACCTTCCACGTCTCATCCCCTGGCAGGTAGGGTGTCACCCCGCGGTCTGAAACCCCAGGGCCCTTGTGCTGCCTTAGTGCTTTTCATATGCAGATGATCGAGAATCTGCTGGCTGCCGCCTTCTCCACAGTAGTGGGTTCCTGTTTGTTTAGACCTGGGTTCGATCCCTGAGTTGGGAAGATCCCCTGTGCCACAGTGCACAGGGTCGCAAAGAATCGGACTGAGCGACTTCACTTTCACTTTCCCCCTAAAGCAGATGCTAAAACTCTCTCCCTTATCGCTCTACTGTTTTAGGGAGAATAATGTTTGTGACATAAATTCAGTGCATGGCTTATTTGCCACAGGAACGATAGAGGTAAGCATACATTGACTTCATTTTGAAAAACATTCGCCCTGCATTTGCTAACAGAGTTTGATGTAAAGACAGGGTTACTTGGTTCCTAAGAGCAGAGTGCTGATGGTGAGACAAGCCCCTGGTTTGCTTTTCACGTGAACGGTGGGTCACGTTCCTCGGAGACACAGCTGTGCTCTTGCTGCAGACTGTGCCCCTCGGGGTTGGATTTGGCCTTGGGGGTGGGGGGCCGTCATCACTGGAGGTGAAGCTGATAGTTGCCAGCTCTTGTGGCGACCACTCTTGCTCTTCACCAGCTGTCTGCTGCTTGTTAGTTTTATGACTGCATTCCTTTCCCTGAGGCTTATTTTTCTCATCAGTGAAATGGAGATGATAAAAATTACTTGCCACCTGTGTGGAGGCGCTGTGCTGGTGAAAATCACATGGAAGAACCTACATGAGAGCATTATCAGCTGTAAGGGGACATGGAGTGTGATTTGGACATCCTGTATAGTAGCACTCAAATTATGCATGTTTGCATTTTAAACTACGTAACACCTTTGATTCAATTTCTTTCATACTTAGGAGTTTTTCTAGATTTGCTTTTTTAAATTACAATATTGTTAAACACAGTATAAAAAAAAGGTAAATATGTCAAAAATATATTGTTATAAAATGCCCTTCTGTACCTTCAAGTCATCGAGTCCTACACCAGAGGTGACTCTTTAATGACTTGTAATATTCTTCTTTCGTTTTTGTTTTTCTTTGTTTATGCAGGTATGCATATGTTTTAGTAACATGTTTTTAAATGTTTTTCACAAAATTGAGATTATGCTGTGGTTCTTCATTTGCTTTTTTTTTAAAATGTAATGCTATATAATGTACGTGTTTATACACTGGCGCTTGTAATTACTTGGAAAACTAAGGTAATTGTTTAAAACTGGTGGATAAGATTCCATTGTGTAGATGTACTGTAGTTTATTAAACCAATTCATATGGATGAAATGTAGATTTCTTTACTCAAATCATTTTTAGGTTAAAAGATTAAGATTTGAAATGGATCACCTAAGATTGATTTAATGGAAATATATAAAACTATGTTGATCTTGTTAGAAAAACTACTATGCCAAAGTTAGGCCAGTGAAGCATTATCTCACTAATTACTTTTCTTGAGATTACCAAGGGGAAGTTTTTGGTTATTTGAATAGAGTCCTTATAGAGCAAGCTAGGCTAGACACCAGGAAACATGCTGTGTAAGAGAAGTTGTGAATTAGAGCAGGCTTCTCTTTCACCAGCTGTTTTAAGACCAGCCATGAGACTTGTTGAAGGGGGTGCAGACCACCCAGCCCAAACGCTGGGTTCCTGAAATTCCTTGGGTTCCTCGATTACTGTGTGTGTGTGTGTGTGTGTGTGTGTGTGTGTGTACGCAGTCATATTCAACCCTTTGTGACCCTGTGGGGATTTGATATTTGATATGCATAGTCAGACCACTTTAAAATTCATTTTTGCATTAATTTTGATATTATATGTTGGATTTTGATTTCTTCTGTGACAGTTATTGTAGTACATATATTAAATATTTATCATTGATAACAGTAATATTTACATTTAAAATTTGCCAGTTATACCAAAATGTCTTTCATAACTCCTCTCCCTGCTACCACACCAACCAAATCAAGGTCCAGTCAGGTATCATGCATTGCATTTTGGACCTTTTTTCCCTTAACCATCCTTTTTTATTTTTCCTTTTTTAAATTATAAAAAAAATGCAGTTCATGATGAAAGGATTGACAGTACTAAAAAAGATACAAGTAAGAAGTTAAAAATGTTAAGTTCTTAATCTGCACACGATAACCAGTAAGGCTTTTCATTTTCTTTTTAGGGAGTATTTTTCTAAAAATTTCCTAATAGCAGCTGTAATTTACAATGATTGTTCTGTTTGTTTAGGGCCGAGTAGAGTGTTGGGACCCGAGGACTCGGGGCCGAGTTGGTGTGTTAGACTGTGCGTTGAGTAGTGTCACGGCTGATTCAGAGTAAGTGGAAGTGAGTTTAAATACTCACCAACTTGTGATTTAACAGATGTGTCAATGCTGAGATGTTGGGAAAGATTGAAGGCCAAAGGAGAAGGGGGGTGGCAGAGCACAAGATGGTTAGATAGCAGCACTGACTCAATGGACACAAGTTTGAGCAAACCCTGGGAGATGGTGGAGGACAGAGGAGCCTGGTGTGCTGCAGTCCATGGGGTTGCAGAGTGGATCATGACTTAGTGACTGTAGAACAGCAACCACAGTGTCAATACTAAATTAAAAGCAGTTGCTGAAGGATGAAACTCTTAAAACATGTTTCTCCGAGGTTGTGGTTTTGTGATTGTTTTATGGAAAAATCCTTTCCTGCGGAAGCTCACTAAGTGGGGAAGCCAGTGGAATTCCTTGTTTATTTAGTTACCGTGGAACTGAATTAAAATGTATATGCTACAAGAATTTATATTTCCCATTCTGTAGGATCTGGTGGTGGAATCCAGACAAACCACGCAGTTACCTATTGTGTGTTATTACATTTTCATAGGAAAAACAGTGAACTTACATGTATATCGGGAAGAAATCTGGGTATGTTGTAGTGTTGAAAGTAGCTTTACTTGTCGATTTAGTTTGGGGTGATTTTTTTGTATTACTTTTTTATGGTTAGCTTTATTTTTTTCTGACATAAGTGTTATAAGCTGTCACCTCTGTTATTGGACATAGGTGACCTTCTGGAAGGAGAAGCCAGTACAGTCAGAGAAAGAAATATGAATTAAATATTGGCTAGGGGAGGACAGGCTTTGTTGTTTACAGGTGATGTATGTGATTGTGTGCCTGAGAAACCCAGTAGAACGAACTGAGAAACTATAGAAACTAGTGTGAGATTTAAGTAAATTGGTTACAAAATAAATGTACAAAATCAGTGGCTTTGATGTTTATCAGCAAAGTCCATGTAGAAAGATACAATGAAAACCAGTTCTCTTTTATAACAAAAATTGTAAAATATTGAGGGTTAATCTTGATACGTAACTATCAAGAAAAGGAAAACATTTTATTAAGAAACAAACAGGTTTGAATAAATGAGGAAAAACAGTATCACCTCACCAAGAACGGTTCCAGAGTTCAGTTTGAAGAGTCAGTGGTGGAAGTTGATAGAACGAGAGGACCCGATGCTTCAGTGTAGTTGCAGGCTGAGGCTTTAGGTGGCGTAAGAGGCCTGAGGATGCCAGCAGTCAGCGGCCTGGACTCTAGGTTCTGGTCCAAGGTCATGGAGACAACAGCTGTTGAAATCAGGACTACGGCCATCATCTAGGACCCTTCCCACCCCAGAGTTACTTTTGGTTACTGAGTGAGAAGCATATTCTAGATTAATAGCTGTAAACATCCATTGTTCTGTTACTTTTAGAGATTCTAGGCTCTCATCTGGGGACTAGTCTTTTTTTTTTTTTAGCTTGACATCATTGACTTTAAAAGTGAAAATGGGTATATCCATGTCTGAATATAAAACTGTTTCCTCTTAAGCCAAAAAGGGTCATTTCTGTAAATACCTCATTCTGGCTTAATCAAAATGAAAGATAACTGTCATACTGGTCCTTTTCAGTTGGTTTTATATTTTCAGTAACTTTTATTGTTTGCTGTTACTTTAATAATGTTTCTTACAGTTTTAAAAGAAGATAACCTGCAAATTTTTTCAGGTAAGTTACATTTATAAGTAAAGGTTAGTTTTCATTTTGACTTGGAAAGTTTGGATACAGTTCTTTTAAATAGCAGACTAGAAATGTGATCCTCTCCATTAGAAGTGAAGAGTAATAATTTGTTACTTGGAAGAGATTTGACCATATATGCATGGAACGCAAATATTTTGCCTTTCAGAATAAACAGTTTGCCAACGATCTCTGCTTTGAAATTTAATGGTGCCTTGACCATGGCCGTTGGAACGTCCACAGGGCAGGTAAATATGTTTCAGCTGGAAACTTCGCTCTTAAGTTACTGTTTCAGAGGCGTGTATATCACGGGAAATACCCACTCGTCTGTTCACTGTGTGACCAGACTCTGAGGCATTACTGTTTGGCCAGCGTGGAGAGGGTACTCAGATTGCCGTGTTCTGTCAGGACCTTGAGAAACTCTGCTTCTGGCCCCAATGGTGGGTCTGAGAGATTCTCAAGCTGAAGCTGCCGTGGAGCTATGCCTCATGTGTCCTCTTGACTGTGGTTTAGAGCAGTGTTTTCTTGAGAGGGTGGAACAGAGTTCTGTGGAAAAACAAAAATTTGAAATTCTCCAGATTCCTATCTTTGAGGTTTATAGCGCATTTAAATATACAGTGGAGGCTCTGAGAATCCCTGTAGACAAGAAATGTGCTGAGTCAGTGTTTCCAAAAGGTATTTGTCCAAGGAGCCTTTTTTTTCCCACCCAGCACTGTCTCCCACATCCTGTGCAGGGAGTGGTCAGTGGGACCTGCCTCAGCAAATGCTGACTAGTCTGAGGAGTATGAATGAAATAGCTTCAGAGATTTAATTTCATCTTTCCCCCTTTCCTTCAAGGCAGAGCCCACACACTTAAGTCCGTCCAGACCTCAGCACAGGCGGGAGCCCTGCTTCCAGCAGAGTGCCTGTATCATCTGCCACCTGGGTCTGAGATCCAGCTTCCCCAGGCCTCTCACCTATCAGGATAGAGCTCAGAAGAGAACCCTGCCCTCCACCCGCCCCCCAAAGTCATAGCCTTGCCACCAGCATCTGTCTCTAATCTGCCACCACTGCCTTCATGATGATTCTTGTTCTTGTTTCTTTCAGCCACTGAGACAGTGCCTGGTACATACTAGGCCCTCAGTGTTTATATTTATTAAATTCATAAATGACACAAATTCTTGTGCACTTTTCCCATTTGGTTCCTTCCTTAACTTATCCAGGTAGTTCTCAATCTTAGTGTGCCTAAAAATTACTCTTAGGGTTGAATCCATAGAGCCATACCCTGGAAGGGTAATTGAGATTTTTCTGGAGTATTTTTTCTGGCTGACACTTTAGAGTCTTTGTACTCTGAGTGAGGATGTTCATTTTTTAAAGTTTCTTTTTAAGATGAAATATTTTATTTAAACAGAAATACCTTTTTTTTTCTTTTAGGTTTTATTGTATGATCTTCGATCTGATAAGCCATTGCTAGTTAAAGATCACCAATATGGGCTGCCCATTAAATCAGTTCATTTCCAAGATTCCTTAGATTTGATTTTGTCTGCTGACTCTCGAATTATCAAAATGTGGAATAAGAACTCAGTAAGTATTTTTTGTTGTTAAAATGACTTACTTGCCTATTTTCTTTATGTTCCTTTTCTTTCCAGTTGCCTTGTTTGAGTTATATGGGTTTTTGAGAAAAAAATACTGAGTATCCATTCAGTCCCTTGCCTGGAAGTTAGTTACTTCCAGGTCCTTAAGGTTGTTTTCTTCCTGTTAAGAACTTTTCCTCATTTGCTAGAACTGACACGCATTTTTACATGTTCAGTTCAGTTCAGTCGCTCAGTCATCTCCGACTCTTTGTGACCCCATGAATCGCAGCACGCCAGGCCTCCCTGTCCATCACCAACTCCCAGAGTTCACTCAGACTCACGTCCATGGAGTCAGTGATGCCATCCAGCCATCTCATCTTCTGTCGTCCCCTTTTCCTGCCCCCAATCCCTCCCAGCATCAGAGTCTTTTCCAATGAATCAACTCTTCAGTTAGGTAGATATAAATCATTATTTTTAAAAAACTTGATCCATGAGAAACCCCCTAGATTTTGGGGCTCTTTTGCAACCTTAGGAAACTTTTTATGAGCTACTACTAATCTTTCCAGGCTTTCCTGGTGACTCAGGGATAAAGAATCCACCTGCTAACGCAGGAGATGCAGGTTCAATTCCTGAGTCGGGAAGATCCCTTGGAGATGGAAATGGCAACCCACTCCAGTATTCTTGCTTAGAAAATACCATGGACAGAGGAACCTGGTGGGCTACAGTCCATGGGGTCGCAAGAGTGGGACACAGCTGAGCACACACGCACTAATGTTCCCATATCACTGTTATTATGCATCTCAATTTCATACCCTTTCCTTGTGTCAAACAAATAGATTTTAGATATGATACCTTTATAGTAATTTCTTACATGAAAAGTGAAAGTTGCTCAGTCGTGTCCAACTCTTTGCGACCCCATGGACTTTAGCCTACCAGGTTCCTCTGTCCATGGAATTCTCCAGGCAAGAATACTGGAGTGGGTAGCTGTTCCTTTCTCCAGGGGGTCTTCCCAACTCAGGGATCAAAACCAGGTCTTCCGCTTTGCAGGTAGATTCTTCACCATCTGAGCCACCAGGGAAGCCCAATTTCTTATATAGTGTTTTTCTTAAAAGTAGTATTTTCTTAAAGAATGTTTGATATTCTGTGTCCTTTTAAATGTCATTTAAAAAGTAACAAAACCCTATGTTGCTGATTCTCCTGTTTTGAGAGAGTAGTAAAAGGTTAGTTCATCTACTGGGACAAAATTCATTCAGTGTAGCAATTGCTTTTAGGAGTCTTTGTGTTTATTGATTTCAGACTTAGCATCTTTAAAGTGTTACTGTAAATAGAAAGATTCATTTTTGAGGTAAAGAGTGTGGGGGGCTGAGAGCCTCAGCATTGGTTACTGGAGGGCAAGCGTCAGTCCTTCCTGTGGGGCTCCCCTACACAGGGCAGAGGGGCCACCAGCAGCCTCATCACAGGTCAGCTGCTGATGGGAATCTCTGGCTGCTGGGACAACTTGTCAGCTCTCAAAGTACTGACCTTACTCTGCTCCGTGTTTTCCTCTGGATCTTTGTGGAGACTGAGTTATCCCTGGGGCGTGTCCTGTCTCTCAAGCCCCGTCACCTTTTCGGGCCCTCCTGAGACTTCCTTACAGAGAAAAGGAAGGGCCTCTGGCTCTCATCAGTCCTCGGAAGAATTCCCCTGATGCTTCATTGCCCAGGAGCCAACTGTCTCGCTTTGAGTTTGGAGGGTTTTGAGGGCTTTCTTGAATGTTCATGGTGTCTTAGGCCTGAATTTTTCTCTACTCTTTTCTGATAATCCAAACTAGTGTACTTTAAAACATTTCTTTTTACCTCTACAAATGCAGACTTCTCATGTTTGAAAGTTCCTAACACACTGGTAGAGTAAGTTTTCCATGGCCTGGCTCCCATCCTACCTAAAGGTGATGACTAACCAGTCGGAATGCCCCCTTCCCAGCCCTCCAATGGGCATAGTTTTCCCCAGCGTGGATTTCACGAACTGTGGTACTGTCTCTTTTTTGTTCTGTGCTGTTTTTATTCCGATTTCCCCATCCTTTTTCCTCTTCTCTTTCCATTTTTCGTTTCATTGGAAACTTGAGACAAAAGGGAGGTAACTGTGAGTTTCACTGTCTGTCTTGAATTAGAACCTTGCTGCTGTTTTTCATGGAGCACGAAATTAGTTTTTTAATACCTCCTCTCCCCCGCCGCCATGGAGCCTCTAATAATGGGTTAATAAATGCAAGAGCTGGCAGACATTTTCAACATCAGGTCTTGAAGTCATGTTGTAGTTGCTACAGTAAGTTTTACCTTGGCGTTGTTGTAATGACTGAATACGCCCTCTTGACCAACACCCAAATTACTTGCTTTTGCTTGACTCACTCTCCTTGTTTATCTTTCTCATCACCCTTTCCCACTCCCATCTATTATCTTCTTTTTTCTTTCACTTAATTTCTGTTAATTTTAAAAAATACAGCATATTTTCCCCCACATTTAAAATAAAATATTTTACCCTTCACTGTATAATAACTAGCACCTTATGTATTTATAGCATTTTGTTAAATTATTTTATATTCGTTATCTTACTTGATCCTCCTCAAATCCTAGCAACACAGGATGGCAGATACCAGCCTCATTTTACCGTATTGACTATCTCTTCTTTGTTTCTTTGAGGACAAGTTTAACTAGGGTGTGTCTTCCAGATTATGGACATTTTTAAGTTGACGTACAGATTTATTTTAAACTTTACCCTTGCCTGTTGTGTAGACATTATCTTTAAAAGTTTGTATTTATTTTCCAAAGAAAGTCAGTTCTCCCTACTGAGCCTCGGTTTCTTCCTCTCTAAAATGAGAGGATTTGATAAACTGATAAAAGAAATTCTCTAAGTGTTTTTTTTTTTAACCTTAAATTCTGTGATTTCTGTTAGGTGACTTTATTTTCTCACGTAAGCAGGATAAATGGAGTTATGTCTCCAGCTTACTTCCTGTATATCGCATTGCCAAAAGTTGTCTTCCTTTAACTGTTTTAACAGTTCACTTTTGCTTACTCTTTTAGGGAAAAATATTTACTTCCTTGGAGCCAGAACATGACCTTAATGATGTCTGCCTCTACCCCAACTCAGGTATGCACTACGGAGCAGCAGGCCATTCTGTGAGATGAATCTAGGCTTTGCTTTACAGGGTTTTAAACTCTTTTCATTTCTTAAGACAGGGTTTGGCTCAGTTAAGACAGTTTTTAGATATTGTATTTACTTGCAAAATTAAGAACAGGAAGTGATGTGGATGCTTCAGAAAGTGACACGCTCAGTGACTCAGCCCCCAGCCAGCCTAGCTGTTAGGAGAAGCTGGTGGCACTCTGTGGGTCGGGGCAGGCAAGGTGCTATTTTAGTGTGCACTTTAGCTCTTTTATGGGATTAGTAATTTTGTGTAGATTGAGGTTAGGGATTTGGAGGAGGCCGGAGTTGCCTGATGATACACAAGGCTGGCGAAGCCAGACGTCGAGTATATTCTGTGTTGCTGGCTCTTCTGTAAAGTACCTGGTAGATTTCGAGATTTAATACTACCTTCAAGCAAATCTGAAGAATTCTGGGGAAGGAGAGAAAATGAGAACACTTCTCACTCTCCCGCAGGGTTGTGTCCTGAGGACGGACACACACAGATACTTCTGATGGAGGGATACCAGGCAAAACAGGAGAAGTTCTGCTACGGAGGTGCACGCTGGCCCTGTGACAGCAGGAGAGCGAGGGGCTCCAGGCGGAGGAGCGAGAGGAGGGCAGAGGGGAGGTCCTCGCTGACACTGAGTGTGGGTGCTGGGTGAGAGACGTGGTGGGCAAGAGGAGCCCCGTGTGCCAGAGTGCAGGGTCTGTGGGAGGAATGGGGTGGGAAGCAGGTGGTGTGCAGGGTGTGGGCCCCAGAGTGACCATGCTGAGTGGCTGGGTGCTGTCTGTGGTCAGGACTGATGCAGGCCATTCTCACAGAAGGTGGTTCTGTCCACTGGGCAGAAGGTAGATCAGTTTTGGGCTAAAACGAATAGGAAGAGAGACGGAGAGCTGAGGTCGGCAGCACAGGAGAGAGGGCAGACTCGGAGAGAAAGATGGTGCTGTCTTCTCTGAGCATCTGAGTCTGAGGCGGCAGTGAGGCAGTGACGGTGTCTGGCAGAGGGTGTCCAACCTGCCTGCCCACCAATATCACCTGGGAGCTTTTTAAGAAGTACAGATTCCTCAGCCCCATACCAGGTGTGCAGACTCAGAGCGTCTGGGGGAGAGCCCCGAAATGGGTTATTTTTCACCTGCTTCCCAAGTGGTTGTGGATCCCCGCCCTGACCTACAGCCTCATCCTGGGAGCCACGTCCAGGGCACAGTAGGCAGCGTGGCCCGAGGAAAGCAGGTCTGCAGACATAAAATTTTAAGACATGTAAATAGAGGTCATCACAGAAGAAGTGGCAGTGCAGGCAGTTACCGATGAAAAGTGGAGAGACCGTAAGACAGCAGGACCTGAGTCCATGGAAAGGGAGGTGAGAGGGAAGAGCCGGCGGAGAGGCCGACAGAGTGACAGTGAAGGAACCAGCAGCTATGGAAGTAGAGAGAAGTGATTGCCCAGGCATTGCTCAGTGAACAGAGCATTGCATCGCAGAAGTGGAGGCAGAAAGGGGCAGGAAGGCCCTGTGCTGTGGGTCTGGATGTCGTCGTGGTTTCACTTAATCATGTGGAAGAGTTAGTGACTCCCTTACCATTCCTTTCCTTCCTTTCCCCCTTCCCTTCCTTTCCCCTCTCCTTTCCTTCCCTTTTGCATCTTTGGAGGTAGGGAAACTTAGATACATGCCCAGGGTTGGTCACCCGGCCGCTGTGCGGCAGAGGCTCAGTTGGAGCGAGCCTCCCCTGATCGTGGAGCCTGTGCACTTTCTTAAGTTACAGGGTGCTCTCCTGAAAAAGATGAGAAACCCTGAACCTTTGTAATTAGCTTTTCATCTGCGATCGTTGGGAGAATTTTCTTATAATAGGAGTGAGTCAAATTGTGATGAATTCAGA
The DNA here is from genome assembly GCF_001704415.2 of Capra hircus. Taxonomy (NCBI): domain Eukaryota; kingdom Metazoa; phylum Chordata; class Mammalia; order Artiodactyla; family Bovidae; genus Capra; species Capra hircus. The sequence goes on from NC_030818.1 coordinate 86,598,366, forward strand.
AATTAATGAAGGTGCTGGGGTCCTAGGTTGAGGTGCTGAGTGGTCTAAAATGGGGTTTGGGCTAGGTACAAAGGTGAATAAAATCGGGTGAAACTGAAGTTAGAACAAGAGGTTAGTTGGATTGAAGGAGTGGGGGTTTGAAGAGTACAGATGGTGACGAAAGTTGTTGACCTGTGTGCTGACTGGTTTGTGCTCACCTGTGGCCACAGAGAACTTGCGGAGTAACTAATCTGAAATACATGCTCTAAACATAAAATACACACCAGACTTTAGATGTACCACAAAACAGGAAAGAGTGTGATGTAGATCATTAATTTTTGTATCGATTACATATTAAAGTGAAAATATTTTAGACTTACTGGTTAATAAAAATGTATTCCAATTTACCTGTTAAAAAAATTTTTTTTTAATGTGTGTTACCAGAAGATTTTTAGTCACTTATGTGGCTTGCACAGTATTTCTGTTGGGCAGGGCTAGTCCAGACATGGAAGGCTTTGATAGTATAGAATACTGATAAGGTGCAAGGTGTTGAGAGTCAACTGCAGGCATGGAATGTGACTGTAATCTCACCAGAGTAGAAACCTTCTTCTGGTACCAGAAATACTGTTACCCCATTTAAGAAAGCAGTCCTTTCCTAATAATACCTTTCATTTTTCACATTCCCCTGCTTGTCCACCAAATGCCTTTTTAAGCCCGTTTATTTGAAACTAGTCTATCAGCAAGGTTGTGGATTACATTTAGTTGTTGTGTCTTCCACTTCTTTCAATCAGGAATTCTCTCCCATCCTTTCTTCCCCTTCCTCCACGGCACTTGAGTTTTCTACCATCAGGTCTGTAGTCTCTTAAGATGTTCTGCATCCTGGATTCCTGTGATTATTTTTCCTGGTGTCCTTTACTTGTTCTTCCGGCCCCTGTATTTTTTGTTGTTCTAAAATAGAAGTGAAATCTAACAGCCCAGTGCACTGTGGGTTAAATATTTGGGACAAGGGTGGTGCTCAGGGCTGACGGGTTCTCCATGTTGTTTCCCATCCTGTTGGTCATCCCAGAACAAGCAAGGAGAAGCGTGATGGCTCTGCCTAGATGGCCAGCAGTTCTCTCTGTTACACAGGATGCTTTCCTGGAGGTAGAACGTTTAAGATGGTGTTTTGGTCAGAAGAGTGACTTTATTGTCAGGTAGCTTATAAGAGCTTAATCAAACACAAACAGTAGCCAGATGATTTATTTCACAAGCTGGCGAGCCCCAAAAGGCACATCCCTCCACGGCTGTCTTAGGGTTGGGACCGAGCGTGGTTGGTTCACAGGTTTTGCTGTCTTTCCCTCTTTACTCTCCTGTCCCGTTAACATTGTTGGTTGGGTTTTTTTGCTTCATCACTATGAGTGTAAGCATTCTTTATCTTCTCACTTACTCATTTTGGAGTAATTAAAGCTGAATCTTGATTGCTGTTCTGTCATGTGTTTCTGATACCCAGACTGCTCAGAACGTTGAGAAACTGTTCTGCTTTTGTGGCTGCCTCAGCTTCTAGTTGCTCATGCAGTGTCTCCACGTTGGGTGCTGGCCTGCAGATTGGGAAACTGAGGTCGCGGCCCCACGACCCTGGTCCGCAGTGCTTGCTGAGCCCCAGCCCAACCTGTGGAATCCAGAACCACTGGGGGAAGGAAAAGGAGATGTCCACTCAGAAAGGCTACTCAGGCTTCAGAATTGTACCAGTGATCCAGGCTGTTTTTCACCTGCTTTTAGGCCTGCTGGAGGCAGTCTGTATCATCAGACCTGAAGTCACCTTTTATTCTCTCAGTAGCCTCCCAGTAGCCTGCCTAGAAATAAGATGTGGCCCATCACTAGCTTGGCGCCATGTGTAGTAAAACCGCAGGCTCCCCGCTTTCTGTAGGAGTTGACCGCATGGAAAGGCGTGTCCTGTCCTTTCTCCTCCAGCACAGGGCAGTTCTGCCCAGCTTGTCTGCTCTCAGCCGCTCCAGCTATGACCCGATGCCCTCCATTTCCGGGCAGTGATTCTCAGATGTATCTGGTGAAGGACCAGCCTTTTATGTTTTTTTGTTTTGTTTTTAAATTTCCAATCCATTGCAGGTGGATACTTTTGTTAAATATCATAAAGATGAATTAGTAGGAAAAGGGTCACATGTTTGGAACTTGCTGCAAGGTCGAGTCACTATACAGGTTTCTAAATTCTTCAGTTTCTGTACTCAACGGAAAGCTTGATAGCAGTTTTCAGACTGGCCCGGGGAGCACGCTTTGAGTTGTCCTGGTTTGAGTAGTGTTTCTGATTTTGAGCTGTGACCTTCCTGAGTCCTTCGCCCCCAAAGCCTGGACAGATGAGATTTCTTCTCTGCATGTCTCTGGGGGCCACGTTGTGGCCCCCACTCAGCTCACTGCGTCCTACGCTCTGCTGTCCACACTGGAGCTATGTGCTCCTCCTCAGTGCTAACGATCTCTGCCTTCTCTTCCAAGGTTCCTATTTTTATTGTTGGTGCTGTTCAGCTGCCCAGTCGTATCTGACTTTTGGCGACCCTGTGGACTGCAGCACACTAGGCTTCCCCATCCTTCACTGTCTCTCGAAGTTTACTCAAACACATGTCCATTGAGTCGGTGATGCCTCCAACCATCTCACTCTCTCTCGCCCCCTTGTAAGGAAATTTAAAGGAAAAGCCATAATCTCACAATCTCTTCACAAGTGTCATTACTCCTTCCATTAGAGGAATTCTTTTGGGGGGCCACACTGAGTGGCCTGTGGCGTCTTAGTTCCCCAGCCAGGGATCGAACCTGCACTCCCTGTCTTGGAAGAGTGGAGTCTTAAACACTGGACCACCAGGGAATTCCCAGAGATTCTTGTCTTATAAATCACTTTTTTGTGTGCTTTAAATTGTCACCATGTGTAATTGTCTTGCTTTTCAGTTTGACATTCTTATTAAATACATTTGTCATGTTACTGTATGGTGTTTATATCTGTGTTAATGATTTATTTGATCATGCAAGAAGTCTTTTCACTCTATCTTAGTTGTCATTGGAGTTTTAGAGTCCCATGTTACACGGGCTTTGGAATCAGTGCAGTGGTCACCTTGAGCAAATGGTCTCGCTTTCCCGAGCTACCTTCTCACCTGTGGAGGTAGTGCCTGAGCCTGGTACTTCGCCCTCTTCTCGCCTTTTACCTGTGATCGTCTTAATTTCTGCTGAACTAACTCCATCCCTGGCTTGACTTTCCTGCTTCCCTCTTGTTAGAAACTCCTCGTGTTCCCTGGGCTGTGTGAGGCTGTTTTCTCTTTTATAACTCGTTTCGGTTCCAACTGTCCCGACTTCGGTTTCTTGGTAGGTCAGCTTGTGTTGTTGTCCATGTTTGGTCAAGTGAGGTCCTGCTCATTGTGGGAAACAGCCTGCTGCATCTGGCCTGGATTCTTCTGTGTAATTAGAGCCCAGCCTTTTCTGTGGTCTGTTTGGTAGGTGTGGTGTGTCTCCTTGTAAAGTGTTCACTTGAATATTCAGGGTTGAGCCAGGGAACCTGGGCTTAGGGAACGTCTTTGTTGGGAGCCTTCTTTCTGGTTGTAAGATGTCTCTTCAATCTCCAGACCTTCTTCTTTAACCCTGTCTAAAGGTCTCGGAGAAGTTCTGATGGTGCTGTTAGACCTGGGAAGTGCAGGTCAGTAGAGGTGGTTTCTTCCTGTGGTGAATTTCAGTGAGCAGTTTTCTCCGGGACAGAAAAAGTTTCCTCATGAAAGAGTTTGTGGAGGCTACAAGTTAGGAGAAAGTGTCTGATTCTTACTTGACTTTCATTTAGACGTACATTTCTTGCTTCCTCGAGCGAGTGAGGGAGTGTGTGTGTGTGTTTTTGTGTTTGTGTGTCTTGCTTCCTCAGCTCTGTGTGTGTTGTGAAGGTTGTGTGTGTGTGTGTATGTTCTGGTGAAGGGTGTGTGTGTTTTCTGGGGAAGGTTGGTTCCAGCTCAGGACTCACTCCCCCTTTGGACTTGATGTGTACAGCATGGCTTTGCCGGCAGAGCATTGAGCTCCTGCTCTCTGCCTATCAGCGAACTTCCTCTACCTCAGCGTCGTATTTCTGTTAACAGCATTGAAGAGCATCCCTTTGGCAAGCTTTTGTGTTAACAGAAGAGCAGCACAAAAGTACTGTTTAAATCACAGAATTACATCACCATCCTTAACGTTTGGTGTACTTAATTAGGACTGTGAGCTTCCGTAGCGTCTCAGACAGTAAAGAAGCTGCCTGCCTTGCAGGAGACCTGGGTTTGATCCCTGGGTCGGGGGTCTGGTAATCCAAACGTGTGCTTTCTGTGGATTTTTCTGTTGTATTTTACAAATACATGTTTTAAATGAAGGTAACGCAAGTTGATATGTAAAGGTATTTAAAAACAAGAGCTCTTGACTGAAATTTTGCTCTTAAATTCTCTAGCTTGTAATGTTCTGAATGTTCTGCTCAGCACTCGTAACTCAGTACATATGAGCTTCACTTTTTGATCTGTAAATAAGGATGATAGTCCTTGCATCGGAGAGTCGTCACATCTTCACCAAGATAGAGTACGCAGTAGTGTTTTGTAAATGACAAAGGACTGACTTTAGTTTTGCTTCGGTGCATCGTTCTGGAACAGGGCAGAGAGGATCGGAGCTGCCACGAGAGCCCCTGCGGGGTGGGGTTGGAGACTGGGTTGCATGTGTGGCAGAGACCTGAGCCCAGGGCTGAGCCAGCTGAGTGCCCTGGTTCTGTGCCGAAGCATAGTAGATTCGTTACTGTTGCTCCTGGGGTTAGGGGGAGCCATCGCTGGATGCTACAGGCTGTCCCTCACTCCATTCTCACTTTCTGAGAACGCTGATCCCTGGACTAAATTATCAACCACTCTGGGTGAATCATTTTGGTAAAGGCTGTCAGATTCTGTCTGGGTCTTTTCTAGTGTAGCTACAACGTAGCATTCCTCTTAAGCCATTTTGTTTTCTATTAAGGTGTAAAGTTTAATTCAAACATAAGGAACTACTTTGCTATGACATTTTGTGGGAAATGCTTTACTTTAGTTCTTGGATTCCTGAATAACAGAAAGATACCTTTCTTAACTTTCATAATACATAATAGTGCATCAAAGCTACCTTTTATTGGTGTGTCTGAAGCTTAAAACTTACCCCCTTAAAAATGGTGGCCCTTCTCTGTGGGAACTGCTCAATCACTTAGCTGATACAGCCTTAGCGTTTTGCAGATGGGGAAGCTGGTCTTTCTGATACTTCAGACGCCCCATCCGGGAGGGTCAGGGACCACAGCCCACAGCCTGACTCCGAGGGTGCCTGGCCACTGGTCTGGCTTTTCTGCTGTTCATCATGTTCTGAGCATTTCACTCATTTCAAAATATAAAGCAAGTAGGAAGAGTATTTTTCTTTTCCCTTATGTTTACCTTTTTCATTATGTTTATTTTTAGGAATGCTTCTTACTGCCAATGAAGCCCCCAAGATGGGCATCTATTACGTTCCGGTAAGTGATACAAAAAGGAGTTACGGTAAAAATAGAACAAGGAAAGACACTGTATTTTTAAACTGGCTGTGTCGAGGGACTTTGGGCCTGTGGCTGTCTAAATTAGACACAGTGGCTCATTTGTCAAATCACTGTGCTTCCTGGAGCCAATAAAGTAATAAATGCTTAACCATTCTTTTATGGGAAACTATTTAACATCCCATTAAAAATCGTCAGTAGAAATTCGTCTTTATTCTTCAGATTTACATTTGTTTTTTGTTTCAGAATGTTTCAGAATCTTAAACTTCCAGCTATTAGTGATCAAGAGACCTAATCCTCTAAAATAAAAGTCTAGGACTCTTTCAGTCATTGCATTGTCTTTTAAAAATGGGTTCTGTGTATAGGAAACCATCTTAGATTGCTGTGATCCGTGATGGCATGCAGTTTGCTATTTTGTCCCTTTTTTTTTTTCTCCTTCCTTAAAACATTCTTCCATTACATATGCCAGACACTTCTCTCAGTTCATCCCTACCTATGCCTAAACAGAAAAGCCTGTACTGCAAAGTTGGCCTTCGATTCTGGTCAGCACACATCTCCTTTTCTGAGATCTGCAGAGAAGAGCATTGGGGTTGTAGAAGATCAGATGTTTGGGGGAGTAAACTCTCTGTGATCAGTGTTAGCCTCCAGTTATGAAGATTCTTCATATTTATGATGGTTCTTTTGAAATAGTTCAAACATGTGTATGTCCCCCCGCCCTCCCCCCCCAAAAAAAAGATATTCTGTTAATGTTGACTTTCTATGGCTTCAGGAACCTGATATGCTGTTGAAAGCACTTTGGGATGTTTCTTTTGGTTGATGGTGAAATGAAGGTCATTCAAACAGCAGCTTTTCCATTTTCCTAAATTGTCATTTGTTCCTTTTCTCCCCGGCCTCTCAGAGATACTGCCTCCGTTTTCCTGTTAGTTTATGTATCTTTGTCTTCATTCAATCAGTAACTGTTTATTGCTTGTATCAGCTGTGTCAGGCCCAGTGCTGTAGGTTGACAGTGTAACAGTAGATAGGGTACTACCTGTTTCTTTGAAGAGCTCATTATTAGAAAGTAAAACAAGAAAGTAGACAGTTTCCGGTCAGCATGATGAACACTCTTAACTGAAGTAAGGAACCTAGAACTGGAAACTAGTGGGAAGTATGGCAGATACTTGGAGAAACCTTCCAGAGAAATTGATTTCCGAGGAGCAACTGGAAGGCTGGTTCTGTGTTCTAGATGAAGAGGGTGGGGTGCAGAATGGGAGAACGGTCTTGGAACTAAAGGGAACATTATCTGCCGAGATCCAGAAGAAGGTAACACACATGGCTGGGCATTTGCCCTTGAGGGACGGGGTGGCTCTGGCTGAAGGCATGCTCCACCTTCCATGGGCTGGGTGTGGTGGTGCAGGTGGAAGAGTGATAGGATCAGACCTGCATTTCTGAAGGATTATTAACTTCTGGCTGCCACCAGGAGAATGGATTAGATCAGATCTAATCCAGAAGCAGCAAGAACAGGCTGTGGTGATCTGCAGGAGAGACATGGTCCCTCTGTTACCTTTGCCAGACCTCCCCTTTAGAAATTGGGGCTTGGGAGGTTCTAGGGTAGTTTCAGAGAAGTCTGATCTGGCAGGCAGTGATTCCAGGAGGTTATCCTCCTTGAATAGCCAGCCAGCATGTCCAGAGGCGTCCGCCGATAAAGACTTGTGTCTGTTACAAGAAGAGCCTTCCCTCAGTCCAGCACTGAGTCTTCTCACAGTGTCAGCCCATCTGGGCACCTCAGGAGAGGAAGACTAAATCAGCCTGCCCCTCCCTGAACTTCTCTTGGAAGAGGTCTCTCTCTGTCTTCCTCTCAAGAGGGCGTTCTGTGGTTTGATCTTCAGCATCTGCCTACAAGTTCTTGATGTCTCGTGTCGAAGAGCCCTTCCTCGTGTAAGAAGAGTGTAGAGTCCACCAGTGGGAGGGAGAATGAGCACTTAGTAGAGTGTTGAGGCCGGATCGGGAGTCTGCTCAGCTGATGAGGAGCCTCCGGCTGGACGCCCCTCGGTGTGGAGCAGGGTGGGGCGGTTCTGTTTTTGCAGGAAGGCCATTTCACCAGCTTGTGCAAAGATGGTGGCAGTGGAGGCAGAATTGGGACCGTTGACAACAGTTGTAAGATAGGCTTGGTCATTGCCTGGATGTAGGGAGGAAAGGAGAGGAAAGAACCACAGGAGACAGCCGCTTTCTCCCTGGTGAATGTGTGGACACGGAAGTGACTGCTTGAATCCAGGAGGAGAAAGGGGATGATAGACTTAGAACTGGAGGAGACCCCCATTCACTTCTGCTTGTCTGGATCCATTTCTCAGGCTGGGTTTTTTTGTTCCAAGCACTGGGAGCTTCACACAAGAGGGGACCCATTGCTGGCCAGGTGGTGAGAAGCAGCTTTTTCGATCAGTGTTAGCTTATCTTAGAAGATCTTCTTGGTGTCAACTCTGTAGTTCACATGTAACCAAGCGAAGTAAAAAAGCCACCCAGAGACTGCTCCCAGGTTGCTGCACATGTGGACGGTCAGTGCAGAGTTGTTCTTGCTCAGCTGAACATTGTGCAGCAGCTTGTACCTAAGTGTTCCTCCCTAACCTATCTTTCTGCCCTGCTGCCTCGCACACCGGGAGGGTTTATGGTGCCACTTATCTTTACTTGGAACCTGTTCTCCGTGACACTCCAGAGCGAAAGAGCCCAGGGGTCTGAAAGCCTGCCATCTTTGCTAAGATTTTATCAAACTCACCAGGCTGACATTTTTCACAGAGATTTATTTGAGGCCTGTAGAACCAGAGAAGTGTGTGTTGAATATGCAATTCATGCCAAATATAGGCGGTTTGGACAACGATTTGTATTAACATCTTATAAACCAGGTATGAAAACTTTTTTCCCCCCTGCTTTTAGGCTGTGCTGAAAATGAAGACAGCTTAATGTTCTTTCAGCTTGTTAATTTTTGCCTATCTACCCTATACCATCTTTCTTGAGTACGTGAAATCTTTTTAAAGTAAATGCTCTTCCTGATTTATATAGTCTCTGCCACTTACTTATCCCAATAGCTAGGTAGTCTTTTATGACCAAATACGTTTTCTCCAGCTCATTCCCCATTTTCTCAGTGTTCTCTTTTTCTGTCTCTGAGAGACCAGGATCTGTTCTTTTGTTTGTTTGCTTTTTAAATTCCAGGGCTTAATTCAGCTGCAGCTTTCAGGACTAATGCCAGAAACAGTTTTTCAAGTTTGGGTTCCTCTGAAATATAATTTAATCGTAGGTTAGTTCTTCCTAATTAACACCTTTGGCAACTGCATGGACTCCAGATGGAATCCAAGTCCCGTGGCACCCAGCCCACTCCTGCCAGTGCGGAGTACTGTTCCTGTTGGAGATGCTTCTGGGCTCCAAGGCCCCGTGGGTCAATGAGCTCCGAGACCACACATGACTGACACGTGATAACTGGCACGTTTGAGAATGTGTATGGATGCGTAAGGGCTTCCCAGGTGGCGCGAGTGGTAAAGGACTCACCTGCCAGTGTAGGAGACGTAAGAGACACAGGTTCAATCCCTGGGTCAGGGAGATCCCTTGGAGGAAGGCATGGCAACCCACTCCAGTATTCTTGCCTGAAGAATCCCATGGACAGAGATGCCTGGAGGGCTACAGTCCATGGGGTCAAAAAGACTCGGACCCGACTGAAGCGACTTAGCACGCGTATACACACACACGTGAATGCGTAAACTTGAGAAAAAGAATAATTACTTGTTTATTAGGAAGCTATTTGAATTAGAAAAATAAAAGTCAATTGATTGAGGATGTATGATTTTTTTTTTTAAACACTTCAATTTTTTAAATTTGGAAAGTACTCTTGGAACCAGAGTACCTGCACATAGGGCAGAGTTAAATACATAAAGAGTTATATTTACTTACACCAGTGCTTATGTTTTTTGTTTTTTTTTTAAGAAATAACACTGAAACTTATTCAGCATAATGCATGAAATGTACAGAACTCTTTGCAAAGAGAGATGACTATATATTAAGAAGCATAAAATCTCAAGGACACTTGTTTCACTTGGTTGTAACACCCAAGCACACATCCTCCCAGAGGCATTGCTGCTTGGGATGGGAGTGCTCAGTCATGTCCAACTCTGTGTGACTCCCATGGACTGTAGCCCGCCAGACTCCTCTGTCATGGGGATTCTCCCGGCCGGAAAACGAGTGGATCACCATTTCTTTCTCCAGGGGATGGACCTTCATGACCCAGGGATTGAACCCGTGTCTCCTGTGTCTCCTGCATTACAGGAGGATTCTTCACCCACTGAGCCACCAGGGAAGGCATTACTGCTTGGGATGTTTTGGCATGATTTTCCAGAAGGCTCAAGGGCATAGTTACATGGTGCTTCCTAGCAGTTACTCCTTACCTTCACCTCATAAGATGATAACGTATTTTTATCAGCTATCCGTTTGGCAAATACATTGTTTTAGTTTAGCGTTATATTTGACAGTACCTTACAGAGTATTTTGTGTCTCCTTTTTATATAGATACTCTCTTCCTCGTTTTAAAGTTTGGGGCTAGGGACTTGGTCTTTTATAGCAGCACACTTCTAGGGGCAAGATGGTGAAAGTCTCTGGAAACGAGGCAGGCGGCAGAGAGAACTTTGGCCGACAGAAGGTTCTGCTTTTCGTGCAGAGTCCGTTGTGCAGGCAGTCGTGCTTTCTCCCATAAAATAGATCTCATCTGCAGATCACTTAGGTGGCGTTTAGCCCCCTCGGCCAGGCCGCGCCGGCGTCTGGAGGCCACATTCTCCTGGTTGTCGTCCCGCCGCCCAGTTCGCCCTTCAGCCAGTCTGCTGTCGTGGCCTTTCCTGCTCTCGTGGCCCAGTGATTGAGCCTCGGCGCTCTCCCTTTGGTGCTGGGGCTTAGTCCTTGTCTTTTTGTTCTCCCCTCGGAGCTCACCTGTCCCCCGGGCTCCGTAGGGACACCTGTGTGCTCTGGACTTCCAAACTTCTGTCTCCAGCCTTTCCTTCCCCTCGGAGCTGCAGAGTCACATACCCACCAGTCTGCTGGGCCGTGGAGGTGGAGACCTCTCCGCTAGACGTCTCATTGGTGCCCTCTAGTTACGTGTCCACAGCAGAATGCCTGGTCCCAGCTCCCCACCCGCCCCTCTTCTCACTTCGTTGCTTACTCAGTTCCTCGGCCCAGAGCATAGGCACAACTGTGTTTCCTCGCCCGGCCTCTTCCTCTTCGCGTGTCCTTGTCCGGTCCATCCAAACCTCCGTCAACTCTTTTTCCAGTATTGGCTCAGATCCAGCCATTTTCCAGTACTTCTGCTTCTGCCACTCATCTGGGTTACCTTAATGGCCTCTTATCAGATCCTTCCTCTCTGGCTTTGTCTCTCTTGCATTCTGTTTTTCATACAACAGCCAGGTTAATTTAAAATATAAAAATAAGACTTCCCTGGTGGTTCGATGGTGAAGATTCCACGCTTCCACTGCAGGGGGTGCAGGCTCCACACCTGGTCAGCGAATTCCATATGCAACCTAACATGGCCAAGAATAGTGATGATAAAATGTAAAAGCAACCAGTCAGAGTCTATCACTCTTCTCCTTGACAGCTTCCAAGGGCTTATCATTTTGCTCAGCATAACATCTTAGCTCCTATCATTAACTTAGAACGCCCTACAAAATGGAAAAGGCTAAAAGACCAGAGTCTCCATTTTCTCTCACCCATCAGAGAACAGATCTCTGAAAACTGCTCATCTGTTTACAGAGATTGACAAGTGGTTAGAGCAAAAAGACCAAATCCCTCGCCATTGCTGCCAGCAGCAGGAAATAACTTACAGGTCGTAAATTAGCCCCAAACGCAGAATTAGTAGAGAGGAAAATCAAAGTTGGAAAAACAGTCCATGCAGCTCTCATTTGGATTCATCTGTTGCCAAGGGAACAAGCTGTGCTTGGCCGTTCTTCTTGGTGCTGAAGTCTCCCTGACACTTTCAGGTGAGTCCATTGTGTGTCTTGGGTCGAGATGGCAAAAACTGTTTAAGAATAATTTTCAGAAAAAAGGAAAGTCATGACTTTCACATCGATCTCAAATAAACATGTTAAAAATTTCATTTAACTTATTAAAGGAATCAGGCACGTCATCAAAGGTGAAGTCTAAAATAGAGATTTACGTGGAATAAGGTGATACTGAGTTGGGAATGTACAAATGAATAGATTGGCTTTTCGAAGGTATGGAGGGCTGTCTGTCCAGGACAGAATTCTTTCACGTGACTGTTAGCAATTAACCTTGCATTGCTGTCGGTTACTTACAGTTTACAGAGTTGTAAAATGTGTCCCATGGAATCAGAATCAGGTAATCTCGAAAGGCGTGCTCTTAGACCAGGAGTTTGGCAAACTAAACACCTAACTAAATGCCCACTGCCTTGGAACAGTGCACCCATTCAGTTATTATGTGTTGTCTACAACAGCTTTCTGACCAAAAAGGTAGAGTTGAGTAGTTATGATAGAAAGACCCTGTGGTCTGCAAGCCCTAAAATCTTTAAGAAAAAGTTTGTGGACCCCCTACTCTTGATTATACATAACTTTCCACGGAAGCGCAAAATCTTCCTTATATTTATTTACTTATATATTTATATAAATAGAAAACGAATAAATATGTAATGAATGTGTATTTTTTTTATTATGATATAAAAATCATGGACACAGAGATATTGTTTCTTTTTTTCCCAATTACATTCCCACCACCTAAAGCAGTGCCTTTTATGCTGTAGGCATTCGATTAATATGTGCTGAAAAATTAATAAAACATATATGAGATAATCAGATAACTGTAGTTTGAACAATCTTAGATAATGGTCGTATGTTTTGACAGTGGCTGGTTTGCAGTGATTTTTAGCTGTTCTTATACCAAACTTGAGTTTCAGTTCAGTCGCTCACTTGTGTCCGACTCTTTGCGACCCCATGAATCGCAGCACGCCAGGCCTCCCTGTCCATCACCAACTCCCGGAGTTCACTCAGACTCACATCCATCGAGTCAGTGATGCCATCCAGCCATCTCATCTTCTGTCGTCCCCTTCTCCTCCTGCCCCCAATCCCTCCCAGCATCAGAATCTTTTCCAGTGAGTCAACTCTTCGCATGAGGTGGCCAGAGTACTGGAGTTTCAGCTTCAGCATCATTCCTTCCAAAGAAATCCCAGGGCTGATCTCCTTCAGAATGGACTGGTTGGATCTCTTTGCAGTCCAAGGGACTCTCAAGAGTCTTCTCCAACACCACAGTTCAAAGCATCAATTCTTCGGTGCTCAGCCTTCTTCACAGTCCAACTCTCACATCCATACATGACTACTGGAAAAACCATAGCCTTGACTAGACAGACCTTAGTCAGCAAAGTAATGTCTCTGCTTTTGAATACTCTGTCTAGGTTGGTCATAACTTTTCTTCCAAGGAGTAAGCATCTTTTAATTTCATGGCTGCAGTCACCATCTGCAGTGATTTTAGAGCCCCCCAAAATAAAATCTGACACTGTTTCCAGTATTTCTCCATCTGTTTCCCATGAAGTGATGGGACCAGATGCCATGATCTTAGTTTTCTGAATGTTGAGCCTTAAGCCAACTTTTTCACTCTCCACTTTCACTTTCATCAAGAGGCTTTTTAGTTCCTCTTCACTTTCTGCCATAAGGGTGGTGTCATCTGCATATCTGAGGTTATTGATATTTTTCCCGGCAATCTTGATTCCAGCTTGTGTTTCTTCCAGCCCAGTGTTTCTCATGATGTACTCTGCATATAAGTTAAATAAGCAGGGTGACAATATACAGCCTTGATGTACTCCTTTTCCTATTTGGAACCAGTCTGTTGTTCCATGTCCAGTTCTAACTGTTGCTTCCTGACGTGCATATAGGTTTCTCAAGAGGCAGTTCAGGTGGTCTGGTATTCCCATCTCTTTCAGAATTTTCCACAGTTTATTGTGATCCACACAGTCAAAGGCTTTGGCATAGTCAGTAAAGCAGAAATAGATGTTTTTCTGGAACTCTCTTGCTTTTTCCATGGTCCAGCGGATGTTGGCAATTTGATCTCTGGTTCCTCTGCCTTTTCTAAAAGGAGCTTGAACATCAGGAAGTTCACGGTTCACGTATTGCTGAAGCCTGGCTTGGAGAATTTTGAGCATTACCTTACTAGCGTGTGAATTGAGTGCAATTGTGTGATAGTTTGAGCATTCTTTGGCATTGCCTTTCTTTGGGATTGGAATGAAAACTGACCTTTTCCAGTCCTGTGGCCACTGCTGAGTTTTCCAAATTTGCTGGCATATTGAGTACAGCACTTTCACAGCATCATCTTTCAGGATTTGAAATAGCTCAACTACAATTCCATCACCTCCACTAGCTTTGTTTGTAGTGATGCTTTCTAAAGCCCACTTGACTTCACATTCCAGGATGTCTGGCTCTAGATGAGTGATCACACCATCGTGATTATCTGGGTTGTGAAGATCTTTTTTGTACAGTTCTGTGTATTCTTGCCACCTCTTCTTAATATCTTCTGCTTCTGTTAGGTCCTTACCATTTTTGTCCTTTACTGAGCCCATCTTTGCCTAAAATGTTCCCTTGGTATCTCTAATTTTCTTGAAGAGATCTCTAGTCTTTCCCATTCTGTTCTTTTCCTTTATTTCTTTGCATTGATCGCTGAAGAAGGCTTTCTTATCCCTTCTTGCTATTCTTTGGAACTCTGCATTCAGGTGCTTATATCTTTCCTTTTCTCCTTTGTTTTTCGCCTCTCTTCTTTTCACAGCTATTTGTAAAGCCTCCCCAGACAACCATTTTGCTTTTTTGCATCTGCCTTTTTCTGCTACCATTAGTGAAGTTAAAAAGTTAAGAACATGAGTCATAAGTGCTAGACTGTAATTTTTATACAGCAGGATAAGGATCAGTTCCTTTGCTCTGACAGTATATTCTAATCAGAATGATCACAGAATCTTAGGGTCATGCAGTCCTTATGCATTTCTGAACTTCCCTGGTAGCTCAGATGGTAAAGCTTCTGCCTACAATGCAGGAGACCTGGATTCAGTCCCTGGGCCGCAAAGATCTCCTGGAGAAGGAAATGGCAACCCACTCAGTATTCTTGCCTGGAAAATCCCATGGACGGAGGAACCTGGTAGGCCACAGTCCGTGAGGTTGCAGAGAGTCGGACATGACTGAGTGACTTCACTTTCACTGTGAAGCATTATGTTTGTGAGGGCTGACAGATTTCTAAAAGAAATGCCTCATCCAGAAGATGTATTACTGGTGCTGTTGTGAGATAACCTCTTTCCTAAAAAAATATAGAAGGAGAATATGAAAGTAAGGACATTGAGCTTTTGTTGTACCTTTTTTGAAATGTGTGGGAATGTTGGCTTTGCATCTAGGATAGGATGGGCTTATGCATTATAATGATTGGAAATGCATCATTTTTCTTCCTGTGCTTTTAGCTGGAGCTACTGAAAGTGCTGTGCCCGCTGCTTTCTAAGATTTGGCTTCTAATATGGACCATTAATGCAGTTCAATTCAAAGCCAAGACTGACGGCTCTTAGGTTTACTAATCTGATATCAGAGATTCCCCAGATCTCTTTGACCCAGTAGTATACGCTGAAATGGCCCTGAATATGTTAGTGCTCACATGGAATCCTAAAAGTGATGGATCACATTTTCCTCTCAGTTGCTCATTTAAGCAGAGAGATATTAGAGACAGTGACAGAAATAGTTTTGTTCAAAGTTCCTGTTTTCTTCTTTTTTTTTAAAATTGAGAAATTCCGATTTTCTAGTGCCATTTGCAGTGTATTTTCTTGGTTTAAGGAGGCAGTACCAGATGTATCTGGGGAACTTTCTAGCATCAGAGGACAGGCAAGACAGAGCATGAACTGGACAGATAAATGCTGAAATGTTTTCCACAATAAAGGGTTTTGCCACAGGCTGCAAAGGAACAGGGGGAGCTTTTGAAGCACAGAACACTAGAGCAGGTTAAGAGCTTTGAGGTCATCTCGTCCACCCCTTTCATTGATAGCTGAGAAATTGAGTCATTTGTTCAAGGTCAAATGACAAGCTAGTTCTGGAGCTGGATTGTGAAGGCATTTCATCATTCTGAGTTGATTATGGAAGGAATTTTAAGATTCATCTGACCTGAGTTTGAATTCCTGGATTGCCACTTACAAATTTGGTGACCTCGAGCAAGTTGCTTATCCTGACTGAGCCTCTGTTTCTTGAGCTACAAAGGAAGAATGATTTTGTGAGACAGCTGTGTGCAGTAGACACTTCGTCATTTATCATGGTGCTTGCTGCCTGACAGATGTTCAGCTGATTATTGCTGCTGTACGTTTCTGCGTTGAGTAAAATTTGATGGGTCCAGTGGCAAAGAGTATTTATATTTAACATTATATGAATGTGGGCTTTTATGTAGCTAGGAAGAATGTGATATTGAACAAAATAAAGATATACTGAAAAGGTTGTGACAAAATCACAGGTGTGAGTGAAGAAAGTGACGTGAGAAGTATGATTTGATACTGTTCAGTCTGTTACAGGTCATGTAAACTAGAGGTTGAGAGAGTACTACTGAATGCCATTGGTTTTGCTGTTAGTTATTGGCTGGATGGCATCACCGACTCGATGGATGTGAGTTTGAGTGAACTCCGGGAGTTGGTGATGGACAGGGAAGCCTGGTGTGCTGCGATTCATGGGGTCACAAAGAGTTGGACACAACTGAGTGACTGAACTGAACTGACTGAACTGATTGAAACAGAAAGCAGTGATGAAATCTGGTTGCTTAAATTAAAAATCAGTTTTAAAGCTGAAGTCCATTTCCCACATTCTGTTATCAAAAGCACACTATAGAAAATGGCCAATAAAGACAAGTAGAAAACTCACTCTTCCATTAACCAAAGTGAAAGTGAAAGTCGCTCAGTTGTGTCCAGCTCTTTGCGACCCCATGACTACATAGTTCATGGAATTCTCCAGGCCAGAATACTGGAGTGGGTAGCCTTTCCCTTCTCCAGGGATCTTCCCAACCCAGAGATTGAACCCAGGTCTCCCACATTGCAGGTGGATTCTTTACCAGCTGAGTCACAAGGAAAGCCCAAGAATACTGGCGTGGGTAGCCTATCCGTTCTCCAGCGAATCTTCTGACCCAGGAATCGAACTGGGATCTCCTGCATTGCAGGTGGAGTCTTTGCCAACTGAGCTACCAGGGAAGGGCAAACACATTTTACCATTTTGCTCTATTTTTTCCATTGTTTTTAATTGATATGATCTAATATCTTGCTTTTTTCTCACTTCCTGTTTTCCCATGTTATTATAAACTCTTAGAGATCACTGTTATGTGGTTGAGATGAGGCATGCGATTTGAAAGGGACTGCTTGAGTGTTTTCTTCAAAAGATATTTGTTCCCAATACCTCTCATAGCATTGCCATACTGAGGATGATTCTGGTAATTTAAGATAAGTTTTCGGTGACAAGGCCCCTGGTTGTAGGTTGCCCTCTGTATCTGATGTGGGTCGACACCCGAGGCACACGTGCTCTTTTAGACTTACTGAAGGGCAGCCCGAAGGATTTTCAGGTTTGACTTTAATTGCTGCTGTTCTGTGCTCTGCTCAGTTGTGTCTAACTCTTTGTGACCCCATGACTGTAGCCTGCCAGTCAAGAAGTCTGGAGTAGGTTGCCGTTTCCTCTTCCAGGGAATCTTCCTGATCCAGGGATCAAAGCTGAGTCTCTTGGGTCTTCTGCATTGGCAGGCAGATTCTTTTGCACCATCTTGTTAATCTTAGCTGCTTGACTGTATAACCTGGTCTCTATGTAAGAAGTTAAACCAATGAAATTACAGCTCAGAAGTATTAAATACAGTGGTCAGAGTAGAAGAAAGAAAAAGAAATTTTAAATATAGTTAGCAAGTTCAGAATGAGTGAGATAGGGCTTTGCAGTGGTATCTATGAAAAAGGGTTTGGGGGTTTTGTTCAGTTCTAAGTCAAAGGAATAAATTTAGCAGGATGTTGGCAGTGATTCCACATGTGAGTAGGGCTGGGGAAGGACAAGAGATACAGTGAAGGGCTGATCTTGGGGTTGTTAATATGCTTGTTCATTGAGAAGTAATTCACAGATAGAGGATTAGAGAAAGCTCAGAAAAAGAGTTCAGGAATTGTGTTATCAAAAAAAAAAAAAAGGAATTGTGTTATCAGGCACCATCTAGAGAAGGAATGTTTATAGGATTTAGGAAAAGAATAAGTTCCTAAAAGAAAGGCACCCCATGGGAGGTAAAGAAAATGATGCGCATTAGACTAAGGAAGAAAATTTTCATTATTGAGTGTGTGGAAAGAGCTATCAGAATACAGGAAGCAGTGGAAAAGGAAAGAGAAGACAAATATGAATGAAAAACCTGATTCATTTTAAATTGAGTTCAACTCTGAGTTCAGAGATGGGTATTTTTTAGATGTCTTGATTCATGATAATGTAGATGGAACATACATTTAATTTTGTTCTCTAAGAAAAGCATTTAAAAGATAAAGCCAATCCCATAGGAAAGATCTGTGGGATAAGACATCTTATGGAAGGTGATAGACCTAATTTTATGGAGAAAAATACGTGAGGCACTTATAGGCAGAACAGCAGGTTAGTGGCAGTTAATTACAAGCTCCATGTATTTTCATTACTTTTTCTAATTAACAGAAAAAGAGAGGGATGAAAAGCAGAGTGAGCTTATTTTCTAACTTACCCAACCTCACAGCAGATCTCTTGTAACTGAATTTTCTCTTATGCATGAAATTGCTTTATAAGGTGTCGTGTTCTATTTGTAATCTTTCAGTTATATGTTCAAAATTGTGAAATGGGAAGTAAGGCATGAGTGTCAGGTGGCTAATAAAGCATCTGTTCTAATACAAACAAGTTGTTTGTGTCTTTACAAGGGGGAAATGTGGACTTCCTATTTTAATCTAAACACTTTCAGGCAGTAACAGTATCTTTGGCATTTTTCTCAACAAAGGAAATCCTCTCCATTTCCCATCACATTTTATTGGGTCACCAGAATAGCAGACGCACAGAGAGCATTAATGTGTAACACTCAGGAAGTAATTTTCTGAACATCCTGTCACATTTTCAAAAGTTAATTTCAGTTCCGGCAGGGTAAAAATGAACGTAATTTCCATATGGAAATATTTGACGCACGTATAGCATTAACTGTATTCTGTTAATATGTTTTTAGATGATACTTGTTTTTGCTAAAACGGTTACACATCTGGCATGCCTGTGTGCTTGAAAGCTTCCTATTCAGATGCTGGTTTTTAGTTTTGAATCAAATATTGACCAAAGATCAGTCTTTCCAGCTCTGGTGATTCCTTCTGTCTTGGTGCTCACCAGGTTCATCTCTTTACCATTCTTGTTTCGGGCAAAAGAGAGATGGGAATCACTCTGGTACTCCAGGGGCCTGTTGGTATAGTCGCCTAGAGGGTGGTGGTAGAAGGTAGTGCTTACAGCCAGGGGTCAGTTTTTAGTTTCTCAGTTTGCCTGATGGTCTGAATCCTCTGGCACTTTCTTTGACTAATATGCGTATTACCTACTGTGGAGTTGTTGTGTTTTGTTTTTTCTTTTTTAAACTTAAAAATAGACAAGTTATACAAATAGGTAAGAAATTTGAATTAAGTTCTTTTGAAAGCCCAGGCTAATTCAGAAAATAAAAAGAAAGTTCTAAGACTTGGACTTTCTTTTACTTTAATATGGTGTCCTCTCAAATTCCAGGCAAGTTTCTCTTCCAGTGCACATGTGCCTGGATGTCAGCACGCTCAGGGCATGACTTTTGTGTGTTTTACTTTCTGCTGTATCCCTGGTGACTAGAACCATGTCCAGTACTTCGTGGGCCCTCACTGAACATGTGCTGATTTGAAGGAATGCGTATTTGACACTTCATTTAAAAAATTTTATTATGTAAATATCTCAAATATGCGTAAGAGTAAAGATGGATATAATGAGCCTCCGTCTATCCGTCTCCTTGCTTCAGTGTCATCTGCTTTTCCCCCATGCCCTTTTGGGTGATGATTGTGGGATTGACTTGTGTTATTAGCAGTTTAAATTGCTCTAGAAGGTAGTTGTGAAAATTGTTGTTGTTGCTGTTCAGTCACTCAATCGTGTCTTTGTGACCTCATGGGCTGCAGCACGCCAGGCTTCCTTGTCTTTCATTATCTTCTGGAGTTTGCTCAAACTCATGTGCGTGAATCAGCGATGCCATCCAATCATCTCATCCTCTGCCACCCTCTTCTCCTGCTTCAGTCTTTCCCAGCAGCAGGGTCTTTTCCAGTGAGTAGGCTCTTCGCATCACGTGGCCACAATTACTAAATGGAGGGAATTCCCTGGTGGTCCAGTGGTTAGGACTCCATGCTTTCACTGCCAAGGGCCCAGGTTCATTCTTTGGTTGGGGAGCCAAGATCCCATGACTTCCCTGCATTGCACAGCAGATTCTTAACCACTGGACCACCAGGGAAGTCCCTGTACTGAATCCTGAAGGATGTGTAGGAATTAACCAGTGAAGAGGTAGAAAGAGAGAGCTTTCTGCACACAGGGATTGAAATTAGAGCCTCAGATCTGTTCAGTGCACTGGGAAGGAGCTTAGG
This sequence comes from Capra hircus, assembly GCF_001704415.2. Lineage (NCBI taxonomy): Eukaryota > Metazoa > Chordata > Mammalia > Artiodactyla > Bovidae > Capra > Capra hircus. The sequence continues at coordinate 86,618,453 of NC_030818.1, forward strand.
TTTTCCAGGGATAGGGAGGGGCAAGAGATAAGTAAAACTGGAGAGAGAAAAAGGCCTATATCCAAACCTTTTGTACAGTGTTTTTGGTTTTGGTTTAAAGTGGAGTGGCATGATTTTGATGGGTTTTATTCAGGGGTGTGAGATCAGATATGGGGATAAGATTATCCTGCCTGTAGGAAGGGGTGACTTTGAAGCAGGGCTTGTGCCTGTTAGTTACTCAGTCTTGTCTAACTCTTTTTGACCCCATGGACTGCAGCCCTCCAGGGGATCTTCCTGACCCAGGGATCAAACCGGGTCTCCTGGATTGCAGGCAGATTCTTTACCGTCTGAGCCACCAGGGAAGCAGGAGTTAGGATTGTAATTGATCAGGAAAAGTTCTGTGAGCTCCCTCTGAAATACTGGCAATGGGTGGTGAAGGAAGACACAGAAGAGACAATAAGGAGGTAATACATCCTTAGGGCTTGGTGATCGTTAGGTGGTTGTTCAGTAGCTAAGTCATCTCTGACTTTTTGCAACCTCATGAACTGCAGCACGCTAGGCTTCCCTCTCTTTCACCGTCACCTGCAGTTTGCTCGGATTCATATCCATTGCGTCGGTGATGCCATCCAGCCATCTCATCCTCTGTTGCCCCCTTCTTCTCCTGCCCTCAATCTTTCCCAGCATCAAGGTCTTTTCCAATGAGTTAGTTCTTTGCATCAAGTGGCCGAAGTATTGGAGCATCAGCATCAGTCTTTCCAATGAATATTCAGGGTTGATTTCCTTTAGGATTGACTGGTTTGATGTCCTTGCAGTCCAAGGGACTCTCAAGAGTATTCTCCAGTTAAAAAGCATCAATTCTTAGACACTCAGCCTTCATTATGGTCTAACTCTCACATCCGTTCATGGCTACTGGAGAAACCATAGCTTTAGGATTTACTGGTTGGATCTTCTTGCAGTTCAAGGGACTGTCAAGAGTCTTCTCCAGCACCACAATTCGAAAGCATCATTTCTATGGCACTCAGCCTTCTTAATCGTCCAACAACATCCGTACATGACTACTAGAAAAACCATAGCTTTGACTGTATAGATCTTTGTCAGCAAAGTGATATTTCTGCTTTTTAATACACTGGCTAGGCTTTTCATAGCTTTCCTTCCAAGGAGCAAGTGTCTTTTAATTTCATGGCTGCTGTCACTGTCCACGGTGATTTTAGAGTCCAAGAAAATAAAAATTGCCACTGTTTCCATTGTTTCCTCATCTATTAGCCATGAAGTGATGGGACTGGATGCCCATGATCTTAGTTTTTTGAATATTGAGTTTTAACCCAGCTTTTTCACTCTCCCTTTTCACCTTCATCAAGAAGGCTTTTTTTAGTACTCCTTTGGTTTCTGCCATTAGAGTGGTGTCATCTGCATTTCTGAGATTGTTGATATTTCTCAAAACGAAAGTTGTGAGTGAGTTAAGTTCTTGAATTTTTGGAGAGGAAAAAAAGAGCTTTTGTCTTTCATAAAGGTCTCTTCTCAGTCAATATCACAAATATACGAAGTTCACTAAGGGCCTCAATCCTGAATTATAGGCTGGACCCCTGCTTCTCTTCATAAAGATCATCTGAAACAATTGATGTTTCAGTTTGATGTTGTATGGCTTGTTGATCAGTTGGTAACTCCATTTGTATGTGTGCCTCTCTGCCTTTGGGAACATTGTTTTACTTTAGGAGAGATGCTTTATTTAAAAAAAAATGAAATGTATGAACCGAAGAAGTCCTTCATAACTGCCACTCCCGCTAGTGTTGTTAACAAGATGGTGTACATTCTCTTTCCCTCCATGCCTATCCTGCAAACCCTGCCCACGCACTAGCGTGTGATTTTGCAGAATTGGGATCTCATGATGCATACTGTTCTGAGAGAGATTTTTGTCCTGCAAAGGTATATCAACATTATTCTGATCAGATCAGATAAATGTAAAGTAAACCCATTCTTTTTAATAGTTCCACAATATTTCATTATATAGGTATGTCATAATTTATTTGCCTACTTTCCTATTAATGGGTATTCACCACTCATTTCTTTGAGTTCTCTAAACCAGTGCTGTTCAGAAAACTTTCTCTAATGGAAACGTTCCAAGATGTGCTCTGTCCAACATGGCAGCAAATAGCCATGTGTGATTGATTATTGAGCATTTGAAACGCGCTCAGTGTGCCTCAGTTCAGTTCAGTTCAGTTGCTCAGTCGTGTCTGACTCTTTGCGACCGCATGAATCGCAGCACGCCAGGCCTCCCCATCCATCACCAACTCCCGGAGTTCACCCAAACTCAAGTCCATTGAGTTGGTGATGCCATCTAGCCATCTCATCCTCTGTCATCCCCTTCTCCTGCCCCCAATCCCTCCCAGCATCAGAGTCTTTTCCAGTGAGTCAACTCTTCGCATGAGGTGGCCAGATTACTGGAGTTTCCTTCCAAAAAACACCCAGGAACAATCTCCTTTAGAATGGACTGGTTGGATCTCCTTGCAGTCCAAGGGACTCTAAAGAGTCTTCTCCAACACCACAGTTCAAAAGCATCAATTCTTAGGCGCTTAGCTTTCTTCACAGTCCAACTCTCACATCCATACATGACCACTGGAAAAACCATAGCCTTGACTGGATGGACCTTAGTCGGCAAAGTAATGTCTCTGCTTTTGAATATGTTATCTAGGCTGGTCATAACTTTTCTTCCAAGGAGTAAGTGTCTTTTAATTTCATGGCTGCAATCACCATCTGCAGTGATTTTGGAGCCCCCCAAAATAAAGTCTGACACTGTTTCCCCATCTATTTGCCATGAAGTGATGGGACCAGATGCCATGATCTTAGTTTTCTGAATGTTGAGCTTTAAGCCAACTTTTTCACTCTCCTCTTTCACTTTCATCAAGAGGCTTTTTAGTTCCTCTTCACTTTCTGCCATAAGGGTGGTGTCATCTGCATATCTGAGGTTATTGATATTTTCCCGGCAATCTTGATTCTAGCTTGTGCTTCATTCAGCCCAGCATTTCTCTTGATGTACTCTGCAGTGCCTAAGGAACTGAATTTTACATTGTATTCCATCTTAGTTAAGTCTAAGTAGCCACATGTAGCTAGTGGCTACTGTATTGGACAACACAGAGTCAAGTTAAGTCATCAAGCTGTTTGCTTGGATCATGTTACTTGGACCTTCATAAATTACAGTTTAATGCTTCTTTGATGTTTGACAGTCATATGAAGTTTCTTTCGTAAACGTGTTTTAAAGAAATACTGTCCAGTTAGAGTTCCTTAGAGAGAGATCTATGAAATTGTTCTCAAGTTTAGTTCTAAAAGAGAGCTTCTCTTCCCAGATATATCAGTACGCTTCTTTTATCAAGTAAATAGTGTCCCTCTACCTTATTATACGTCACTTTTTGCCTTGGTTTCCATGGAGTCTGGTTTTTGGAGTCCAGTTTTTGGTTCTGCTACAGGAGGTGATCTTTTCCCTTTCATCACTCCCCCCATCAAACGACATAGCTTTCCTTTCATTCTGAGTTTGAAGATGTCATTATATGTATGCTTTTCCTTGTAAAGCGCTTCTCTTTTTGAAAATGATTAGATTTATGTCAGGTTTTTGAAGTCTATCCTAAGACTTCACTAAGAAAAGATTAATACAACATACATACTGCATCCTTCCCACAACCTTGTACATACACACACATACCATATATCCTAGTGAAAGAAGAAAGAAAGTGAAGTCCCTCAGTCGTGTCCGACTCTTTGCGACCCCATAGATGTAGCCTACCAGGCTCTTCCGTCCATGGGATTTTCCAGGCAAGAGTACTGGAGTGGGTTGCCATTTCCTTCTCCAGAGGATCTTCCCGACCCAGGGATCGAACCCGGGTCTCCCACATTGTAGGCAGACGCTTTACCATCTGAGCCACCAGGGAAGCCTGTATATCCTAGTAGGGCCATTATATTGTCATGTGTGGGAATCCTGTCTGTCATCATAGTGGGGAACACGCGTATTTAAAATCTGAAATAGACTTTTCACCTGGGTTGTAGAAAATTACTGAAGTGCATTACAGTTGATTACATTTTATTCAATTTTGACTTGAACTTGGGTTCTTTTACCCTCTTTTGCTCTGTCAGTATAATGCTCTACTTTGGCTTTCTTTGGGAATATATGGAAAATCTTCTTTTGCTTGAATTTAAAGTGCATTCTTCAGGATTTCCTAGTTCCAAATGGTACCTTGTAGATAAATATTAACTGCTAAATGTTGGGGCAAAATATTTTTTGGACTCTCCCCCCTAAAAAAAATAGCGGTGTTGAGGAGTGTAACCTTAATTTTAAAACATTTTACTCTTCCTATGTCTCTGCTAAGTTTCTTCAGGATACCCTTAGATTTTACATGGAGTTTAGAATTAGAAGGCATCAGAATATGCTGAAAATTTTTTAATAAATTCCTTTGCCTGTAAGGAAGTAGGATAGAACCAGGAAACTGCTGATGTGGTAACCAGGATAGCACACTAAAACCATCTGTGTAACTCCTGGCAGGAATAAAATGACAAAACAAGATCTTGGAGAGTGGGTGTTACCAGGTGTGTGATCAAAAAGATAAATACATTCTCAAATGATTAAATTGGCCGAGTGCCTTTAGCACCCATGGGGCTGTTGCATGTATTCTTATGTGCAGACATAGCCGTCAAGGTTGAGCATTTTTAGCATAGTTAGGAAATTGGGACCGGAAAAGACTGGAAGCAGAAGATTTTAACATTGCTTGGAGTCTTTGGAGCTGTGGACTCTGGCTGTGAACTTGAGGAAACTGCGTGGAACATGATAAACATCCAGTGATACTTGCTGCAGAGCCACAGTCAGGCTCTCTAGGAGAGAATGAGGAGGAGACCCTACGAGAGCACGTTTGCCCCATTTAACAGTGGACTTCAAAAAAGAGGGACCATGTTAAGATTCTTCCTTTTTTCTTGAGCTTTGAAGGAAGATGGACGCTGAGGACTTTTTCATACTATTTAATGACTATTTGTAATTTTTGGAAAAAGCAAAAATGAACAGTTTTTCATTCTAACTCAAATTAGAAATACTTAGGTTAAATATAGTACAGCTTTGAATACTTAAAAGAGAACTTGAAGACATTTGGTTTATGAAGGAATGTCATGATTTTGAATAAGATTTTTGCTCTCTCGAATTGGCCATGGTTCACTTGAGAGTAATTCTTTGAAGCCCTTTTCCTCAATTTAGCAGGACTGTTTGGTGTTCACTAAGCTTGCATGTTCTGAATATCACCAAGCTCAAAGTCAGTAGATCTCCAGTGGATATATGCACTTAGTTTTCAGTGCATATAAAAGTTATGTTTACATTATACTATATTGTGTGTAAGAGCATTCTGTCTAAAAAATGTACATTTCTTAATTTTAAAATATTCTATTGCTAAAAAAGAGGGGGGCTTTCCTGGTGGCTCAGCGGTAAAGAATCCACCTCCCAATGCCAGAGATAGGGTTTGATCCCAGAGTTAGGAAGAATCCCCTTGAGAAGGAAATGGCAACCCACTCTAATATTATTGCCCAGGAAATCCCGTGGACGGAGGAGCCTGGCAAGGCTACAGTCCATGAGATGCCAAGAAAGCAGCTGAGCACACACACTCCTACTTAGTTGCTAAGTCGTGTCTGACTCTTTGTGACCACCACGGACTGTAGCCTTGCCAGGCTTCTCTGTTCGTGTAATTTCCCAGGCAAGAAAACTGGAGTGGGTTGTCATTTCCTTCTCCAGGGGATCTTCTTGATCCCAGGGATCAACAGCTTGCTAATCGGCATCTGACAACACAGGGTTGTCACACACCTTCAATGTCTGAAGAACATAGTATCAGCAAAGTGCAATAAAATGAGGTCTGTGCCTGTATTGGAGAATTCCCAGATAGAGACATTGGGAAGGCTCTCTTTGGGGATCTTTAGTTTTCTATAGAGAATCCTCCAGTTTCTCACCAGAAGTGCTGGGGGTTTCAGCTGGCAGGGATGGAAGCCCAGCAGCACGCGTATGGCTCCTGGGTTGGAAACGGGGTGGAGGGCCACGTACTTTGATGTGTAGGCTGCCAGTTAGTTTGTCGATTCCAGCCTTACAGCTCAAGTCACCACTGCTGGGTATCCACGCACGTGGAGCAGCTTTCCTTCACTCTCTCCAGGGAACGGTCCTCTGGTTTCTTAAGGGGCTTCATCAACTCCGTCATCTCCCCTCTGTTCAGGCCTGTCTTCCCAGATACATGGAGCCTGGGAGTGCTGGGTCTCAAGGACTCTAAGGAATAAATCTAGTCTCCTCCTTGTTATTACCTCTGTAATTTATGCTGTGTTAAATCTGTTAACCACTGTATTTTCTTCTCTTGTTCTTTTTGTCCTTGCAGGTTATTATCTTTTATATTGATTTACGGTCATTTTAACTAGGCTTGGGAGGGAGAGGATATAATATATAGTTAGTGTGCCACTAAAATGTTTGTCGGCTGATGGTGGTAGGGTGGCATAAGTGATCCTACTTTTTCCTTTTCACTTGGCCTTATTTTATGATCGAGCTTCCCTGGTGGCCCGGGGTAAAGAATCTACCTGCCAATGCAGGAGACGCGGGTTCAATCCTTGGGTGGGGAAGATGCCCTGGAGAAGGAAATGGCAACCCACTCCATTGTTCTTGCCTGAGAAATCCCATGGACAGAGGAGCCTGGCAGGCTATAGTCCATTGGGTTGTAGTCGGACACGACTTAGCAACTAAACAATTATTTTATTTTATTATCATTTTATTTCAGTGTCTAAACTACTTTTTAAAAATGGAATGAAAATTGAAACCATGGTGGATAATAATTTTTCTCCTTTTTAAAATAAATATTTTTAAATGTTAAAATTAAATCGCTCTTTTGCTAATCTGATTTTTAGGAATGAGAGAACAAAGCACTACAAGTCAGGTACCTTTAAATGACTCATAATTACTCACGCAAATGCATGTAAACTTGAATATGCAATTAGGCAGCTCATTATGTTGCAAATGCAATTACATGCTCAAATTCATGGTCACTCCCTTGGCTCACCCAGCTGTCTCTCTTGTCTTAGGCTTATTTATGATCGGTTATTAGTAATCCCCAGCTGTCAGAATTTGAAAATACATGCTGGTGCTAGTGGTGTCATTCAGCTTATAATGGAGGGAAAGTTTGAAAAGGAAGTTTGTCTTTGAGTTTATGTACGCAGGATTGGTCATCTTAGTTGGCAAAATCCCATTCCCCTTCTGAAGGTAGAGGCTTTCCATTTAGAAAAATTATCATCATTAATAGTGGTTAATGATATTTACAGTACAGTATACTCCATCATCTCTGATCTGCCCTTCTGAAGTCCAAAAAGCCCTTAGTTGTTTTTTTGTTTTGTTTTGTTTTATTATAACTTATTGGCGGCAAAATCAGAAATGCTTCATTAGGACTCAAATCTGACATGTAATGGCAAGACTCTTTATAGTCTGTTTATCCAGATCACTAGCATGAAGATGTATGGATTTTGCCTCAGAAAACTTTTAATATGTTTAGTTATGGACCACTGACCCAGACACCACTGAAGACTTTATGTAAACGCAGTATACATACTGTGTTACCTTTCGGAAAATGCCTAAGGTTCTGAGTTTCAGATGCTTTTTGGCCCCAGCAGTTTCTAATAAAGAATATTGGCCTTACAGTGAGAGTAACAGAGTCCACATTAGATATGGGTTAAAATTCTAGTTGGGGGAAACTTTAATTGGTAGATGTATTAGACCACTTGGGTATTTTACATACAGTTAATTTCCCATTTTGATTCAGGGTTACTGTGAAAAAAGAAGGAAGTTATTTATTATATGCTGATATAGTTCTACTAAATGGAGTAATTAAGAGTTTTCTTAGTTACTAAAGTTTTTTAAATTGTTTTTTAGATAATTAGTTTAAAACTCAAGATAACAATTTCATATTTAATTGCTATTCTATATTGTCAGTGACTTTTAGATTAATAGTAGGAAATACTCTCAGTATTGTTATAAGTAAATGGAAAAGACTGTCATCTATATTGAGTTAGTACAGTTGGTTCTTTGTCTCTAATAATGTCAATAATTGTTAATCACCCTCGATCTATTAAAACCATCCATCCAGTAATCCTCAATACTTAGTTCTGCCTTAACCCAGCTTTAGGTGTGGTACATTGGTTTTTAAAAAGAAGAAGGGAAGGGATACCGTTTTCTGTCAACTCTCTGAGAATTTGAATATTCATTGTCTTTCCTCCCCACTCTTCATCATTTTTGTCCGTTACCAGAATATACGAGAATTTTGAGGTTTTAAACTAGGCATATATGCTTAACCTCTTACAGGTAGCTTGTAATCATGCAGACAAGTAATCTTGGGCATGTGGCATGTATTTTCATGTACCTTCAAATTGGTTCTTTTCCCCAAATGGATTAGAGCAAGCAGATACTTGGCTGCATTTGAGTCAAGGGCATCCCATAGCATACCGATAAAGATTCTCTCTTTTGGAGGACAGGTATTTCTGTTTAAATTGGTTGTCATTAAATTTGCTGAGAAACACCTCAGTATCCTTTATAGCAGTTTGTTGAGTCAGTTTCCAATTCTGTACTTTTACTAACCTGTACTTTAGAAAACTCTTTGTGAATAAACAGTGGAATACCATAGATCACTGAAGTTTAAAATAGAAGAATCTTCACCAGGTTTCTGAAACAAAACTCTTAGTTGCATAAAAATGTAGATCATCAAAGAATAATCCGTTTTGACTGCAGCAGAGAATATAACAATATAATGATACTACAGAAAACCTAGAAACTTTTGAGATAGTAAGTAATAGTATGTCGGTTGTTTAAAAAAAAAAAAAGATGTTTTCTTCAAGTTGTGAAGCCTGAATTTTAAGAATAAGTTAATTTATTTTAAAATCTTAGTTGAAGGATTAACATTTTATGAGTAAGGATGGTGAGGAAATTTTACACATGAATTAATACTGTGGTCATTACAGATACATCAGCGCTGTGCGTGATGTGGTTAAACTCTCTTTGTTGTTTAAGCCAACCACTGTTTTTGCAACTTATTGGGGGTAGACCTTTGCGGAAAGCTCTTATGTGGATAAAACCTCTAGTTAATGCCAACTAAATCAGTAATTTCAGCTTTGTTATCATCATTTTGATGTTTTTTTCTCTGAGTAGGAAGTAGGGAAACGTGATTAATAAAATGAGCCCATTAGACTTTCTTGTTTTTGATGGAACTATTTCCTCCTGTAAAATTTGATGGTCGTGAATTTGATGGCAGAGATTATTTACCTAGCCAGACTTGTCCCTAGAGAGGCAATCTGCAACAATTCCATTAGAATCCAGACAACAGTCAAGAAACATAATAAAAAAGAACCACGTGAAAGTAAGTCAGATCTGGTCTGATATTTTGATACTCCTACATCTCTTCCCCCAGGAATAGTCAGTAAACCCAGAGTAGTATCTTTTCATTGTCTTTGAACCCCATGTTTATGACTGATATAAGGTTTAAATGTGAAACTATTGTGAGGTCCTAGACAATTTAAAAAATACTTTTGCCAGACAAGACCTTTTAAGTCTTGTTTCGAAATCTTAAATGCATTCGTATGTGTTTTATGTATGAATCGATTTATTTATGAAACCTTTAACACCTGCTACTTGGCAGGCAGTGTTCTAGGTACTGGAAATTAAGCACTTAAAACAGGTGAAGTTTGGACCCTCCTGTAAGAACCTACCTTGGATCTTAACGTCCCGGAAAAGTGCTAATAGTGAATACACCTTGTTCCTCTCTGAAAGAGAAGGCTGCTGTCCTGGGTCATACAGCAGCACGTGGTAGAGCTGCACTTTTGCAGCTTTGTGACTAATGGAAAGCAGATTCCTTTGTAGCTCCGGTGCCTAAACTCTCACTCTCAGAAGATGCCCCGTGGTTTTCCTAGCTTGCTCACATGTTCATTGCAGCCGGAAGCCCTTTCAGATATGCTTATCCCAACCCAGCCTGTTTCATCTGGCCCTCACTTGTCTTCCACATGGACTCAGTGCAATCTCAGTCCATTTCTTTAAGCAGCTGAGTGTGTGTGCATGTGCATGCGTGTGCACACACATACACGCTATCTGCTCCAGTTAGGTTTTTTAACTCCTTGGGGGGTAAGACCATGGTCGGGGACTTTGGTTTAGCACAGTGTTTTATATCTAGTAGTAATTAATATCAGTATTTGTTGACTTCAAGCGACTGTCCTAAAACTGCTTAATATCAGAACAGTTTCTTTAAAGTGGTCTACACTGATTTTTTTTTTAATGCCTTGCATTTCTTCAAGATTTGTCTTTTATGGTTAGTCAAACCACTTAGTGTATCAAGACCTTTCCTTCTGTTTTTAAGAATTATATAGATTATGCTAGTAAGAAAATTCTCAGTGGTACTTTTTAATGGTCATTAAGAGTTGTTTTTCTTGTTCATGAGCCCCATAGCCTTTGGCAGGAGTGGTGGGATCACTCTCTTTCTAATCAGGCAAAATAATAAAACTAAATTAGTATGGCTATATCGAACATCTGCTTTTTTCTTTTTTTTTTTAATGGTTGAAGAGGATATTAGGGGCCGTTTTTCTTTGATGTAACTCTCTTCCTCCTGCCTTCCTTTCTCTAAAAAGTTTAAGCTAGATTTAATAATTTCCACTATGAGTTTTGTTCTTTGTTTAATTGATTACAGAATACACAGGCGGATAGATCCATTTTGTAAGAGCCCAGAGTTCTCTCTTCTGAAAGCCTCTACCATGAGGTTGGCTTTCCTGCTGAGTGTTATTTCCTTTGGGATAAATGTTGACCTCAGTGGGTGAGGTATCTGGTGGGAAAGAGTTGTATCAAGGGCAAAAAAGTGAAAAACAATCATTATTTTATGGAAGTAATTGGGTTACAAATTGAAGTATCCATATTTTATTACTTGGTTATACATTCTCTTTAATCCTTTGTTTCTCAGCCTTTCATTGGGACTAATTGTGGATCTTGGCCATCCCTTTTAGGTTAAATCTGAAGAATTCTATACACAGAATTTTAATTTTTTCATCAACTACATGAAATGGACCATATAAGATAGAATGTAATTATCAAGTCATTAGTTGAAAACTCTTAAGAAAGGGTGATTCTCCTTTTGTTTAGACTTTTGTTTGTTGTGCATGACAAACTTAAAAAATCTGCTATGCCAAGTGTATGCCTTTGTAAATTCTATTTATGTTTTGAATGAGAGAGGTGGTGGAACTATATAGATGGATGTTAGTCTTAGTACCTGAGTTATTATTTATTTTTCATAGTTCTCATGTAGAAATATTCATTAATAGCGTTGTATCCCAGACTGAGATTTTTTTTTCCCTTGTAAACCTAAGCTTCTTCCTACTTTGTTTATTCTTTTCCATTATAGACTTGGTGATGCATTTTGCAGTTATTTCTCAGTACTTCTGATGGAATCAAGGATTTTAAAAGTATATTTATGGAAGCTGGTTGTAAAATAACTGGCTCTTAGTTGATATGATGAGGGTATACACTTGATAACTTTTTGTCAACCCGGCAGGTTTTGGGTCCTGCTCCCAGGTGGTGCTCCTTCTTGGACAACTTGACAGAAGAATTAGAAGAGAACCCAGAAAGCACAGTTTATGATGATTACAAATTTGTCACCAAGAAAGACCTTGAAAATTTAGGTAAAAGAAAATTACGATGAAATGTTTATAAAATTATTTCTACTTGTTTTGAATTTTGAACATCAGAAGTGATGGAGTCACATTTATCTGATGTTGCAGATCTTCTCTTTCTGACGAATCAGGTATTAAACATAGTGCAGATAGTGTCTGCTTAGAAGATCCAGATAAGTTCAGTCTACTGAAGTGTTTTTGTATGTTAAGTGAGGAACAATTTTTTTAGCCTCCCATCTGTGTATAGGAAAATACCAGTCCAGGAAGCAGTGACTTTCTTTCAAGTACTATTTGAATATAATAAGATTGTGAGAAATCTCAGAGACTGCACGTAAATGATTTTTGTCTCTTTTGTAGGTTTGCTTATTAATAGATCTAATCCACAACTTAGAAACCATGGGTTGAATCCTCAAATATGTAGAACCTTAACTGTTATTTAGGTTTAAAGAATACAAACCAAAAATGCTTCTTAATAATGGCCAACGTTAAAATACGGCTTACATGTGCCCAGGCAGTATTCTGAATGTTTTATATACATTTTATTTAATCCTCACACCTGTGGAGTGGATATTACTATGATTTCATTTTATAGGTAAAGAAACTGAGGCATGGAAAGATTAAAGTAACTTCCCAAAGGCTTCAGTGGTGGTAAATGTGAGGGTTATAATTTAAACCTAGAGTCTTTGCTCTTAACTAGCCTCAGCCATACTGACACCCTGAAGAACATATTTGTCTTAGTTGACTAGGACTAGTTTGCAGGATGAGAGTAGGTTTTGTTAATCTTGCTCTCTTGGGAAAAGCGTGCATAGCAAATTATTGAGAACAGGAAAACAGGATCCATTCTTCACAAGCCTGGGCAGCTTAGTTGTCTTTAGAACAAAGAGATATACAATAGCTGTTAAAAGAAAATAGAATCATGTAACAGATTAGACAAGAGTCTTAAACTTTATATTTAAACTATATCTTTAGTACAGTTAATTCAGGCAAAAGTATTTTCTGCCAGCTATCACCAAAATAATTCCTTAAATTTTAATGTGTTTAAAAAGAAAAGAGCTGTGTTTAGCCTTTAGAAAAGTGATTTACGGATGAAATAAGGTAAAATAGATCTTTCTGTGGAAATGCCTTCTTAAATATCTCCAGCGTAATTTTTACAGTATGGATGTGTGACACTCACCTACATTCTTACACTGGAGAATAAAAAGACATTTTTATTTTGTGAATTTTTAAAAACTACTTTGTTTAGTATATTTTGGGTGCTTTTTCAGTCTCTTGACTATGTTTATTTTGGGTGAGGAAGGCAGTTATAAAGGTTTAAATATGTACATTCATGCTGCCAACTTTTTTCTTCAGATGCTCATATTTTTATGTATTTATTTCGCTGCACAAAGTCTTAGTTGCAGCACACAGCATCTTTAGTTGGTGGCATGTGAACTCTTAGTTGCAGCATGTGATGCATGATCTTGTTCCCCAACCAGGGTTCAAATCTGGGTCCCCTGCATTGGGAGCATGGAGTCTTAGCCACTGGGCCATCAGGGAAGTCCCCACACTGCTTTAAGACTATGCAAATAGACATAATAATCAACAAAATAAATTATACTAGAAATCATCTTCATGTCGATTATTATCTTTTAATATAAATTAGCCACTGGTTATATTTTTCAGTAGATTTTACCCTCAGTATAAACCATTTATCGAATAAGTAGCTTATGTTAAAGTAAAAATAAGGCCATGTAACTGACTTCTCTTGTTTCTTAAGATTATAGTATTTGAAAACTTGCTAGGTTCTGTCATTTCCTAGCTATGGCCTTTAGCAGGTCCTGTACCATGCCATTTCCCGGAATGTGTTGCGTGGCCCCCTGCTTCTGTAAGAAGTGCTAGGTGGGCAGCACAGGCTTTAGAGAGGCTGACGTGGGTTCACACCCGACCTCTACCGCGTAATAGCTCTGTGACTTAACCAGTTTACTTAACTACATTGTGCCTTGGTTTCCTCATCTATAAAATAATAACAATGACACCTACCCATCGAGTTGCTTAGAGAATGAATCCTATCATGCCTGAAAATTACTCAGTACAGTATTTAAACAATCCATAATGTTACCTATCATTTTAAGAGATTTGTGACAAATAAGTTTGAGAAATGTTCAGTTTAACCAAGTTAGATCAGTTTCTCTACTGTGGACTTTCAGCCTTTAATGTCATTATACACTGTAAATTGCCAGGAGGGAGGAAACTAACTTAATCACAGAACCTCATCTTCCTCCAAGATCTTTTGGGGCTAGTGTTCTCTGGAGCTAAGGATGAGAAAACCTGATGCCAGATCTCTCCTTAGAATTGTTTTAATATGAAAAACTTCCTGCTGGATTTTATTCATGACCTTACTTGGAATGGGAATAATTCTGGGCCATAAATAGTTCTATATACTTAATAGAGGAAATTAAAAGTTATAAAAACACATGTGCAGGTACCTCAATGCAGATTGTTGTGCATTTGGACATTTCATTAAGGTTTAGCCCGCCCCACTGCCCTTTTAAGTTTCCACTGTGCAAATTCAAACAATGGAGTTTTATTGACCTAACATTCTAGGAAAGTATTTTTCTGACCAAGACTTATAATTACCTTATGAAATTATCCTAAATTTAGGTTTGCCTTTTGATGTTGTTCTATTTAAGTTTTGTACACCTATGTGTACAAAGTTATGTACACCTAGACATTATTTGTAGCCCTGGAGGGTTGTTTATTTCTAAAACTTGGAAATCAGGGTAACGCTTTCCTTGGAACCTTAGTCACTTAGTATTATACCAACTAAAGCTGCTGTTCATGTGAATTATTTCATAGGCGATCTTATTCTGAAGATGAATATTCTCATAACCTTTCTCTGTGTAAATATTTGCAGTTAATAATTTCTATAACATAGGCAGGGCATCCTTATGTGACCCCCAGCACCACTAATTGTAAATGAAATCTACTAAATCTTGGGAACCCTGTGAAAGAAACTCTTTAAAGCAGGGCTGCTAGACACTCATCGGCATTGGACTTTTCATTCATCCTTAATGCAGTATGCGTGTATAATAGTACATGTGTTGGTAGACATTTGCCAGTTATTCTGTTTGGGGGGAACACATACCTTTTCTACATTATTGTTGTGACACAGTTTTTCTTTTGTTTTTAGAAATTACGGGCCATCTCCCTCCCCCACCTCACTCCCGCCCCTATCCCGGTCCTGTTCTTGCTTGGCAGTATGAAAGTTGACAACCTAGTGTTGAATCTCAGTATTATTTTTAGATTTAAAACTGGCTTATGGAATAAAGGGCTTCCCTGGTGGCTCAGAGGGTAAAGTGTCTGCCTGCAATGCAGGAGACCTGGTTTGATCCCTAGGTTGGGAAGGTCCCCTGGAGAAGGAAATGGCAACCCACTCCAGGACTCGTGCCTGGAGAATCCCATGGACGGAGGAGCCTGGTAGGCTGCAGTCCACAGGGTTGCAAAGAGTGACACGACTGAGTGACTTCACTTTCATGGAATGAAAAATACCTGAGAACCAATAGTATGGGGAGCCCTTCTTTACTAGTCTGTTACAGCTCATGAATACCTTTCCAGCATTTTTATGCTTAGTACAATGTTACATTAAAAATAAGTAAGATAATGTTGCCTGAAGTAGATTAAAATTTTCTTTGCAGTTGTTAAAGAAGATTAGTGGTTCTAATCCTTAAATTTTTACTTAGAAGTGAAATTATAATCAAATTGTAGTCCATGAAAAACTGCTGAATTGTAATCAAGATTTCATAAAGATCTGCCCTCTTCTGGTTAACTTCCCCCAGGGCTCACACATCTCATTGGATCACCTTTTCTTCGGGCATATATGCATGGATTTTTCATGGATATAAGGCTCTACCACAAGGTAAGTACAAAGCTACAGTTATTTAAGGTGACTGACAATCACTTTGTGGCCATTTCTTCTCTACTTATGTATATTTTTGTAAAACATACTTAAGATTTGTAAAATATCTATCCTTTGGCATAATAGTCATGCTGTATATGAGACATGCTGCTAAATATAGTTCTCTTCTGTTTCATTTTCTTCTTCTTCAAAAAGGTGAAATTGATGGTAAATCCATTTGCTTATGAAGAATATAGGAAAGATAAGATCCGGCAGAAGATAGAAGAAACACGAGCACAAAGAGTGCAGTTAAAGGTAAATGTTAGAGTCAGCATCAAAGCTACTAGAGAAAGGCTCTTCGTTTTTATTTTGTTTATTATTCGGAGAAGCTTTCCATCCATTTCTTTCTTTTCCCATTCTTAGTTTACGTCATTCACTAATATTCTTGACATGTTTTATTTGTCGTGAGGGTGGATGCTCTAGTTTCATCCTTACGGTAAAGGTAACGGTGTTCTGGCAAGTAATGCCAGGTGAGCTGATACTGTTGGTCCTACCAAGAAAAATATGATGCTGTTTTCAAACAGGTGTTTTTAGACTTTGGAGTGCTGGGGCTTTGATAATCCCCATTTCTTGGTGACACATGGGAATGTCTTAGGCTAGCTGCTTGGATCATGGGAAATGGTCATCAGACTATGCCAGGGCCCAGGAAGGAATCAGGCCACTCTAGTTCTATTATCAGAGAGAATTTAATGTAAAAGAATTGTTACCCGGCAAAAACACTGCGGTACTCATAAAGGAGGCGGTGGCTACAGGGAGCAGCTAACTTGCCAGGACCGGGCAGTAGGAGACAGGCCGGCCTAGAGACTCGGACCTCGGAGGAGGGCTGACAGCTGGTGGTGGGGCCCTCGAGGCAGGACGAGGCTGTTCCCGGGAGTGTGGGGAAGCCACAAACTGGACTCTCTTGCTCTACTGGAGCCACGTCATTGCTGCCAGGAGACAGAACTATTGATGCATGACACCAGCCCTGCAGCCAGCAGAGGGGAAGTGGAAACCCCATCTCCTCCTGCCTTCCTGGCCTGATCGAGATCAACCACCGAGGGATATGATCGTTTCTAGCTGGACATTTTGTAAAATGCACGCACACACTTTCAGTGCAGAGACTGGTAGCAAGCTTGTCCTTTTTCCAGATTGTTAGGTAAAAGCAGTGAATATGTGTGTGTATATTGGCCAGGGCGGTGTAGGACATGGAGTCCCTTTGTCCCTACTCTTTGCTTTAACCTTCAAAGCTCAATTGTAGGTATTGCAGTACAACTTTTTATTTTTTTCTCCTCCACTAGAAATTGCCAAAAGTTAACAAAGAGCTGGCACTTAAATTAATTGAGGAAGAGGAGGAGAAACAAAAATCTACCTGGAAAAAGAAAGTTAAGGTAAGATTTTATAAGGCAAAGAAAATCTTGATAAGTTATTTCTCTGTTTTCTTGATAGTAAATCGTATCCTTTTACTTTGAAAATATGTTTAGTTTTCCTTGTTCCCTCTGCTTATTAGATAGTATATGCTCAGTATGGAAAGTTTGTAAAACAGATAAGAATATAAAGAAGAAAGTCACTCATGTACTTCTGTCCAGAGAAAGGCATCATTAATAGTTTAGTGAATTTCCTTCCTGTCTTATTTATCTTAAAATTATAAACTGTAATAGGATACTACTATATATATATATATATAAATATAATATTTATCTTGGGTCTGTAAAATAACACACGTGGCTTCCCATTTTACTAAACAATCTTTATAAATATTTTGAGAGCTGCATATTTTATCTTGTGGATGTATTTTAAATAACCCTTTTATTGTTAAATGTTTAGTTTATTTATTGTTTTTCTTTGTAGTCACTAGGTTTGTTTATAACTGAAAAACTAACCAGCTTTCGTTTAGACTTGGCATTACTGGGCGCATGCACTCTAAGGAATAACTGCTCTCTACCTTCCATCCCTGATGTAAAATGGACAAAGGTCGGTCATTAACTAAGTAAGGGTCAGCTGGTGGTGTCAAGACAGGAGGCGGATTTTTTCTCATTTTCCCAGAGAATTGAGAGCTTCCTTGTTCCTCTCCGTGCTGTTTCCCCATCGGCTTAGATCAGGCAGGCAGATAAGTGGGCCGGACTCTTCTCTGGAATGAGTTGCAAAGATCCCATCTCTCCTAAGAGCCTGTAGGACCTGCCTGAGTAGATGGCCAAACTTCGTGTCTGAGCCAGCTGTGTCGAGCTGTCCGGAGAGTTTTGTTAGTGTTTGTTCTTTCTGTTCTCTCCCTAGTTTTTTAACCAGGTAAGTGAATGGAGACAAGTGAGCTCTTCGTGTGTTTATTTTTGTACCACTCTTCAGGAGTGTCAGGGGGCTGCCACTGAAAAGTCTCACGTCTGGTCCCCCTTGCTCACCAATTGTGTCCTTGTGGGTGCCCCTGAGCTTCACTGGGTCATAGCTTGTTCTTCTCTAAGATGAAGAGTAGGACTGTGGTGGGGATGGGGGGCCTTCTTGGTGCTGTGATTGTGTTTGTGGCTGTGTACCTTCCTAATTTCATCAGTGTATCACATGTTCGCGTAGAGCTTTAAGTGTTCAAAATGTGAGTGCTTCCGGCTCCCTTGACGATCTCTTTGGCATGCTTCCAGTGATTTTCTTGTTAACCCAGCCCGAGGATGGTTAGGGAGGTAACTTGTCAGCTTTATAGGTCATTCCCCAAGCTTCACAGATACGATCTTTGGATTTACACACTGGAAGCCGCAGTGGGAAGGGAGAGGAGCTGGTTATGCCGAGGTCTTCTTTCCTGTCTACGGTTTATGCATCTGAGTCTGTATGACATTCAGTGTTACAAAGAATACAACACAAATTAATGTTTAATTTTGATACTCTGTGCAGCATGGTTTACACAGTGTACAGGAGCCTTTCTTAAAGGTCTTATGATTATGAAGATGCGGGGGAAGCCTCGTTTCTCTCTGCCCCTCTTCTTCACACTCTTGCTGAGGTTAGAGACGGCTGAAGGAGACAGAGCACACAGTTGGCGTTTGCTGTGCCCAGGGGTGCAGGATGGTAGCAACAACCCCAAGAGCTGAAAACATGCAGAGTGACCTGCAGAGTCCATGGGAAAGTCATGGTTGTCTGTGCCTTTAAAACAATTTATGGGGTTATCCTATAAAGAAGCATCTAGCTACGTGCTGTTCATACTGCAAGTACAAAGAGGAAGAACCTGAGAAATCCCTCTCTTCTTCCATCAATTTCCCTTCAGCTGTTGGAAGCTGAAAGCATGGTGTTTGTAGTGGTGTGAACTCTAGAATACTGCTGGAAAGGGGTGTTTGTCATTGACTTTTCAGTGGCTTGCTGACCCAAGTCAGGTCTCATGATCAGAGTTCAGTTTCTTTCCAGAAATACTTAAATTTAGGAAGATTCCCCCAGAGAAGGAAATGGCAACCCACTCTAGTATTCTTGCCTGGGAAATCCCATGGACAGAACAGCTTGGCGGACGGCAGTCCATGGGATCGCAGAGTCAGACACCGCTTAGCTACTAAATACTAAACAACAGCAACAACAAAAAGTCTGTTGTTAGAGAGCTTGTCTAATTTGTTGTTTAACACTTTTATCTAATTCAAATGACCTTGGAACTTCCCTGGTGGTCCAGTGGTTAGGACTTGGTGTTTTTACTCCTGGCACCTGGATTGCATCCCAGGGAATTAAGATCCTGCAAGGTGAGGCCAAAAATAAAACAACAAAAAACAAAGACCTTAAAAACTGTTCCTGAATTAAGAAAAAAGTCCTTCATTATAACTGTAAAGAATACTTGAAAGAATTGTTAAATCCATCAGCACTTCACTAGTCTTGTCTTTGAACTCAGCTTTTCAAACCCTTAAGAGCCTTAATAGCTCTGATAACTTCTGATTTAAAAGTCAGTACGGTGCAGTTATGGCCTGCTTTGACTCCAGCTGAAATTTCATGGAGGCAGACAATGAAATATGTTCCCAGATATTGCTCCCACTGATAACATAATTAAATTCTAATAAGATGTTTACCATTCACTTCATGTTAGATCTGCAATGGCAAGTACTCACCACATAGTGTCAGGAAGCAATTATCTGGACCTTAGCCAAACTTAGAAATGCGGTGGTGTTAATTCTAATTAAGAATCAATTCATTTATTCTTTCAGCTAATACATATTGAGCTCCCAGTAGGTACAAGCACTTTGGGAGAGGCAAGCAAATGGTGATCCATTTGATCTATAAGGGGGTGCGTTGTAGCTAAGCCACTTTTCTTACGAGTCCCATTTCTTGCCTATTGGCCTTTTCTGCCAAATTTTCACCATTGCCTTAAGGTCTTGTATGAAGGTACTTCTCTAGAATTCTGCAGCAGCCCAGCCAGGTACTGTCATGCATGACATCCATAGGCAAGGTGTGTTCTGTGGTTCAGAGACCATGGGAGAAGTGTCCTACCAGCCTTAAGGATTGTGAGATGATCAAGTTTATTGCTTAAATAAATTTTTAAGGACAAAAAAAAGAAAGAAAAGACAATGCCTGACATTTGAAAATCAAGAAGTAGCACCATAAGCCAGCAGTAAGGGACAGAGTTTTAGACCGAAATAATGAACTAAAAAGGCAAGAGTGTCAGGGGAGCTGAAAATGGGAGAGGGGAAAGAAGAGGGTGAATAGAAGGATGGGAGGGCAGGCAACACTCCTAACAAACCTTGGAGAAATACTTAGTTTTCAAAACTCTGTGTACAGAACTGTAACAACAACAACAGAAACCACACAATCTTTAATTGGTACTGAAAAGCTTTAAAACATAACATACAGACAGGCTTCCCTGTCTATAACCAACTCTCGGAGTTTACCCAAACTCATGTTCATCGTGTTAGTGAGGCCATCCAGCCATCTCATCCTCTGTCGTCCCCTTCTCCTGCATGAGTCAGTTCTTCACATCAGGTAGCCAGAGTATTGGAGTTTCAGCTTCAGCATCAGTCCTTCCAGTGAATATTCAGGACTGATTTCCTTTAGGATGGACTGGTTGGATCTCCTTGCAGCCCAAGGGACTCTAAAGAGTCTTCTCGAATACCACAGTTCAAAAGCATCAATTCTTCGGTGTTCAGCTTTCTTTATAGTCCAGCTCTCACATCCATACATGACTATTCAGCATTTACTTTGTTACAGATGTGCAGATACTCTTTATATCTCCTCCTCCTCTGCTTAGCTCCGTTCTGGAATGGTCCCCTCCAAATCCTGGTTTACAGCCAGCATCTTGGTGGTTCACTCCACTTCATGCCTGTGATGGACCCAGGATCATAAGGACCTTCAGGTTTCTGAAGGAGTGTTGTTTCCAGCCCAGACAGACAAGCAGTCTGATCCTCACACCCACAGTTATCAGTAGCAACAACAGCAAATCACTCTTACATGCGGCTTTTCCTCTGGAAGTTCCTTAGGGTTTTCTCCTCCAATGTGAGACTAAGGCAAGAAGGAGAAAGAGTCCAAGGAAGTCTTCGAACTGGCCCAGGGCCGTTCCACCAGAGATCTAGCCTCAGTGCTGGCCACCTTGGGGCCCTCTCAGTCCAGGAACTCAGGTGCTGGGAAATAGTCTTGGGTAAAAACTGTGCGTAGTTTTTGCCTGCTGTGGTGCATAGTCCTTGGTTCAGATTTAAAAGAGTGGAAGATATAAAAAGCTGAGTAGAGGCCCTGAGGTGTGACAGGGCACCTCGGTTCTCTGTGCTGACCTGGCCAGTCTGTTTGGGAACGCACCAAACCTCAGTGTCTTTCAGCCTCTCTCTTCCGGTCAGACTCTTGCTCAGAGGGTGACGGCCTGGCTGCCAGCATTTCGAGGACTGGGAGCTGTCAGCAGGAGGGTGGGGGTGTGGGGTGAGGCGGCATCTCCCCCTCGCCTGCCTCCCTGGGTGCCAGGTGCATCCTCAGCGTGCTGCAGCCCCTGCCGGACGCGTCCCCCTCCAGAAGGGCCTCCGCTTAGGGATGCCGGGTGCTAGACCTTCCTCTCTTGCTTCTGCAGCCTCATTGCTCCCGTCTCCTTTCCTGGCCTCCTCATCCTTAGGGATTTGTGTTCTTTTAAAGCCCCTCTTCTATTGTTTTAGTGGTGTTTTAGCAGAGATTGGAAGGAGATGCTCCCGTTCAAACCACCATCTTTACTCAGAAGTCGGCATCACCTTAATTTCATAGATACCATTGCATTGCAAGTGTTGATCTGTTTTAAATGTGGAGTATTCCTCATGTATGTTGCTGTGTTGGGACACAGCGTGGATAATGAGCATCCCCACGCAGATCTACCCAGAACACCCTTCTCTGAGGCAGGGCTACAGTGTGACAGCACCTTACGATGTTTCCCAGATCCAGTGGCACGTGTTTGGCATACATGCACATGTGTATAGGGCAGACTGCGAACCAGAAGTATGTAAACTACTACAGCACATCACTAGCTCCGTCTCATCCTACTTTTTTTTAAAGACAGCTGTGAAAACAAACAATTAGACTAGGAAAACTCTCTGGGGGAAGTATTTTTACAGCTTGGTTATAAGTGTTTTTACTTTATATTTGTTCATCCAAGGCATACTTGTCTTTGGGCAGTGCAACTTGTTTTAAATTAAGGGAAAAAAGAGAATACTAGCCAACTTACTCTTTTTTTTTAACATGTTTCTCTGTGATTTATTAAATGTGATAATACAGTAGGATGGGAAAGAAAAGATTTCCCTTGGGATTTGTATATTTACATATGTATATACGTGGACATTGGCTTCCCTGGTCGCTCAGACAGTAAAGCATCTGTCTGCCTGCAATGCAGGAGACCTGGGTTTGACCTCTGGATTGGGAAGATCCCCAGGAGAAGGAAGTGGCAACCCACTCTAGTACTGTTGCCTGGAAAATTCCATTGATGGAGGTGCCTGGTAGGCTACAGTCAGTAGGATCACAAAGAGTCATACATGACTGAGCAACTTCACATAGGTATAGGTTATACATTTTGTATCTAAATATACATTTTATATACTTATAGATTACATTTTATATCTAAGTATATAAAACCTGACAATGTGTAACTATAAAACCTGAAAATATATACTTAGCAAATAGCTATTCTTCTGGTCTTGGGCAGTATCACCTGACTTGTGTTTACAGGTAACTCCAAAATGTATCCAGTGTAGCCCTCTCTTTTGTTCTGAGCCCTGGTGCCTGGTTTTCAGACACCTAATGGCATCCATCTGAATCCAGGCATACACTGAGTTAACCAGTCTTATATGGAACATAATTTTGTTTTTTTCTCTGTTTAACTTCTCTCATTCACTGGATTTTTCTAAAGACACTTCTAATAACAGTTTTACATTCACAGCAAAAGTGAGAGGAAGGTGTAGAGATTTCCCACATACCCCCTGTCCCCCACACGTGCGTTATGTCCAGACCCAACCCACCTCGCTGTTAATATCCTCCACCAAAGGGGGATGTTTGTTACAGCTGATGAACCTACATTAATGTGTGATAATCCCCTGAAGCCCACAGTTTACATTAGGGTTCACCCTTGGTGGTGTTCATGCTGTGGTTTGAGACACGTGTATAGCGACACATGTCCACTATTAGAAGGTAAGCATATTTTCGCTTCCCCAACACCCTCTGAGCTCCACCTTTTCATCCCTTTCCTTGACCCCAGCACGCACTGAGCTTCTGCCTGAGTCCATTGCTTTACCTTTTCTACAGGGTCATTTAGTTGAGATCGTAGCCTTTTCAGATTGGCTTCTTTTGCTTAGAAAGGGTCTCTCTCTGTCTTTTCGTAGCTTGATATCCTGATTCTTTTTAGCACTAAATAATACTGTGTTGTCTGAATGTATCACGGTGTACTTAGAGCCACTGGGGGACATCTGGGTCTCTTGGGTACATAATTTCTTGCCCTTTATTCCACCCTATGTCTTTTTTTTCCTGATCATCTCCAAGGATAGATCCTAACTTACCATATTCCCCAGCTTTCTAGTCACTTTACCTAGACATTTGGTAGAAATTTTTAACAGTATTTAAAAAAAAATTTTTAATACCATTTTTCAGTATTCCTCCTCCCATCTTCTCCATAGAGATATCTGTCAATTCTAGCTTACTAGTGTATCTTCACCCTTGGATTCCAGTTGCCCTGATTCAGGCCCTGTCTCTGTTCCCATTTCCTCAAGCGGCCTCTTCTGTCTTCCTCATGTCTGAGTTCTGTCTCAGTAGCCCACCATGTACCATGCGGCTGCAGAATCACAGAGCAGCTTTCTTTGTTCTGAGATTCTTGACTCACTCTTCTGCTTGTCACCTTTCTCCTCCTTATCCACTTTTTCCCTAGTCATTTCCCCTTACCTGCAGAGTGAGGTCACGGCATATTAAATCTTTTACAAGCGGGCCTGATCAAAAATTGTTTTTTTCAAATTTTGCCACTCTCCGTGCATTATCAGACTGCTCACCACTCCTCAGGAGACTGGAAATGCTCTTCCCAAATTCCTATCTGTTGAAAAGTACCTTTCTTTCAAGCCTCCTCCCCTATGTGCATCCCTCCTCCCTCCCCCTCCCCACTGAGATGTCTCTTTTTGGAATTACTTTTTACCCCTCTACTCCTAGAGCACTTATGTCTGCTTAGCATCCTTCATAAAGTGCCTTGTAGCATAGAGTCTGGTTTGTTTATTACTCAAGTTGCGAGTGAGTGAGTGCCTTGGGGTCAAGAACTAGGACATATCTCTTTGTTTCTAAATCTGTCTTGGAAATGATAATAGAGAAGCCTTCAGTGTGTCTCAAATATTAAAAACTCAGCATATCATAGAATTTTAGTAAAGGTTAGTCAGAGGAGAGTGAAAAAGTTGGCTTAAAGCTCAACATTCAGAAAACTAAGATCATGGCATCTGGTCCCATCACTTCATGGCAAATAGATGGGGAAACAGTGGAAGCAGTGTCAGACTTTATTTTGGGGGGCTCCAAAATCACTGCAGATGGTGATTGCAGCCATGAAATTAAAAGACACTTACTCTTTGGAAGGAAAGTTATGACCAACCTAGATAGCATAGTCAAAAGCAGAGACATTACTTTGCCAACAAAGGTCCATCTAGTCAAGGCTATGGTTTTCCTAGTAGCTGTGTATGGATGTGACAGTTGGACTGTGAAGAAAGCTGAGCACCAAAGAATTGATGCTTTTGAACTGTGGTGTTGGAGAAGACTCTGGAGAGTCCCTTGGACTGCAAGGAGATCCAACCAGTCCATTCTAAAGGAGATCCGTCCTGGGTGTTCTCTGGAAGGACTGATGCTAAAGCTGAAACTCCAATACTTTGGCCACCTCACGTGAAGAGTTGCCTCATTGGAAAAGACTGATGCTGGGAGGGATTGGAGGCAGGAGGAGAAGGGGATGACAGAGGATGAGATGGCCGGATGGCATCACCGACTCGATGGACGTGAGTTTGAGTGAACTCCGGGAGTTGGTGATAGACAGGGAGGCCTGGCGTGCTGCAATTCATGGGGTCGCAAAGAGTCGGACACGACTGAGCGACTGAACTGAACTGAACTGAACTGAAGAAATAAGCAAGAAGGAAGGCCTGGAAATTGGTTCTTTAACAATTTCATAATAATTTAGTAAATTGTGCCTTTTTTTTAATTTTAATTTTTACTTTATTTTACTTTACAATACTGTATTGGTTTTGCCATACATTGACATGAATCCACCACGAGTGTACATGCGTTCCCAAACATGAACCCCCCTCCCACCTCCCTCCCCATAACATCTCTCTGGGTCATTCCTGTGCACCAGTCCCAAGCATCCTGTATCTTGCATCGGACATAGACTGGCGATTCGTTTCTTACATGATAGTATACATGTTTCAATGCCATTCTCCCAAATCATCCCACCCTCTCCCTCTCCCTCAGAGTCCAAAAGTCCGCTCTACACATCTGTGTCTCTTTTGCTGTCTGGCATACAGGGTCATCATTGCCATCTTTCTAAATTCCATATATATGTGTTAGTATACTGTATTGGTGTTTTTCTTTCTGGCTTACTTCACTCTGTATAATCCGCTCCAGTTTCATCCATCTCATCAGAACTGATTCAAATGTATTCTTTTTAATGGCTGAGTAATACTCCGTTGTGTATATGTACCACAGCTTTCTTATCCATTCATCTGCTGATGGACATCTAGGTTGTTTCCATGTCCTGGCTATTATAAACAGTGCTGCGATGAACATTGGGGTACATGTGTCTCTTTCAATTCTGGTTTCCTCGGTGTGTATGCCCAGCAGTGGGATTGCTGGGTCATAAGGCAGTTCTATTTACAATTTTTTAAGGAATCTCCACACTGTTCTCCATAGTAGCTGTACTAGTTTGCATTCCCACCAACAGTGTAAGAGGGTTCCCTTTTCTCCACACCTTCTCCAGCATTTATTGCTTGCAGATTTTTGGATCACAGACATTCTGACTGGTGTGAAGTGGTACCTCGTTGTGGTTTTGATTTGCATTTCTCTAATAATGAGTGATGTTGAGCATCTTTTCATGTGTTTGTTAGCCATCCGTATGTCTTCTTTGGAGAAATGTCTATTTAGTTCTTTGGCCCATTTTTTGATTGGGTCGTTTTTTTTTTGGAATTGAGCTGCATAAGTTG
Source organism: Capra hircus (assembly GCF_001704415.2). Lineage (NCBI taxonomy): Eukaryota > Metazoa > Chordata > Mammalia > Artiodactyla > Bovidae > Capra > Capra hircus. Next base: position 86,644,616 of record NC_030818.1, read on the forward strand.
CTTGTATATTTTTGAGATTAGTTGTTTGTCTGTTGCTTCATTTGCTACTATTTTCTTATGTTGCTTCTTAATAAATTGTTGAATAAGATGTTTTTAAGCTATCTTCCTGGGCAGATTTTATTCTAATATTAACTTTAAATTTTGACATTCTTTTTCTTACAGAGCCTTCCTAATATTCTCACTGATGATCGATTTAAAGTTATGTTTGAGAACCCTGACTTCCAAGTAGACGAAGAAAGTGAAGAATTTAGGCTTTTGAATCCACTTGTTTCCAAAATTAGTGAAAAAAGGAAGAAGAAACTGAGACTCTTAGAACAACAGGAACTTCATGGAAAAGTAATGTACTGTTTATCATTGAGAATTTGTACAATATTTAGTTTTCTGTATAGGTTAGAAGAGTCATTGAATAAAGCTGTAATTTGTTTGACCTTCAGCTTAGGAATATACCTTCTTTTATTAAAGACTTTTTTCCAATGCACGCAATGTCACAGACTCTGATAGGTTAATGCTATTTAAAAGGAAATAACGGGTCGATATTTTTGGCAGAGGGAAAGGAGCTGCTTCTTAACTATTTTTATTTTCAGGAAGAGGAGGAAGAACCGGAAGGAAAACCAAGTGATGCAGAAAGTTCTGAGAGTTCAGACGATGAAAAAGACTGGGTCGTAGAGGTCAGGAAACAGCGCCGGCTTCTCCAACAGGAGGAAAAAGTGAAGAGGCAGGAACAGCTCCGGGAGGATCAGCAGACAGTCCTCAAGCCGCAGTTCTATGAGATCAAAGCTGGCGAGGAATTCAGAAGCTTCAAAGATTCAGCCACAAAACAGAAGCTGATGAAGTGAGTAATGCTGCCCCTGATCCTGGCTTGCTCAGTGTCCAGCCTTGCTCTTCCTGGCTGGCCCTGTGCCCTCAAGGGCTCATCTTGATCTTTGGAGTTCATGTGACAGTAGCAGCTCGAGGCCAGAGGGGGCATACACTGGTCCTTACTGTAGTGATTCTGAACAACTTTTTGAGGCATAGTTTACACAGAGTAAGATGCAGGGTGTGGCCCCAGGAGTACTGGTAAATACGTACATTAGAGCACTTTGATTCTGCAAAACCCACACTCTTAAAAATGACGGTGGCAATTGTAGAGGTAACAGCTTCTTTCACAAAATATTTTTAAAATATTTCAGTTACGTTTACTCTCATCCTAGCTTATCTGAGTATTTAAAAGGTCACTTGGAAAATTTGCCAGGAATTTTTTTTAGCTTTATATAGGAAAACAAAGAGATCAGCAAGGGTGGTATTCTGGAATAGGTGAGTACACAGGAACAGAAAGTGGAATGATGGTTGCCAGGGTTGGGGCCTGGGGAGACACCACTTAATGAGCTATGCGGTTTCCATTTGGAATGATGAGAAAGTTCTAGAAATGGATAGTGATAATGGTTGCACAACAGTGTAACTGTTCACTGAAGAATAGTTAAAATGGTAAGTTTTATGGTTAAATATTTTACTACAGTAAAAATAAAGTCATCGTTAAAAAGAAATGGTATTATTTGAACAGTCTCAGTTGTCAGGTGTCTAAGTAAGGAGTTAGGTGTTTAAGCCCCCAGTGTTTATAAGCTCTAAGTCACATGATAGTCACATGAAATTCTCTGCTCTGAGAATTTCTTGGCCGAGTATTGATATACGGGATCTGGATGTAATAGAGTAGACAATCTTGTAAGAAGAGCCTAAAGGTCTGGGAGGCCAAGGGGAAAGGGCATTGGGGGGGGGGCGGTGGGCCAAGCAAGGCAGATGAGGCATCAGACGGGGGCTGTTCCAGTTCTGTGCCCTGTGCTTTTCTAACCCCCAGCTTCCTGGTTTGAAAATCGTGCTTTTTCAGACAGAAGAAGAGGGGAAAGGTGGGGAGGACATCGATAGATAGACTGAATTGTTTCTGGAATGGAGAGATGCCCATTCATCTTTATTTTGCCAGTTTCTAGCGAATGTCTGAGACACAAAATGTTGAGGGAATCCTTCAACTTAGATCCAGGAGCATCTAGAAATTCTGGCTCTGCCTAACAGAAGATACGTCAGTAGACAAACAATCTAGTAATAGGTTTAATATCTCATGAAGAGATTTTCTTTACCTACCAACCTCACTTTTTTTTGGTAACAAGTTTCTTTAAATGTAATTTACAAAACTATCACATACATAAAGTACATAGTCCACTGGTTTTTGGTATAGTCACAGAGTTGGACAGCCACCGCCAGAGTCAGTTTTAGAGCGTTTCGTCACAGCCCCACAAGCAGAGTTCCTTACCCCATCCGTCAGTATTCACTCCCATTTACTCCATCTCATCTCACCCCCAGGCAACCACTGATCTGTTCTCTAGCTCTATAGGTTTGTCTTTTGTGACATTTCATGTGAATGTTATCATATATGTGGCATTTTGTCCCATTGCCTTTACTTGGAATGATGTCTTTAATGTTCATCCATGTGGTAGCATGTGTCTGTTCCATTCAGCTTTATTCCAGGGTATGGGTAATGCTGCATTTTATTCATCCATGTATCAGTTGATGGGTTTGCTTGGTGTTTCAACCTTTCAGTGCTGCTGTGAACATCTGTATATGTGTTTGCATGGACATATGCTTTCATTTCTCCCGGCTGCATACCTAGGAGTGGGACTGCTGGTCACACGGTAACGTTATGTCTAACCTTCTGAGAAACTGCCAAACTTTTTTCCAGAAAGACTACTTCACTCTCTGTCTCCATCAGCAGTGTGTGCAACCCCACTTTTTATGTAGCTCTCATTCTTAGATTTTTACCTGGAGTCCTAGTTAGAAGCAGAGGGAAGACTGCTTGTTTTTAGTATCTGTTTCTATGGAGTGAATTTCTTTGTTAGATTATCCCGTGTTTTTGTCTTGCGTTATTTGCTTTACCTCTGGCTCCTGAATCTGTATCTGGACCAGAGTAGGCACTTGATGAATCCTTGTGAGGCTGTGGATCTTCTATGCATTGACTCCTTGTCAGGCAGCCCTGGAAGTTACTCTTCCAAGATCTGCTGAAAAAGAACTCATTTACCCGAAAACCACTGACCAGGACAGTCTGGGAGCAGTCGTTTTCAGTGTAACCATGGTAACAGGAAGCTGCAGTTTGAGGGTGGGAGACAAGACCAGATTGTCTCACGTTCTTGTTTTGCCTGTGAGCTTTGGTAGGATATTTATGTAGAAAACAAAAGGGATGTACATTTAGTAGTTAACAATAAATGATAGCCAAGCTAATACACTGCAGTTACGCATTCTTAATAAGTTAAGCATCAATAAGTTACATAGTTGTTTTGAGAAGAGCTGTATGAGTGATAATCCTTACACAGGCTTAAAAGTCCCATTGCTTAGAGTAACCACCCTTTGGTAGGAATAGCCCGCAGTTTGCTGGTGTTTGGGCACACACTCCTTGTTGAATTCTAGTCTTGACTGGATTATTTTGGCAAATCCCGAACTTACAATGTTATAATATTATTTAATGAAGCATTGTACCATTATCCTTCAGAGAGCTAAAGTGACTCCTTATGTTTATTCTTGGAGTTACCACAAGGCAATCAGCAAAACGCAGCATCGGAGTCAAGTGGATTATGTTTGAAAGTTCACTTGGACTTGCTCAGCTTTAAAACCATTTCAGTTTTTAAAACCAGAGTGAGTTCTCTCCATTGCTTCGCCTGGTAACAAGAGCGTCACATAAACACATACGTCTGTCAGCACATTCTTAGGCGCCTTCCAGTGCACTGTGCTCTCCTCCTGAGTTTATTCATCCACATGTCAACCTCTCCACCCACCCATCCGTCAGTCAGACAGTCGTCTGGTGCCTCGGGTGAGCAGAGTGCCGTCCTGGGCCCCCGGGGGTGGGAGGAAGGGCCCGGCTCACATGCTGGAAGCACCGCCATTCTCGCCGGGGCCCTGTGAGGCACCCGGAAGTCCTGGGAACGTGTGCGAGGAAGAGAGGGGGTGGATTTTTAGAGGTTCACTGAAGTCTTAATTAGAGGTCATATTGAAACTGGTCTTTTGAAAGAAAAAGGATGAACACTGAGAGCAGGGTGAGAAAGCTGGCTTTCTTGGCCAAAGGGGCCGTATGAACAGAACAGCTGTCTGGAGGTGAGGGAAGAGCTGTGGTCGTGCAGCGAGAGCACCAAGTGAGCAGCAGGGAGCACAGCCCGGGAACCGGGGAGGCAGGCGTGTGAGGCCCTGGCCCTGGCTGAGGTACGGGCGAGCCAGGGGAGGTTGGGGCTAAGATTATTGTGATCAGATCTGTTCAGTCCCTCCTCCCAGGTATGTAAATACTTAACACAGTAAAAGCAGTGCATGTTTGTTGTAGAAAATAAAAGCATAGGTGTAACAAAGCCCTATTTCCCAGAAAATGTTAGTGAAATACTGCAGTTTTAGAGAGAAAATGCAGGGAGAAACTGGGCCCATGAGATCAGCTAGCCAAGTGTAATAAAGCAGTCCCAGGGGCAAGTGATGAATGCCTGACATGGGGTGGAGAGGAGCAGACGGACGTTGAACCAGATTATTCCTGAGCGTGTCTAAGAAGAAGCAGCACACTACGATACCGTTTGATTACTAATTTAATATCAAAGGAGGTGGGGCGATGTTGAAATGTCTAGCAGTGTTGCCACTGAGATAAAGGACACAGAATGAAAAACAAATTTAAGGCTCAACGTATTGAGCTGGGTATTCAGCACATTGAGTCTCCAAGACCCATGTGTCCTCCTGGTCATGTTTGGCTGACAAATGGGAATGTAGGAGGTAGGCCAGAGACATTGGTTTAAGAGATAGCAGCCTCCCTGTGGGGTTGAGACCCTGGCTTAAAAAGACTTTGCAGAAGTGCATACAGGGAAACGATCTCTCAGAATAAAGCCCTTGGGAACAACAGATGTTTTTTTTTAAGTCTGTGGTGAAAACCATAGACTTCTCTGAAAGCATACAAGTGCATGCGAAGTAATGGATACGGTTTTAGAGGTGTCAGGAACGTACTGCTAGCCTGGGGCTAAGAGGTCTGATTTAGAGGGCTGAAGGAGAAGGTGGGCAGTAAACAGTACTAAGAAGTAGCCCAAAAGTTGGGGTGGGGGGGCACTGGAAAGAGCCGAGCGTGGAGAGGATGTCACAGAGAAGGGCATGGTACCGATGTCGGGTGGAGGGGGGGTTCCCAACATGGAGACGTGGCCGTGGGAAGAGTGTCAAGATCAAGGAAAGAATGGGAGAAAAAAGAACATTGTGAACAATTAGCGTAGATGGTTCCTTCAAGATACTGGCAGTGAAAGGAAGGAACCAAGGCCAATAGCTTGACAGGAAAGGGTTTTTAGGCTTGAGAGCTGTCTTATTAATATGTAGAGAGGAATTAACCATGGAAAGGGCAGAGTGAAGAAATGACTGGAATGAATTGGTAGGGCTGTACTGGGTGAGCAGTCAGGAGCGAATGGGGCCAGGAGCTACCAGTTAAAGAGATGGTCCATCTTCAGAAACCAGGGAGACAATTCAGGATGGGTGGGAGTGACTCTGTTTCTAGGTAGAAAGAGAAGATGTTCACACTGGCCTCTGTTGGGAATCAGGGCACGTGACCCCCTTCAGTTACCGGGGTAGCCTTGGTCTGGGGCACCTGATGTACATGCTGGAGGTGTCTGTAAGGTAAACTCAGGAGAAAGAGTCCTGAGGATAGCTTTCCAGATTTCGGTAACAGATGATAGCTCCTCTCCTTAGGTGATAAATACTACATGCCGGGAGGCCCTTACAGCTCAATTCATGAAAACATTCTTTGAAGCACCTGCTCTGTGGTCGTTGTAGTTGTTGTTCAGTCACTAAATTGTGTCCAACTCTCTGCAAAGAGATTTTCTGCCTTCAAGGAACTCATCTTCATCAGGTACTTTGGTATCTCGTGGTGAGTTGCTTATCATGTCTGCAACCTTATCCTCTTTGAATCAAACAACTGTGGCCAGCTAATTTCCTTCTCACTGATAGTAGATAAGAACTAAAAGTCTAATTCTGAAAGAAGTTTCATTTCAAACTTTTTCTTTCTTTAAAAGAGAATCTTTTATTACTCCAGTAATCAGTACTCCACTGATATACAAGCATGTTATCATCGCTGTATGTATGACTTTATTATCACAAGCATGCTATCGCTGAAATACAAATATAGGATGAAAGGTAACAGTCTCCTCTCCCCCGACACTCCCTCCCTGAGGTCCTGAGTGACCTCCTGGTCACTCCCAGGTATGCACACACTCATGTGTACATTTGTGGATTGCACTAATCTCATTGCCAAGTCACATGTTCTTTTCATTGAAAAACAAGATTTGAAATGTTTTCTTTGTAAGTGCATGGAGGTTTGCCTTATGGCTGCATAAGTATTTCAGAAGGTGGATGGGCCATAATACCTAATTTTGAGTATTTAGGTTGTTTCTTGATTTTCTCTTCCATTTTCACAGTTATAAATATGTACCGACGTGCAAGAATTTCTTTAGACCATAACCTGACGATAGAGTTTGCTGGGTCATAATAGGTGTGTGTGATCAGTGTGGCCAGGTTGTCCTCCAGAAAGGCTTCGTGTGCCTGTCCCCGCCACACTGGTAACAATAGTGGAACCTTCTCAGATTTTAACTGAGCTGAAGGTTGAGCTAACACCTAGTGGTTGCCTGAGCTTACATCTGCTGCAGTAGAGGCTTTGAAGCAATGTGTTCAGTAACCTTTATGTGTTACAAAGTTACATGTTTAAAACAAAGTACTTAAAATTCACCATTTATCTGTGGATTCATTTCTCTACTCTCTTTGTATCCCCTTTAATGCAGACTGTGGAGGGGTGATTCCTTTATTTTCCTTCAGTTTACCTCTTCTCTTCTGTGTATTCTTGCCACCTCTTCTTAATATCTTATGCTTCTGTTAGGTCCCTACCATTTCTGTCCTTTATCGAGCCCATCTTTGCATGAAATGTTCCCTTGGTATCTAATTTTCTTGACTAGATCTCTGGTCTTTCCTATCCTATTGTTTTCCTCTATTTCTTTGCATTGATCGCTGAGGAAGGCTTTCTTATCTCTCCTTGCTACTCTTGGAACTCTTCATTCAACTGGGAAGATCTTTCCTTTTCTCCTTTGCTTTTTACTCCTTTTCTTTTCACAGCTATTTGTAAGGCCTCCTCAGACAGCCATTTTGCTTTCTTGCATTTCTTTTCCATGGGGATCTTGATCCCTGTCTCCTGTACAATGTCATGAACCTCCGTCTGTAGTTCATCAGGCACTCTATCTATCAGATCTAGTCCCTTAAATCTATTTCTCACTTCTACTGTATAATCATAAGGGATTTGATTTAGGTCATCCCTGAATGGTCTAGTGGTTTTCCCTACTTTCTTCAATTTAAGTCTGAATTTGGAAATAAGGAGTTCATGACCTGAGCCACAGTCAGCTCCCGGTCTTGTTTTTGCCGACTGTGTAGAGCTTCTCCATCTTTGGCTACAAAGGATATAATCAATCTGATTTTGGTGTTGACCATCTGGTGATGTCCATGTGTAAAGTCTTCTCTTGTGTTGTGTTATGACCAGTGCATTCTCTTGGCAAAACTCTATTAGTCTTTGCCCTGCTTCATTCCGTATTCCAAGGCCAAATTTGCCCGTTACCCAGGTGTTTCTTGACTTCCTACCTTTGCATAAAAATTCTCCAAGCCAGGCTTCAGCAATACATGAACCGTGAACTTGCAGATGTTCAAGCTGGTTTTAGAAAAGGCAGAGGAACCAGAGATCAAATTGCCAACATCCGCTGGATCATGGAAAAAGCAACAGAGTTCCAGAAAAACATCTATTTCTGCTTTATTGACTATGCTAAAGCCTTTGACTGTGTGGATCACAATAAACTGTGGAAAATTCTTCATGAGATGGGAATACCAGAACACCTGACCTGCTTCTTGAGAAACCTATATGCAGGTCAGGAAGCAACAGTTAGAACTGGACATGGAACAACAGACTGGTTCCAAATGGGAAAAGGAATACATCAAGGCTGTATATTGTCACCCTGCTTATTTAACTTATATGCAGAATATATCATGAGAAATGCTGGGCTGGAAGAAACACAAGCTGGAATCAAGATTGCTAGGAGAAATATCAATAACCTCAGATATGCAGATGACACCACCCTTATGGCAGAAAGTAAAGAGGAACTAAAAAGCCTCTGAAAGTGGAGAGTGAAAAAGTTGGCTTAAAGCTCAACATTCAGAAAACTAAGATCATGGCATCTGGTCCCATCACTTCAGGCAAATAGATGGGGAAATAGTGGAAACAGCGTCAGACTTTATTTTTTGGGCTCCAGAATCACTGCAGATGGTGACTGCAGCCATGAAATTAAAAGACGGTTACTCCTTGGACGGAAAGTTATGACCAACCTAGATAGCATATTCAAAAGCAGAAACATTACTTTGCCAACAAAGGTCCGTCTAGTCAAGGCTATGGTTTTCCCAGTAGTCATGTATGGATGTGAGAGTTGGACTGTGAAGAAGGCTGAGCGCCGAAGAATTGATGCTTTTGAACTGTGATGTTGGAGAAGACTCTTGAGAATCCCTTGGACTTCAAGGATATCCATTCAGTTCATTCTGAAGGAGATCAGCCCTGGGATTTCTTTGGAAGGAATGATGCTAAAGCTGAAACTCCAGTACTTTGGCCACCTCATGCGAAGAGTTGCCTCATTGGAAAAGACTGATGCTGGGAGGGATTGGGGGCAGGAGGAGAAGGGGACGACAGAAGATGAGATGGCTGGATGGTATCATCGACTCGATGGATGTGAGTCTGAGTGAACTCCGGGAGTTAGAGATGGACAGGGAGGTTTGCAGCCGCATTCACAGGCTGACTTTGAAGGGAAGAAAGTGGGACCTGCTTTACTGCAGAAGCCTCTGGCCTTGGCCCCCGTGTCTGATCCTCTGCCACGGCTCCTTCCAAAGCTCAGGTCTCTCCAGGGAGCCAAGACAGGACAAGTCTCTACAAGCGCACGGCCAGGTACCTGGAGAGGAGACCAGAGCTGCTCTGCCCTGTCATGGAGGAGCTAGGTCATCCTGAGAAGAGTAGTAATTTCCCACAATTTACTTGAAAAGTCTTTTTCTTCCCAAATTAGTGTTCTCTGGGTACCACCTTGTCTCAGTGGCTCCATAGTTATTCAGAATTCCTATTACCTTTAAAATCTCAGCGTTTATAGCCCTGGAAAGAAAGAACAAAAATGAAATGAACGACCAAAGGCATTTGCTGAGGCTGACATGAGTCACACATGCTGGAGTCGGTTTACGCTTTACTTTTGAATTCTGGTTAAAAAAAAAAAGAAAAGGCAAAACCAAACCTTCATTTCACTCAGTTTGTCATGTGGAAGCTTGTCATTTAGAATACTTAATGGACACATTTCCTGAACAAAACTTTATAAATCAAGCATGGTCTGACACACGCCTGGAAACCAGAAATTCCTAAATTGGTATCCTGGTTTTAGACTCGAATCCTTCTGTGGCCTGGGGCAAGTTATAGAATGTCTTACCTCCCTTTTTGCCATCTATATTCTGTCTCAGGGATGTTGAAAGGATTAATTAGTTAGTCTGTTAAGAACTTTGAAGATGAAAAGTACTTTAAAAGTGCTTCTTAATAGCATTATTGCTTAGAAAAGAGTTGCCACTTCTATGCTAACCACTTTATGTCTCAAATTATGTAAGGAAGGTATATTTAGTACTAACTAGTTGTCGTAAACTAGAGGTAGAGCTTTCAAAGCTGTGAACATCAAACACTGGCTTTCAGAATTTCAAAGGAGCATCACTGTCTTGTGGAGCTGTGTTCTCAGTAATTAGTCCCAAAGATCGTGTTTCAGGAAAAAGACGACTCATAGAATGTACCACCACCACCACCACCAGTCTCTTTAAAATTCAGCCAAGCTTTTAAATTAGAAAAGGGTGCATTCAGTTTTAAGTTGGTGCAAGGAGTATTGGAAGTGTTTTTACTTGTTTTTTTTGAGGAAGGAACTGAATAGAAGAGACAACCTTATTCTTTTTGGTTCCCTCTCCTCTCCTAGTTTCATCCCAGGGATGTGAGGGTATTGCTTTAACCTTTTCTAGAGGGATTCCCAAATCCACCTGCCAAAGGAGATGTGGTTTGATCCCTGGGTCAGGAAAATTCCCTGGAGGAGGAAATGGCAACCTACTCCAATGTCTTTTTTTTTTCTTTTTAATTGAAGAATAATTGCTTTACAGTATTGTGTTGGTTTCTGCCATACATCAACATGAATCATGCCACTCCAGTATTCTTAACCTGGAGAATCCCATGGACAGAGGAGCCTGGCAGGCTCCAGTCCATGGGGTCGCAAAGAACTGGACATGAATGAATATGCACACATGCAGAGGGCTAGAGCTGACATTCAGTTCAGTTCAGTTCAGTCGCTCAGGCATGTCTGACTCTTTGCAACCCCATGAATCGCAGCACGCCAGGCCTCCCTGTCTATCACCATCTCCCGGAGTTCACCCAGACTCACATCCATCGAATCCATGATGCCATCCAGCCATCTCATCCTGGGTCATCCCCTTCTCCTCCTGCCCCCAATCTAAAACTTACTAAAAATATCTATCTTTAGGCTTAGTTCTGTTTTTTCACTCTAAAGCAAGTTAACGCTGATCTGCTTTTATAATAAAGCATTGTTATAAGAACATGTAATGAAGTGTTATATAACTGGTACTAAATTCAAAATCAGAATCAACATCTTGACTGTCATAGATGCAGTGAGTTGCCAGGCACAGCAGACCATAGCAAAGACAAAGATTATAGAAAGAGACTTTAGAAACATGATCACGAAGCGAAATTTGAGCTGGGGGTAAATTGTGTCCGAAAGTACGTTGAGTACGAAGTTGAAAGGAGAGGTGGCCCTGGATCAGGCTCAGGCAGCGCCCAGTGCCATCAGATGATCTCACGTGTCAAGCTGCTTGTGCTGTGGGCAATGAGCGTGGCCGACAAGCTAAGGAGTGAAGGAAAAGTCAGAGTTCTCATGGCACTTCTCTGTGCCTTGACCTGAAAGGCTTTGTGTTCACTGCTGTGTAGAAGGTGAATGAGTTGCTGAGATGCTCACATACCTAACTGGTGCCTGGATTTAGTATAAAATGGTTTAGCAGCTTAAGTGCCTCTGACCGTTACAGTAAATTACATGCTTCAGAAATATGGCTCCTTTGCATTTTCGCTTCAGAAATGTGATTTAGTAACATAAATAGCAAGCACTGAAATATGTGGAACCACCACTTAAAACACTTAATTAGTGGGTGTTTGGGACAGCCATTGTTTCTACTGCCTATTTGCTGAGTCTGAGTAATGACGGTTTGAGTGTCTGCAATTCTGTCCATTGATTGTGTTAAACAAATGCCATTTTCTGTCTTTACCACATGTGTAAAAGGTCATTCTTTGTGTGATCAATTCTAATTAAAGCTTGTTTCTAATGGGAAATCAAAACATAACCCTAATTAATGTGTCATTCTCTTAAATTTCCTGCAGTAAAACCCTTGAAGACCGGTTGAAACTTGAAGCGAAAAACGGAACATTGAGTGTATCCGACACCACGGTTGGCAGCAAACAACTGACATTTACATTAAAGAAGGTAAGTTGCTTTCTCTTGTTCTTTTTTAATTCACAGAAGGAAGACGAGGCTTCCAGCAGTGTTGTGTGTGTCTGACCTCAGAGCTGCCTTCCAGGCTTCCCCCTGCTGAGGGAGCGTGTGCTGTTCGGGCGTTTTTTCCCTGCAGCCGGAGCCCCTCCTAGGTTGTAAGCACACTGCAAGGCAGAGCATTGGCAGAGCCAGGCGTATGTCTGGTGTCCCAAGGGAGGCAGGCCCCCAGTGACCTTAGGCTCGGTACTGTTGGTGAAGAGCCGCAGCATGGTTTCGGGGTCACTGGGCCACCCGAGGTGGGACCTTGTAAAACAGAAGTCCTGACCATCCACGGCTGTGAAAGAATAGTTCAGGCTCACATGGACTTGATCAAGAACTGGTGATTTCTCATGTGTTCATCACAGTGCAATCAGCTTGCCCAGGGTGGATAGTTTCAGGAGGCGAATTACTCTATCCGCAGTAGGCCCCATTCTAAACTGACTTAACAACAGTCATTTCTAAGCCACCTTTGATGACACCTGGCATACAATGAAGGAGGAATAAGCTGGTTTAAATATTTGCTATGAACAGGTGAGTGAAGAAGCTCCATGGTTTTAGTTTTCAAAAAAATTTTTTTCTCATTTAGTCATTCTTGCTTAGTATGTATTGTCACAAAGAGGGAAAGAATGACAAAGACTTCGCTTCTGATCCTTTTCTTAAATTGAGATACAGTACAAGTATCTAAAATCCACCCTTTTAAAAATATACAGTTCAGGGTTTTTCAGTTCAGTTCAGTTTCAGCCGTGTCCGACTCTTTGTAACCCTATGAATCTCAGCACGCCAGGCCTCCCTGTCCATCACCAGCTCCCGGAGTTTTTAGTAGTCACCACATGCTGTGCTCGATTGTCACCGTCTAAATCTGGACCATCCTCATCACTCCAAAAGGAAACCCCACCCTCTCATGTCCCAGCCTGTGGATTTGCCTGTTCTGGACATGGTGTGTATATACAGATCACACAACGTGTTTTCTTTTGTGACTAGCCTCTTTTACCTTAGCATGTTTTTAAAGGCTAATCCATGTTGTAGCCTGTACAAAAGCTTTATTCATTTTTGCGACTGAGTAATATTTAATTCTGTGAATATACCAGTTTTTTGTTGGTCAGTTGCTAAGTGGAGTCTGACTCTTTTGCGATATTATAGACTGTAGCCTGCCAGGCTCCTCTGTCCATGCGATTCTCCGGGCAAGAATACTGGAGTGGGTTGCCATTCCCTTCTCCAGGGGATCTTCCCGACCCAGGGATTAAATCCATGTCTCCTTCATTGGCCAGCAGATTCTTTACCACTGAACTACCTGGGAAGCCCATACCACAATTTGCTTGTCCCTTAATCTGATGGTGGACATTAGAGTTGTTTGTTTTTTTAACTTTTTGAGGAGCGACTAGACTGTTTTCCAAACCTATGGCACCGTTGCCCATTCCCACCATCAGTCTGTGAGGGTGCTGTTTTTTCCCTCATCCTTGCCAATACTTGTTACTGTTGGTCTTTATTGTAGTCATCCTTGTGGGTGTGAAGTGGTATCTCACTATGGTTTTGATTGACATTTTCCTGATGACTAACAATGGTAGAGCATTTTTTTTATGCGCCTCTTGGCCATTCATACATTTCCTTCGGAGAAATGTGTTCACAACGTCCGCTCATTCATCTCTGGTTGTTGACAGTTCTTTCTGATGTCGTCAAAAGGCCTGCCAGATGATAAGGATATTTTTTACTTAGTTACTGTTCATTATATAGATACAAAAAAAAAAGAGCAGAAAAAGAAAAAATATTGTTTTTTCTTTGTGATGAGAACTCTAAGGGTTTACCCTCTGAACAGCTTTCCTGTGTGTAATATAGCAGTTTTGACTGTAGTCTTCACACTGTACATCACACCCCTAATACTCCTTTATCTCATGACTGAAGTTTGTACTTTTGATCACCTTTTCCCAAATCCCCCTCTTCCCACTCCCTCCATTAGAACTTTTTTATTCTGTGTGTAAGAAGCTTTTCAGTTAAATCTGTCTCCATTTACAGCAGACTTGCATCTTAGATTTCTCATTTAAATAAGCCAAAACTGGCTGTGTGTTCAGACTAACTCATTGTTCCTAGTTTCTTAGAGAGTCTCTGTGTGCCCTCGACCATTCCCTAATTCCCTGTGAAGTTCACGATGCTGAGGGGGCGGCAGGCGCAGGTCCCCTGTGGGAAGACCTCACAGGCTCCCGGCTGCCCGGCACAGGGCTCCCTCTGCCGCACAGGGTGAGCTGGGAGGACGCAAGCATACTCCTTCCCCACGTTTCCCCAGTTGGAAGGTACTGAGGTCAGTATCAGTTTATGATTGGTGGTAAACTGGAAATAAGATGGCTCTGATTTTCCCCGCAACACCCCCAAAAAACAAAAGAGGGCTACCCTGATGGCTCAGCGGTAAAGAATCTGCCTGCAGTGCAGGAGACATGGGTTCGATCCCTTGGCCTGGAAGATCCCCTGGAGGAGGAATTGGCAACCCACTCCAGTATTCTTGCCTGGGAAACTCCTTGGACACACAAGCCTGGTGGGCTACAGGCCATGGGGTCGCAAACAGTCGGACACAACTTAGTGACTAAACTGCAATACAAAAACGAAACGTTTAAGTGAAAATACTTAAAGCAGCCTTGCGGTTGCGTCTAGGAGAGGCTTTGACACTAGTTTGGGGAATGCATCAGTTGGTGTTTGACTTATGCCTGTTTCATCCTTTGACTAATAGAATTTCAACTATTAAATCTTAGTTTTATTTAAGAATTTTTATGGAATTATTTTTTGTTTTTTTTTTTAATACAAATCCTTTTATGCTAGGTGTGTGATATATTCAAGTGAAATCTCGAGTTTTCCAAGTATTTTCATATATACTTTCTAAAATGTTAATCAAATTGAAGGAGAAAAACCTATGCCTTAATATTAGTTAAAATTCTGTAGTGGCAAAACTAGGATTAGGTCCCAGATTCTACTTTTAAATACCCTGTAGTTCATTCCCTCAGGGGCCCTGGGCCAGCCAGGTACTGGTGCAGGTGTGTGCTTTGCGTTTAGCCTCCCCCCGTCCCAAGATAGGACTGCCATGGATGTGGGGAAGGAGTCAGGACAGGAACAGGGAGGAGAAGAAGCTGGTTGACTCTTAACTCGTAACGAATCGGTCACACAGTGGCAACATCTTGCAAATACAGCTCTTCTCTAGATTGGAGATAAGGACAGTTTTTTTCTGGACAGGGGCTTCCCAGGTGGCGCAGTGGTAAAGTGGTAAAGCCTGCCAGTGCAAGAGATGGAAGAGACCCGGGTTTGATTCCTGGGGAAGATCCCCTGGAGCAGGGAATGGCAACCCACTCTAGTTTTCTTGCCTGGAGAATCCCATGGACAGAGGAGCCTGGCGGACTGCCGCCCATGGGGTCATGGAAGAGTCAGACAGGACTGAACACACGCGTATTTCTGGACAGAGGTTTCTGCAGGGATCGCTGCTACCTCTGAGCTCATGTGTAGACACCTGCCTTTGTGGGGACTCCACGGGCCGGGCCTCATGGAGTGTGCTCCAGGAGACGGAGGAGGGGCTCCTGGAAGCCCACACCCCCAAGGGAAATCCACAACAGATGTCCGTATCAAAGATACAGAGCAGCTCCTGGCTTAAAAAGCCCCAGCACTCCCTGTTTATCTTTATTTAGTACCTCATTTCCCAGAGTTACTTGGACCAGAGACATTTTTAAAGGGATGCTTCTTAATATGAGAGCTTCCCTGGTGGCTCAGAAGGTTAAGCATCTGCCTGCAGTGCAGGAGATCCCTGGGTCGGGAAGATCCCCTGGAGAAGGAAATGGCAACGCACTCCAGTATTCTTGCCTGGAGAATCCCATGGATGGAAGAGCCTGGTAGGCTACAGTCCACGGGGTCGCAAAGAGTCGGACACGACCGAACAACTTCACTTTTCTTAATATGAAGAAACAGAATATTAAATAAGCAGTGTTCAGGGGCTTGCTGACACAACATTATCTGCTCTGCTAGGGAGCCTGCAGTTTCCCTTTGGTTTCTGAGTTCTCCATTCACAAAGGAGCCTCAGCCTGCTCTCTGCCACGTGCTAGGGACACACAGAACAGAGATGTGGCTGTGGGTGCCACAGTCCTGTGAATGGAGGGAGATCACGTACAGTCACCTCATCGTAATGTGGGACATGGTCCTGGAGGCCCAGGGGTGGGAGTGTTAGGGGCCCGGCCCAGCTGGAGGAGTGAGGGACAGCTGGGTGAGGGGCAGCAGAGCCCCGGGGGGCGGGCAGGGCTCCAGCCTCCAGCCTCGCTGGGGGTGGGAGTGAGCCTACATGTGTGAAGCGCAGCCATCATGGGGCTGCCAACTGTGGCCTCACACGTAGCCTGAAAGGCACGTAGAGCTGTCCAGCAGGGCTGTGTGCAAGGTTAAATTTTAACCGTGGTCTTAAGAACCGTGGAAAACAGTTGAAAAGGTCTAGTTAGCAGGAGACCGGCATACCGTTTCTATGTTTAAAAAGTCATTGTGGCCCGTTGCAGGAGGAGGCAGAATGAGGGGGCTGACAGAGGTTCCTCACCCTGTCGTGAGAGGTCAGGGCTGGCCTCAGGCAGAAAGGACCACGCCCTGGGCTGGGTGGGGCCCGGGGAGTGACCTACAGAGGAGCACACTGGGCAGGGTTACTTTGAAAAGGCTTTGAAAAATGGTACATAGGAAAAGTGCTCGATTCTTCAGAATCTCAGTCCAAGGGTTTCCTCGAATAGGAAAGAGTCATCAGTTTTTGGTCTTACAGACCATGTTCCTTTCTCATGATTCCGTCACCTCCCAGCTCTTTCACTTTACAGAAGTGGAATAATCCTGGCCATAAGTGAACACAGAGACTTGTTCTTCAAGGCGGACATGTGAATGAGTACCCCCAGGTGCCTGGAGCAGGGCAGGTCACAGGCTGGCAGACCGTGCAGGTGTCTCTAACGTAGCATTTTCAACTCTGAAAGTGGTTGCCCCACCACTGCTGTCAAAGTTGGACCTTCTTTTAGTTCCACCAGCTAAGATTTTTATTTTGAGCTTCACAGTTAGGGGTTTGTATTCTCCAAACCAGACTTGGTGGAACAAGGCTGTATTCTTAGAACTCCGAAGCTTCTCTTCCCTTCAGCGCAGATTCTACACTGATGTAGCTCTCTTCTGCGAAACTAGTGACACTGTTTGGAGGAGGTCTGGTTTTCTCACCTGAGTGTTGAGAACAGTGCCTTCACAGCAGCCATCCCAGAATCCATGTGCCCCTTCCAGCCGTGAACTTGGGATTGACTGACGTGTCTGCCGAGCCTTTATCAGTGTTCAGTGGTAGCTCTCTGCCTTTCAAGTTTGATTCTCTTTGGAACTAGGTCTAGGGGACTGCATTGTTAATCATGGGTGGGTTATTACACAGTTTGGGGACACAGAAGGACTTTCTTTGTCTTTAAGACAGTGTGAATAAACTATTGAATGGCTCTGGCTTGTCAGTGAAGGATAGTTCCGCAAGAGAAGTCGTGGGCGTTTGGAAAGCCATCACGCCTTCTTCAGGCTGGCTCTCCCGTGAGCAGCTGAGTGGCGTGTGGGCTGAGGAGCCAGCCTCGAGCTGTGTGGTTCAGTCCGGCATGCCCAGGCCGCGCTCCAGCCCAGGGGATTTGAGGCTTCGGCTTTCACAGGGACCATGGCGGCTGGCACTGGTCCTGCTGTCCCTGCCAGAACCGGGCTAAGGGTGGTGGTCGTGCCATTGGCATTCTGATGGGCCCCCAGAAAGGGCTGTTGACATGTCCTTTCTCTTTCTTTCTCCTCATGTACTCTTCTTTCTCAGTCGGAGCAGCAGAAGAAGCAGCAGGAGGCTGAGAAACTGCACCGGCAGGAGAGGAAGGCTGTGCGCCGCTCGGCAGGTCATCTCAGGTCCCGGCCCAGGCGGGGGCGGCCATTCCACTGAGACCGGAGCAGGCCCTGCGTGTGACCCCGAGGAGCTCAGTGCGTCTCTCCCGCCGGACCGCCGTTCATTTGGGCGTGTTAGCCACAGCCAGGGTCAGGCGGCCCTCAAGTCCCAGGGAACCCTCACGTCTGCAGAGAGAAGTCCAGACTGGGCCGTGGTCCCCAGGCCTCTGGTCAGACTCTGGGGCTGGGCCGGCTGGCCACGTGAAGCCCCGGGGCACTTCTGTGCCCTGTGGCTCCCTGAGAACGTTGTTCCTTCCCCCTGGTTTTAATCCAGTGTGAGAGGTGGTTGTCTTCTAATACTGTGAGATGTGCCCCTTGAGCTGAGAGGGTCTTCTGGGCTGCAGACCAGGGCCTGGGGTCTTCTGGGACTGTCTGCCCTGCCCACTGCCGCTCACGACTCCGCTCGGCCCCTGCCTCCGCCCCAAGAGGCCACTCTCCTCTCGCCCGACTGTGGGCTTCGGTCATGTTTGTGTTTTTAAGAATGTGCCGATAAATGTGTTTATGTGTTAGTCTGGGATTTTTTAAAACATATTTTTATACCAAGAGAATGTAAATTAAATGGTAATAGCCATCTAAAACAGAAAGTGGAAGCTGCTGGATGTTCTTTTAACTTGGCAGAGGATTAAATACAGATTTTTTTTTCCCCCATTGTCTTAAGTGCAATTAGAGATATACTGGCTGGAGACAACATTTATAAAAATAAATGCTTTCATTTGAACAGCTTCTTGGAGAGAGACCCATTCCTTGAGTTAATTTGAAAAATGATTTTGGTTTCTTTGTATGCAAATGTGTGAAGAGTCCGAGATAGTGACTGTTGGGGTTGTAAATGATAGAATCTAAGTTGAGATGTCAGGACCAAAAAGGCAGAGGCATTAATGAACACAGCCAGGCTGGAGAGTAACCGCCTCAGGCCACCGGGATCCAGGCCGCCTCCTTTCTCGTCTCCCTCCTGTTGGGACCTTGCTTCCGTCTCCTCGGTCTCCCCTCCAGTCTTCCTGCAGCCCTGCCCCCACCACGTGTCTCTGCTGCCCTGCAAACTGGGAACAGCACGAGTCAGGCTGTGACCTCTGTGGTCGGAGAGGGAGAGGATGTTTCCAGGAAAAAGAGAGAGAGAGAGAGAGAGAGAGTGTGTGTGTGTGTGTGTGTGTGTATGTGTGTGTACAGACACGTCACCAAAAAGAGACTCTTGTTACCTGGAGGGCCCTCTGTGGTCTGAGAGTAAGAGGATGTTTCCAGAAAAAAAAAAAAGGAGAGGGAGACAGAGTGTGTGTGTCTGTCTGTGGGGTGGGGTGGGGTGGGTGGGGGTGGGGGTGTGTGTGTATGTGTGTGTACACAGACACGTCACCAGAAAGAGCCTCCTGTTACCTGGGCAGCCAACACAACTTGTGTTGTGGTGCCAGAGGGCCCCCACCATTGCTTTCTCGGCCCGTCCCCTGGTCTTTTCTCGGGGCTCCAGCTTCCTGTGACTCTTGTGTCTCCCACATTGTTTGAGAAGAAGGTAAAGAAGGACGCTGCCGGCTGGCCTGTTTCCCCGGGGTTGAGGGACCTGTTTCCAGACCTGTGTCCTGGGGTCAGGCTCTTCTGCACCTATACCTGACCTTCCCGGGCCCCTCCCCCAACCTTTTCCTTCTTTCTTTGGGGTCCTCCCTGTGGTTTGGGGAGCCAGTACACCTTTTGGGGAGTTTGCAGAAGCAACGCTGCTTCTGGCCAAGGGGCCTTGCTCGCCTGTGAAGTGAGGGCTCGTCTGTCTGGAGCCTCAGCAGGTTCAGGGCGATGGTGCGGGCCCGTCCAGGGTGCCTGAGACGGGGGCACCAGGCCGGCCTGTGACCCAGTGGGCAGTCCCAGCCCTGTTGCTACAAGCTGGGCGTCCACTGCCTGTTTAACCTCCCTGGGTCTTGTTTCTCCCTGAAAGTGGGCCCGATCCTTGCTTTCGGTGAGGAGCGCGTGGGGCCTGCGCGTCCGTGAGCACCAGGCACAGTGTGAGGCTCTGCAGCGCTCCGTGGAGTGCTGTCAGCGCCGTCCTGCCCCCACGCTGCACACACGCGCTCTGACCTCAGCATGTTCCTTAGTACCAAGGTGTTCCCAGGGTGAGGTGTCCCTCAGCGTTTGTTCTGGGGGATTCCTGAAAGGGCAGATGGTGGCCTGAGCTGAAGCTGTGAGGGACGTTTTAGACAACTTGCTGAGTAGATAGAAAGCTGCAGAACGCATCCTCAGGGCCCTACTGTTCCCCTAGGGACCCCTTGAAACAGCCCCTCCTCTTCAGGGGGCTGTTCCTGGAGCACCTGCTATAAACCCCACATTATCTTCGAAGTACCTTGTGTTTTTAAAATGTCACGTGAGTTTTGTGCACCATGATTTCTGATCGCTTCCTTGCAAGCCTGAGAACATGACCGCGCTTCTCCTGGGCTTCCACCTAGAAGGTGCTGGCAGGGCGTCCATGAGCCAGAGGCCCAGCCTGAAGCTGGGGGCCTGGGTTTTGCCATCAGGACCACCCTGGGGTTGTTGTTCAGTTGCTCAGTCATGTCCGACTCTGCGACCCCAGGGACTGCAGCACGCCAGGCCTCCCTGCCCTTCACTATCTTCTGGAGCTTGCTCAAACTCAAGTCCCCTGAGTCAGTGATGCCATCCAACCGTCTCATCCTCTGTCGCCCCCTTCTCCTTATGGAAAATTTCAAACCCAAACCAAAGCCAAAGAGCTTAATGAGCTTCCATGTACCTATTCACTGTCCAGCTTCAGTAATTAACAACATAGACTCCCCCTGGTGGTACAGTGGATAGTAATCCACCTGCCAATGTAGGGGACATGGAGACACGGGTTTGAGCCCTGGCTCAGGAAGATTCCACGTGCCGCAGAGCAGTTAAGCCCACACACCACAATTATGGAGCCCCCGTGCTGCAGCTAAAGCCTGGGCTCTGCAACGAGAGAAGTCCCCACAATGAGAAACCTGTCCACCACAATAGAGAGTAGCCCCTGCTTGCCACAGCTAGACAGTGCTGGCTCACAGCAATGAAGACCCAATGCAACCAAAAACAAATGAATAAAAACAATTGAAAAAATTTTTTAAATGATTAATGACAATGACACAAGCTCATCTATTTTCCTGTTTGCTCCCATCCATTGGCCTTTTATTTTGGACTATTTTATCCCAGACATCATGTCATTTTACCAGAAATACGCATAATGCTTTGCTAACTTACTGTGTGTCCCATCCCCCCCACCCCCACTGCCACCCCACACACATACCAGAATGTGAACTCCATAAGGAAAGATAGGAGTGGGGTTTTTTTTTTTTTTTTTTTTTTTTTCCCTTTTCTGGTCTGTTTTGCTTACTGCTATAGATCAATCATCTAGTACAATGCCTGTTACACAGTAGCTACTTAATAGGTATTTATCAAATGAATAGTTGGGTCAAGTTAGATGAGGACTGTAGGTTGGATTTTGGATTAAATAAGAGGGGTGATTCCTACTTGACCAGAGCTTTTTCAGAGCTGAAATGCCTATTTGAATAGCTCAGGAAAAGAGAGGGAAAAGGGAATCAGAAATAGTGACTATAGAACCATTAGTAAAAATTTCAGTGTATAGAAGAATAAAAAACGTGAGATCAAGAGTTTTTGAAACAGAGATTCCAGCATGACTATACACCTCTGGAGATAATCCAGAAAAAGAAGATAGAGGTGTCCGACAGGGGATGGTTATTGACCTGAGATCCATTAGCAGGCAGTTCCTATTACAGTGTAACAGATTATCTCAAAACATAGTAGCTTAAAGTAACAGCTGTCCATTAGCATCAGGGGATCAGGAACTCAGGAGCAGCTTCCCGGGATGTTTCTGACTCCCTGTCTCCACAATCAGCTAAAGGCTTGACTGGGGCCAGGGGAGCCCCTTTCCAAGTTCACACACGTGGCAGTGGGCAGGAAGCCTCAGCTCTGTGCCACACTGGCCTCTCCATAGGGCCACATGGGTGTCCTCCCCTCACCCAGAGGCAGGGATCCAAGACAGCGAGAGAACCTGAGACCGAGGCCACAGTGCTTTTTTGATCTGGTTTAGGGCTGGCACGTCATCACTTACCTTTTCTCTGATCCGTCGCTGGTGAGTCACTAAGTACAGTCCACGCATAGTGGAAGAGAAATTAGGTACCATCTTTTGAGTGGAGGGAGTATCAAGTAGGGTTGCCAGATAAAATAAAGTTACATTTAAATTTCAGGCAAACATAACTTGATATAGATATGTCCCAAATATTGAATGGGGCGTATTTACCTTAAAAAATCATTTATCTGAAAATCAGATGTAACGGGTGGCCTGTATTTTTATCTGCTAGATTTGGCCACCCTAGGAAGCATCTGTAGACATAGGTTAGCAAGACCTCACTAGCCAAGGAGGGATAGGTTGGAGTGCACAGAGGCATGGACCTCACCTAGACAACCCGGGGCAGAGGATGCAGGCAGTTCAGATCGGCGGGCGGCAGGGAAGCAGGTGGGTGTTCTAATTGCCTGTTTTCTCACTGGGCTGAGGTGAGTTTCTTCCCCTGCTGACCGTGCCCTGAACTTCCGTGCTTATGGCCAAGCTCACCCTTGATTTCAGAGCCTTTGTTCTCCGTGAACCTCTTAATCCCCAGGAACTGTCCATCGGTTTCCTGTGTCTCCTTCCTACCCCTCCACCCCCAGGAGCACCTTTGGAGAACACCTATCGCTTGTTCGGAGTAATGAAACACGGGACATCGAGTTGAGTTGAGAATCCTGGGCTTTTGCTTTTCCTCTGATTTTATTACCCCTCTGAGTTTCCCTAATTCTACCTCAGTGTTTTTCAAGTGTTTTTTTCACTGTGTCCCATAGTAAGAAATACATTTGACCCTGGAGAAGGAAACGGACAGTATTGCCTGGAGAATCCCATGGACAGAGGAGACTGGCAGGCAACAGTCCACGGGGTTGCAAAAGAGTCTGAGGCTATTTAGTGACTAAACAATAGCTGCTGCTGCTAAGTCACTTCAGTCGTGTCCGACTCTGTGTGACCCCATAGACTGCAGCCCACCAGGCTCCCCCATCCCTGGGCTTCTCCAGGCAAGAACACTGGAGTGGGTCGCCATTTCCTTCTCCAATGCATGAAAGTGAAAAGTGAAAGGGAAGTTGCTCAGTCGTGTCCGACTCTTCGAGATCCCATGGACTGCAGCCTACCAGGCTCCTCCGCCCATGGGATTTTCCAGGCAAGAGTACTGGAGTGGGGTGCCATTATGTGTATAAGTACTATAAGTTGACCCTTGATTGTTTCTTCAACATCCCTGTCCAAATGAGCAGAACTTTTTTTTCTCTTCTCTTTGGCAAAACATGGTGCTGCCTTATCTTTGGAGTTGCCTTTTAATTAGGCCTATACAATGGCTTAATTTAGAATCTGCTCAGTCCCACAGTCGTGTCCTACTCTTTGTGACCCCCATGGACTGTAGCCCCAGGCTCCTCTGTCCATGGGGTTCTCCAGGCAAGAACACTGCAGTGGGTTGCCATGCCCTCCTCCAGGGGATCTTCCCAACCCAGGTATCAAACCCACATCTCTGTGTCTCCTACATTGACAGGCAGGTTCTTTACCACACCTCGGAAGCCCAAATACTACACACCTTTTTGTACATGTAAGGAAAATTCCAGTCTTAATAGTTTTGATTTATTTATTCATTTTTTTGCTGCACTGGGTCTTTGTTGCAGCATGCAGTTTTCTCTAGCATGTGGCATCTTAGTTCCCCAACCAGGGATCAAACCTGAGTCTCCTGCATTGGAAGGCAAATTCCTGATCACTGGACCACCAGGGAAGTCCCCATTCCTAATAGTTTTTATTCTTGAAATTCATTTTTTTAATCCATATGTAAATTTTCTAAAATTAGTGCAATAAAAGTAACAGATTTGAAAATTCTTTTGGGAATTAGGGTGCTGCTTCCTACTTAAGACTTTTAACCATCATGAGCACATCCTGGGTGAATGGAAATTTGTTAGAAAACATTCTGTCCTTGCCCTTGAAGATACGATGTCCTGCAGCCAGGTTTCGGGAGGGACACATCTCAGGGTGTTTGTGGTGTGTCCTGCTGCTCAGACCTCCTGCAGAGGCTGGAAATCGCCCATGGGCTCCAGGCCTTCCGGCCTACCAACCCCCACTGCCCACCCCCTCCAATCCCTCCCCTCTGCCCCAACATACACACGTCTTAATTGAGCAGGAAGTTGTTATTTTCTGACTGTGCTGGAATCCAGACCCGAGCCTATTATGGAAACCCAGATGGCACTTCAAAGTTGGAGGGCCATACACTTTCCTGTTGGGTGGGAGGAAGGCCAACTGTATTTTCCTAGTAGCCTTGGGTTTCTTTCAGACTCCGGGCAGCATCACGAATCCTAGGCTCTCGGGATTTGACGGGACCGACCTTCACGTTCAGCAGGCCCTCACACCTGCCTGATTGGATTTCCCCCGTCCTGTCCCTTTGAACTCACGGTCCAGCTTCTGCCAACACACCCGGCTGACCAAGGGCCTTCCTCCTGTTTCAGATGCTCCAATTGTGAGTTAAAATTTGAGTGGAAACCTCCCTCCCCTCCTCCCCTTTTCCTCCTACCCAGCCTGGGTTTCTGAAAGGCGAGTTGAAGGTCCCCCTCCCTACCTCCCTTCCCCTGATGCCCTCCCCCACTCCTCTACTGAAGCCCTGTAGACCAGTGGGGCTCATCTCAATTTTTCCGCATCTAGACCCTCTCCTCCCCGCTGCTTGACTCCTTTGCGTGTTGGGCGCTGTCTGGTCCTTGGCTCGTCTTCACCCACCTGTGCAGGTGCAGGCGCGCCGAGGTTTCCCCCTTTTCTCTCAGGACCATATCCCCTACCAACAGCCTTGCACCCTTCATCTGTGTGCCTGCTGGAGTCTCAAGTCAACACACCCAAAACATGGCAGGCACCCCCTGCCTCTTGTTTCTCCCCCTTGTTGCTCATCCAATAGCCTGAGTCAAAAATCATGGTTCCTATCAGTATCTATTGATGACACTGTGCAAGGGTCGGGTTCTTGCAGAACTTGCATTTTCATGGGGAGGACAGACGATACCTCACAGGCTTCGTGAAGTGATGAAAGCCATGAGGGCCGGCTCAGGGAGAGGCCGGGGGTGGGAAGGGGCACTGGGCTGACGAGGCTTGGTCAGGATAGCCCCTGTTGAGAAGGTGAGATCTGAAAAAGGCTTGAAGGAGGGGAAGAACATTCCAGGCAGAGAGGCTGGAGAAGCCCTCAGAGAGCTTGAGAATCAGAGATGTCTTTCGGCGGCTCTGAGATGGGCAGAGCCCCTTGGTTTCTGACATCATAGCTGCTGCTCTGATCTGGGCCCCCTCCAAGAGCTGCTGAGCAGAGGCCCCAGCACAGGGTTTCTCTGGGATGTTGACGGTACAGCCTGTTGGCCAGCGTGGCTGGCACTGAGTGTCCGACTCTTGTGACTGAGGCGGGCGCCGCTTGGTGTCAGGCGTGCCCTGAGGCCCCAGCGCCCCTGGCCAAGTGTGTGAGCCACCCATGCCTGTGGCTGTTGGCTCCACGGGCTGAGAGTCCAGGCAGCAGCACCTCCTGCAGACCCCCAACAGCCCTGCCTCTCCTCCCCCCACCCCTCATCCCTGCCATCCTTGAGCCTCCCAGGCTGGGCAGATTTTTCTGCATAGGGATGGTGGCAGAATCTGGGGTCCCCCAATCATGCTGTGGGAAACCGAGCCTTT
Source organism: Capra hircus (assembly GCF_001704415.2). Taxonomy (NCBI): domain Eukaryota; kingdom Metazoa; phylum Chordata; class Mammalia; order Artiodactyla; family Bovidae; genus Capra; species Capra hircus. The sequence goes on from NC_030818.1 coordinate 86,669,885, forward strand.
CATGATGAAGGGCTTACAAAACCCCCGTTGGAGATGGATGAGTAGAGAAAACAGAAGGAAACAAGAGGAGACGTGGGTCTGGCCCAGGCTTGCTCCTGGTTAAGCTGCCTGTCAGTGGCCAAGTCACTTAACCCATCCTTACCTTGGTGTCTACGTCTGTAAAATGGTTTAATAATATCTGTCCCCTAAAGACTTCAGAGGATGGAGCTTAATGAATGAGGTCCATTAGACTCCTCAGAAGAAAGGTGTAACTAAATATAAAGCACTATTGTAATTAGCTCTCAGGCTCTTTAAACCTTGTTGCATCTTGTTTTAAGAGAGTTACCATGACAACAAGTTTGTTTGAAAAACACACGTAGAAGAGGCGTGGCTGTAACTCTCACAATAATAAGTGAACTCTATTTCGCTGGTTTCTGTTGCAACTAAGAAGCTCCCTTCTCCTTAGTTGCCTTAGTGGTCTTCTGTGGATAGCCAGCCACCGCTGTGACTGTTAACTTCTGCATCTGTGGCGAGACCTGTGTGGTTATTCTCCCGTGCACACAGCAGGCACTTAATTAATAATTCTGAGTTAATGAGCTCCACAGGCCCTGGGTGTTTGTTGGGCTGTATAAATTGGAGATATGCTCATGCTATTAACCACGCTGACTCTATTAGTCAGGGATCCCCAGAGAACAGAACCAATAGGAGATTTTAGATCTACATAAAGAGATTTACTATTAGCAATGAATTGGCCCATGTGATGATGAAGGCTGACAAGTCCCAAGCCATGCAGCCAGCAAGCTGGCTTGGGTCTTTCCCAAGAAGAGCCAGATTTTCAGTCTGAGTCCAAAGGTCAGAGAAAGACCAGTGTCCGAGCTCACAGTCAGGTGTGAAGAGTTCCCTCTAGTTCTGCCTTCCTGTTATGTTCAGGCTCCAGATGACCGGACCAGGCCCACTCGCCATGGGGAGGGCCATCTGCTTCACCCGGTCTACCCTATTCGAACGTGCGTCTCAACCAGAGACAGCCTCACGTACACACACCTGACCGAAGGTTGGTACCCGCAGCCCAGCCAAGCTGACACTCAGCCCTCCTCCCTAATTACAGCTCCCGTTGGCAGGCCGGGCAGACATGGTGGCCCTCGGTAATGGGAGATGGTTCCAGATCCGTGGGCCTCTCTCTTCAGCCACCAGGGTGGCAGGGGTTGGGGGGGCATTTCTGCTGCCAGGGGGAGATGGGGCATGGATCTTTGAAGAGTCAGTTAAGAAACGTCTGCTGGAAAATAATTATTTCCCCTGAGGGTTTGGCCTGGAAGTAGGGTCTTTGCCTTTCATGTAGTCAAATGTAGCCCCACATGAAGGAAAACCAGCATGTTCTCATCTCTTCAAGCAGAGCTGAGTAACAGACCCCCCATGAAACTACCTGAAAAACCTCAGGTCAGGGGCTCAGACCCACCCGCTCACCCTCAGGGTCAGTCCCAGGGGCCACAGCATCTGAGGCTTCTGTTCATGTCTCCTCACTTTCTGCTCTTCCTCAGCTGTTGTTATTACTTGTCTTCTTCTTTTTGGTTGTGTTGTAAGTTTGGCAGTATCCCTTTTTTAATTTTCTTTTTTTTTTTTTTTTGGCCCTGCAACACGGCATGTGGTATCTTAGTTCCCTGACCAGGGATCGAACCCAAACACTTGGCATTGGAAGCACAGAGTCCTAACCACTGGACCACCAAGGAAGTCATGTTATTACTTTCTAAACCTCAGCGTGTCCATTCACAGGGCCATCTATCGTCTCCACCCTAAACCCTCCAATTGACTCACCCAGCCCAGGAGAGGGGCTGTGTCCACCCCGAGCAGCCCTGTCTTAACTGATGCTGATAAAGAGAAAGGGAGCTGGACAGAACACACTGCACATCTCCCCCCTGTTCTGGCTCCTGTTGGACCCTCTAGAGAAGCGGTGACATCAGGTAAGGCCAGGGACGTGGGGCCCAGGGCACCTGTGCAAAAACGCCATCAGATTGGCCTGCAGCTTTGCAAGCTCTATCAAACACGTGGGTTGAGCTTCTTCCTGCTACTGTTAACCATAGCAGCACCTTCCTGGGCATGGACTTCGCCCACAGCAGTACCTCTCACCTTCAGGTCCCGAGGTACTACCAGCTCAGGAAACAGCTGGGTTTGCAGGTTACCACATCTAGAAACATGCTGGATTTCTTTCTCTGTCAAATGGACATACATGTTTCTACCTCCCAAGGCCATTTAATGAGATAAAGTGCATAAAGAACCAGACTTCTGTTGTGACCCCATGGACTATACAGTCCATGGAATTCTCCAGACCAAAATACTGGCATGAGGGTAGCCTTTCCCTTCTCCAGGGGATCTTCCCAACCCAGGGATCAAACCCAGGTCTCCCGCATTGCAGGTGGATTCTTTACCAGCTGAGCCACAAGGGAAGCCCAAGGAACCAGACATTGCCTAGAAAACGATAGGCTCTGGTGGATGTTAAACATCCACGGGGTTTCCTTGGTGGCTCGGTGGTAAAGAATCCGCCTGCCAATGCAGGAGATGCAGGTTCGATCCCTGGGTTGGGAAGATGCCCTGGAGAAGGAAATGTCAACCTACTCCAGTATTCTTGCCTAGAGAATTCCGTGGACAGAGGAGCCTGGCAGGGTACAGTCCATGGGGTTATAAAAAGTCGGACACAGCTTAGTGACTAAACAACAGCAAGCACCCTCCCCGCTTCCCTGCCCAGTCTGGCCAGCACAGTTGGCCCAGTGTGGACCAGGTAGGTGACGTGTAGGGGCAACACTGCAGGAGCAAGCTACCAGTGGGTTCTGCCCACAGGACAGCCACCTGACTGTGTGACGAGGCAGCACCACGGTGGAGACTCGGCCTCAAATGGGATCCCAGCCCCCGTGTTAGTGAAATAGGTTCCACGCTTGGGTCACAGGCTCCATCACCATGGACACAGTTGATGGAGTCCTAAGGCTTCACTCCCCACTGCCTGACCCCATTTGTGCCACCACTGTTTCATCAGCAGGAGCCACATCTTCACCAGATGTTCACCCCCTCTTCCTCGTGAGTCCCCTGTGTGCTCAGTCGCGTCCTACTCTTTGCAGCCGCGTGGACTGTAGCCTGCCAGGCTCCTCTGTCCATGGGATTTCCCACGCAAGAACACTGGAGTGGGTTGACATTTTCTCCTCCAGGGGATCTTCCCAACCCGAAGATTGATTCCACCTCTCTGGCGTCTTCAGCATTGATAGGTGGGTTCTTTGCCACTAGTGCCACCGCCTCCATTTTTGAAGGACCATCTCAGAGAAGGCTCTGGATAAAGACCCGAGAACTCACTTCCTGCATCTCTTTCCTCCCGCTGCCTGTTGGTCACTGGGGTCTCCCTTCCCTTGCTTGGAATGTTGCCAAGACCCCGAATAGGAAAATGCCTTCTATTCCTTTCTGTGCGGTTTTCTTGATGAGAATAAAGCCTAAGCTTTGGGTGAATTTGAAAATTTTTCCTGCACACATTCATCTCTGTCCTTTCTCACTTTGATTTCAGAATCCCAATTTCTTTCTAAAAGCATATTTGCAGTTTAAAGAATGACACGCAATACTTATCAATAAATCTGACTTCTAGCTCAGCAGTTTTCAAAAATATTTCCATCATCTCTAGGCTGCAGAATGTCTAGTGGAAAAACCTCATTGTTCGCCCACTTCTCCCTGAGGGCCCTGACTGGGCAGATGGTCACCAGGTCAGGGCTAATGTGGGCAGCAGCCAGGTGGGCGTGGCTGTGATGGGTTGGAGGAGAAGTCCCCAAAGCTGAGGGCAGTCAGGCCCTGGAGAGGCTTATTTTGCTTGCTTCCCTTATTAGGATATGGGCTCTAAACAGGGCTTGAGGCTTCAGAGTGTCTGTCAATTATACTTGAAAATACTTGTTCCATCAGTTTACTTTTCGAACTCTACAGGCAAGATGTGTTCGAGCCCTCAGTGTATGCCTGGCATTGCCCCAGACAGTGGATGGGAGACGGGGGACATGTAAGAGACAGATAGGGCCAGGTCCCTCCCCCCATGGGGACACGAGTGAACCACGAAAAGCAGGATGGGGCTAGGCAATGCAGGGCAGGGTTGGGGTGAGGAGCGCCAGGGCACCCTGGAGAGTGGGGAATGGAGTGAGGTCTCCAGGCAGAGGCATGAATGGCAGGCAGCCGCTGTGCCGGGAGGTGAAAGGGTTCGTGGGGGCACGGCGGGGTGGGGGTGGGGGTGCCTCGATTCTGGAGCAAGGGCAGCCCGGCAGCATCGGGAGCCCAAGTGTGGCTTGGCCACCTCACGCGCTCCTTCCTCCATCACCACATTGCCTCACTCATCCCAACAAGGGTGTCTTTTCAGAAATGGAATATGGGGACCCAGAATGCTTCAGGAGGAAACGGGATCGTGGGCATGTGTCAGATTTCATTCATATCCAACAGCTTTGAAGTCTTTGTCTTTCCGGGCGCCTTGCTTGGGTGAGGACTGGAAGGAGCCAGCCCACTGTGCTCTGGGCTCATCTTGGACCCGCTGGTCACCCCAGGCAGCTGCCCCATATCTGGGGGCACCAGACTCTTCGTCTGTCAAGGGGGTGACATCTGGGCACCTCCAGTGCTGAGAGAACCTGCCCAGGCTGTGTTCTTACACCATCAGGCCCCAACTTGCAACCTGAATTTACCTTATTCTTTCTAATTAGGAAAGAAATACATGCTGATTATTTAAAGTGCTTTAAACATTATACAGAAGGCTGAGTGCCAAAGAATTGACGCTTTTCAACTGCAGTGCTGGAGAAGACTCTTGAGAGTCCCTTGGACTGCAAGGAGATCAAACCAGTCAATCCTAAAGGAAATCAACTCTGAATATTCATTGGAAGGACTGATGTTGAAGCTGAAGCTCCAGTATTTTGGTCACCTGATTCGAAGAGTTGACTTATTGGAAAAGACCCTGATGCTGGGAAAGATGGAAGGCAGGAGGAGAAGGGGACAACAGAGGATGAGATGACTGGATGGTATCACCGACTGGATGGACATGAGTTTTTGAGCAAGCTCCAGGAGCTGGTGAAGGACAGGGAAGCCTGGTGTGCTGCAGTCCATGGGGTCTCAAAGTGTCGGGCACGACTTAGTGACTGAACAACAACAAGGAAACGTTATAGAAATGAAACAAGGAAAGTGGAATTCCCCCAGAACCCTGGTTCTCCAGAAATGACTGCTGTTGTTACTCGCTTGATCCTATTGTCTGGACGTTTGCTGGGAGGAAATAGCCACAACCCACAGCCGAGGTTCCAGGCACAGCCCTTCCATGTCGCTGGGCCTCTCGATGGGCAAAGCACATTTGGGGGTAGGGTGAGGGATTGGGAGGCACTTTTTGCCATTAAGAAGCTTCCAGTCTAAAGAGGGAGACAAAAGTCCAGGTGAAACTTAGGCCAAGAGGAACCTAAGGAGACATGATGCTAAAGGTCATGTGGTGACCTGGCTGGGGTCCTGGCACAGAGAAAGGACCTCATTTTAAAACCAAGGAAATCCGGGGCACCACTGGTGTTCCAGCGGTTAAGACTCCTCACCTTCAGTGCGTGGGGAGCGGGTTCAGTCTCTGGCCAGGGAACTAAGAGCCCACACGCCTCGGGGCCAATACAGAAAGAAAGAAAACCAAGGAAATCGGAGTGAACTTTGGACTTAAAGATAACATACCCACATTGGGGTGTGAACTATAACAAATATGCCATGTGGATCTAAGATGCTTCCAAGAGCAGAAACCGGTGCAGGAACACCCTGTATCATATTCTCAATTTTTTGATAAACCTGAAACTGTTAGAAACCACTAATGTATTAAAAACAACAACAAAGCCGTAGAACAGGCGAAGTGGTGAATAGTTTTTCAGGTGGAAGTTTAAGAATTTCGGCTCTGCAGGCTGGAAGAACCAAGGGCTCTCGATCAGGGACCACCTCCCAGCCACGTGGGGGAGGGTGGGGCTGGGGGAAAGCTAGCCGGATGGTCCATGAGAGGGTAATTAGAGGCCCCATCCAGACACCGGTCCTCAGCCTCCCCCTGAGAACCTGGAAATGCCACACGAGAAAGGGGACAATTAACTGTCATCGGGGGGGAAGGCTGGCCTTCCTTCCTCCTCTGCCAGCCCCTCAGGGAGCCCCTGCAGGTGCCGGTAAATAGATGCTCAGTAAGTCTTCTGATTCCTGTTCCTGTTCTTGTTTCATGGCCAGAGATCAAGTCCAGAAAGCAGTGCAGAGAGTCTCTCGGCTTCCTGGCCCCCTTGGTTGGCCTCCACCACCATGTTCCTGTTAAAACACTCAAGGTATGTTGGGGCCAAGGGAATTGACCGGCAGGCCTGGAGAAAGCCTGCTTTCTTCTGGTTCCTTCCCCTGGACGTGTGTTTATGAAGGTCTCTGCAAACGCAACTGCTTGGAAACATCTTGAAATAGGAAGCAGAGTCCCAGCTGAGTGTCTAGGTGAGATGAGAGTCCAAAAAAAAACAAAACTGAAAATCATTTCCTCAGCGGTTGCCAAGTTTGGAGGCCCTCCGCGGATCTGTGTACATCCTGCCGATGACTCAACTCGAGGCTCCCCTCTGTCCTCTGTGCTCCTGGCCTGCACAAGGGCAGCTGGGACCCGAGGGAGCCTGCAGCCCAGCGTGGGGCCCTGAGCCAGCCTCCTGCTCTGTTACAGCACCCACTCTTCCCCAGCCCAGGCTCAGGCCCTGGTGCCCGGCGAGGCTTGCTCTGCCAACTGCGGCGTCTGCTCACTGAAGATGCTATTCTCAGTACAAGCGACAACGTCCTGTGCTGTTCACAGGGGAAAATTACTCTGCTATGTTTTATTCTGTGTTGCTGTGCAGGCTTCCCACTGTGGTCCTTTGCCCATTTTTAAATTGGGTAGTTTGGGTTTTTTTGTTGTTGTTGTTAAGTTGTAGCAGTTCTTTTTATATACTCGATGCATGTTTGAGTGTTAATTTGCTTTGGTTGTTTCTGACTCTTTGTGACTCCACGCTCCTCTGTCCATGGGATTCTCCAGGCAAGAACACTGGGGTGGGCTGCCATGCCTTCCTCCAGGGGATCTTCCTGACCCAGGGATCAAACCCGCATCTCTTACATCTCCTGCACTTCAGGTGGATTCTTTACCACTAGCACCACCTGGAAGTCCCTAATATACTGAATCAGTTCAGTTCAGTCACTCAGTCACATCCAACTCTTTGCCACCTCATGAACTGCAGCACACCAGGCCTCCCTGTCCACCACCAACTCCTGGAGTCTACCCAAACCCATGTCCATCGAGTCAGTGATGCCATCCAACCATCTCATCCTCTGTCATCCCCTTCTCCTCCTGCCCTCAGTCTTTCCCAGCATCAGAGTCTTTTCAAACGAGTCAGCTCTTTGCGTCAGGTGGCCAAAGTATTGGAGTTTCAGCTTCAACATCAGTCCTTCCAATGCACACCCAGGACTGATCTCCTTTAGGATGGACTGGTTGGATCTCTTTGCAGTCCAAGGGACTCTCAAGAGTCTTCTCCAACACCACAGTTCAAAATCATCAATTCTTCGGGGCTCAGCTTTCCTTATACTGGATATCTACCCCTTATTCTATTTGATTTGTATCTGTCTATACACACATACCTGGGAGCAGGAATCAAGGTATGCACATACCTCTGCTGACTGCTGCTGCTGCTGCTGCTAAGTCACTTCAGTCGTGTCTGACTCTGTGCAATCCCATAGATGGCAGCCCCTCAGGCTCCGCTGTCCCTGGGATTCTCTAGGCAAGAACAATGGAGTGGGTTTCCATTTCCTTCTCCAGTGCATGAAAGTGGAAAGTGAAAGTGAAGTCACTCAGTCATGTCCAACTCTTAGCGACCCCATAGGCTGCAGCCTACCAGTCTCCTCCATCCATTGGATTTTCCAGGCAAGAGTACTGGAGTGGGGTGCCATTATTCTTAGGCATCTCATGTTCCGGGAAAGGGGATCTGGGTTACCCAGGTGTCTCACGGTGCCAGACTGGGAATAGGAGGAAAGGAGAGAAAACTGGAGACCAGAGCTGGGGATCTCCATCCAGGGTGGCTTATAGCTCCAGCCTCCAGTCGCCAGTCTCTGCATAGCAGTATCTGGAGGACTCCGCACACACAGGTGAGTCTGTGATTCTGCACTTGGAGCGGAGCCCATGCATTACCATGACCACTGCCCCTCACCCCAGTCCTGTTGAAGGTAACTGCACGTCCAGTAAAACCAGTACATCTTTGGGCAGTCTGGTCTCGAAACCCTCCACACCAGCCAAGGGAACTCTACTCACGGGGCTTTTCTTGTTAGTCTGCCAGGCTTCTCTGTCCTTGGGATTTCCCAAGCAAGCATGCATACTGGAGTGGGTTGCCACGCCCTCTTCCAAGGGATCTTCCCAACCCACAGATTGAACCTGGGTTTTCTGCATTTCAGGCAGATTCTCTACTGTCTGAGCCACCAGAGAAGCCCCTTTCTTGTTACCCCAGTTAAATCAAAAGACTTGATTGTAAAAAACAGAGGCACCCCAGTAAGTAGGAAGCCCACCTCGCCCACTGTGACCTCAGGCTGGCTCCAGGCAGAACCCTGCCCTCTGCTCCATGCTCCTGTGCATGGGCTGAGGCCATGGTGGCTTTTCATACCACAGGACCAAAGCTTCTAAGTGAAGGGGACCACAGTTCTCAGAGAGAGTCCCCTCAGATGGGAGCCTGTTTCCTTCTCCTGAAAGAGGAGAACATGGGGTGAACAGTGACGAGAGAGTCCGTGCACCGCAGTGTGTAAGGGGACTTCTAGCCACATGACCACAGATCTGTCTGCTTGCCTCCACAGTCACCTTCCTAGCTCTGCTCCAGGCTCGAAAATGAGCCTCGGGTTCTGAGCACCATTGTCTTTATGCAATAATTTGCATGCAGCATATCTTATCAACTTAGACAGCATATTAAAAAGCAGAGACATTACTTTGCCCACAAAGGTCCATCTAGTCAAGGCTATGGTTTTTCCAGTAGTCATGTATGTATGTGAGAGTTGGACAACAAAGAAAGCTGAGCACTGAAGAACTGATGCATTCGAACTGTGATGTTGGAGAAGATTCTTGAGAGTCCTTTGGACTGCAATGAGATCCAACCAGTCCATCCTAAAGGAGATCAGTCCTGAATGTTCATTGGAAGGACTGATGCTGAAGCTGAAACTCCAATCCTTTGGCCACCTGATGTGAAGAACTGACTCATTTGAAAAGACCCTGATGCTGGGAAAAATTGAAGGCAGGAGGAGAAGGGGACGACAGAGGATGAAATGGCTGGATGGCATTACCAACTCAATGGGTATGAGTTTGAATAAACTCCGGGAGTTGGTGATAAACAGGGAGGCCTGGCATGCTGCAGTCCATTGAGTTGCAAAGAGTCAGACACGACTGTGTGACTCAACCGAACTGAACTATCTTAATTCAGTGCCACTGACCAGATCATTTGGGAGGTTGTGAGCATAAATAGCAAACTTGATAACAAGGCCTGTCGCTGGCAGGGCACCTAGAATATTCCAGACACGCTGCCAGTGCTTTTCCACTCGTGGAAACCCCAGGGTCAGATTCCACCGTTTTGCAGAAGTGAAAGTACGGAGGTTCTCCTAGTTTCTGGACCGTTTTCTCCTGAGAACTAAGGGCAGAAGCCCAATTCCTGTTATCTGGAAGCTCTGATAACTCGGGGCCAACGTCCTCTTTCTCGAGAACTTGAAGTTGACCTCACTTTGTTGGCTTGACCGAAGGACGTGAGCTGTTGTGAGATTGCCGAGGTGGAGTGAGCGGGGGGCCGCCATGGCCTCTCTGGCCCAGAACACTGTGCTCCTGCTTTGCTCTGCCCACCATGCACATGCATCTCATGAACCCCCTCCGCGCCCCCTGCGCCCCCGCAGACCCATGTCGCCTCCTTCCCTTCCTGCATGGCGTGTGCCTCCCTGCACCCACCAGCAGCCACGCCCCATCTCTGGGAGGAATTTTTCTGCAGTGCTTGATGGATCTCTGTGGGTCCAGTCTTGTCATTCAGGGAAACAATAAGATGGATGTTAAATACCAGTTATGGAAAAAGAGAGCAGAACCCAAGCCAGTGATATTGCACAAGGTGTGGTGTGTTCGAGGGACATGGTAGACCTTCCCATCTGAGCCACACCCCGTCTATTTGTCAGATTCCTTCAACCGTGCAGACATCCCAGTTCTTCATCTCGTGGGTGTATGTCACCCACAATCAGGCTCCATAGGTTAGGCTGCTTGTCACCACTTGGGTGAACACCTTATAGACTGCAGAAACTGTGAAGCAGCGGTGAGCAGCAGGTCCAAGGGAAGATGCAAGCCAGACATGATGGATCCAGGTCCTGGACTGGAACCGGGTGCTTCATGCTGCTTAAGGGGCTGCTGGGGTCCCTGCGGCTGCCAGGAGGGAGTGCCAGCTCGATCCCTCTGCTTGGCCTGGCTGTGCCACCAGGATGGGGCTGAGCAAGCCCTGAGCCACTGGGCAGAGATGCAAGGACCCCGGTCTCCCAAAGCTTCTGCTTGGTCCTAATAACTGCGCCTTATATAATCACATCGTGATTCACTGTCTCCTCAGCTATGGTGGAGCTCAGCCCCTTGGAACAGAGCTTGAAGGAGTTCGAACCACGACTGACGTCACCTGTTTGAACAACTTTCCTGCCATCGTCCCTGGGGAGCTGCTCACCACAGTGGAAAATCTGTATTTCTAGAACCCTGGATAGAGTGGTGTGCTCTAGCTTTCACTGAGTGGAGAAAGCTCTGAACGCTGGTGGCCCATGGCCAGGCCACCTGCATCTTTGAGATGGGGCAGCTGGCTGTGTGGCCAGGGCTGGGGGGACCTGCGGGTGCCCCTCGAGTGAAGGGAGCCTCCAGCCTGCCAGCCTCCCATGCCAGCCTCTCGCCTTGAGGACGGAGGGGTTCACTTCCCCGAAGGGACCCAGGCCCAGGTTCAGTGTGGGGACTTCAGCCCTTCCCCTGCCCTTACTCCCTGGACTCTCTGTGTCCCTTGGGCTCCCTGTTGTTATCTGGCCATGGAGTTCACATTTGTCTCCCTCTTGTTCTTCCTGGGTGACTGCCTGTAGCCCAGGACTGAAACTGCAGCCTGCACCCTGGTGGGCCTGATAGTCTAAGTGACTAGAGGGCCTATCTGCTATCTGTGCTGAATCCCTCAGTTGTGTCCAACTCTTTGTGACCCCATGGACTGTAGCCCACCAGGCTCTTCTGTCCATGGATTCTCCAGCCAAGAATACTGGAGTGGGTTGCCATGCCCTCCTCCAGGGGATCTTCCCGACCCAGGGATCAAACTGGCATCTCTTACACTTCCTGCATGGCAGGCAGATTCTTTCCTCCTTGAGCCACCAGAGAAGCCCAGTTTATCTGCTATTATGGGTTAAACTGTTCCTCCTCTCCCCCCGAATCCACAGGTTTAAGTTCTAACCTGCAAGACCCATGAGTGAGACCTATGAATGAATGTGACCTTATTTGGAGATGGGATCGTTCAGAGGATCAAGCTAAAACGGGGTCATAGGGGTGGATCCTAATCCGAGATGCTGTGTTCTTGTAAAGAGTGAACTTTGGGCACATGCAGACCCAGAGAGAGGCCGTGAGAAGATGGAGGCAGAATCCCAGTGTTGCTTCGCCCAGGCAAGGAATGCCAGAAATTGCCAGCAAGCTGCCAGCAGCAAGGGGTGGGAGGCCTGAAAGAATTCTCCCTCACAGCCTCCAAAGGAACCTGCTGACATGCTGATCTTGGTCCTCCAGCCCCAGAGTCATGAGCTGATGAATTTCTGTCATTTAAGGCAGTTTGTGGTGCTTTGTTACGGTAGTCCCTAGGCAAACAAACAGCCGACACAGAGTCACTTGGTTTGAAAAAATGCAGCTAGGAGGGGCCGGGGCAGGGGGTTGGACCCACCTCTGCCCTCCCGGGCCCAGGCCTTGACAGGATGCACTGCAGGATCAGATGGTATCCGGGATCTTTCCTGTGGTCCTCAGGGAGAGCAGACAGAAAGACCATGTGTGGCTGATGGAGCTTGCCTTGTAATTCCGGTCAGAAGGTAGGGTCCCTGGGTGAGAGAGGGCTGCAGCAAGGCTGCGTGTGTGCAGGAGGGGAGACGCATGTGGCCGGCCTGCAGAACTCCAATGCATCTTGTTTGCTGGAGGAGCAGGGCAGCAGTCCTCTGGGGACCGCTGTGAAGCCCACGTTTGGGGAGAGATGCGCTGTGAAGTCCCTTTCACGGACTGGAGGACTCAGCCACCGAGAAATCAGCGATGCCACAGTATTACTTCCTGCGGGCTAGGCTTCCTTCCCATGAGCCACGGCTCCCTCCCTGGAAAAAGGCCGCAGACACGTGTATCCCAGACAGCTGGCATTGAGACTATTTCCTCTCGGTTGTGCAGAGGAACTCTCAGGGGTCAATGTGGAAAAAGCCGGGTTGTGCAGGCAACCACCTGACCCCTGAGGCCTGACTGGCCCCCCGGGAAGTGGCCATAGGGCTGGGCTGTCTCCCTGCTCTGGGCCTTTTGTCAGATGATCTGTAGGGCTGCTGGGTCTGACGGACAAGGGCAGCATCATTTCAGGGGTGCTCGGGGGCTCCCCACTGCCTGCAGCAACGTGGGGATCTGGGAAGCTGGGCAGGGGACACCCGGCCCATCCGGCTCACCTCAGTGGAGCCGCCACCTGGGGCTTGCACTCAGGTGTATCCCATTACTAAAGATGCTCACAGACCAGCAACCCTGGGGTAAAGCCCACCCCAAGCCTGTCTCTCCTCCCTCATCTGGGGGCAGCCCCCTCCTTGCCTCCTCTCACTTCTGAGTAGGAGGGGAGTCCCTTCCTGACCACCCACAGGACACACACTATGCCCTGAGTGCCCGGAGGTCTCTGTGCACACTGAGGAGTCCCCTCTCGTGGTCTCTTCGTCCCCCACCTGGCATGACACCCATACCCCCATTCGGATCTTAATTTAACCTAATTATTCCTGCGCGGAAATTGGAAAAATCCCTGATGCTGGGAAAGATTGAAGGCAGGAGAAGGGGACAGCAGAGGATGAGACAGTTGGACGGCATCACCAACTCGATGGACATGAGTCTGAATAAACTCCAGCAGTTGGTGATGGACAGGGAGGCCTGGCGTGCTGCAGTCCATGGGGTCACAAAGCGTCGGACACGCCTGAGCAACTGAGCTGAACTGAGAAATTGTGGGCCTGCTTAAGTTCAAGCTACAGAAGGACCACTGAAGTCAAAGGAGTGAGAACTGCCTTGGGAGGAGAGGACGACATGTCACAGGTCTCCTCAGACAGAAGAGGGGCAGCCTCATGCGGGGCCACCGACGTCACTAGGAGGTCTGAAGTGGGGACAAGTGTCCTCCAGGCGTTTCGGCCCGAGGGTCTCGGAGTCTGTATAACTAACCAGAGCACACTGTGGTCTGTGTGCGCAAGGCATGGTGTCAAGGGCCCTGACAGCCCAGCTTCTCCCCAGGGTCACTGTCTCCCAGACCTTCGCACTTCCTTCTGCTCTCACAGCATAGTAACAACAGCCCCGAGACAGCCTCTTCCCATTGGCCAATAGAAATCCCACATGCTAGCACATGCCCTTCTGGAATAAAGACTACCCCTCCCAGACTTCCTGGAGCTAGGTGTAACCATGTCACTAAGTTCTAGACAAGCGAATATGGCGTCAAGAAGTGCCTGGAGTGGGTTGCCATGACTTCCTCCAGGGCATCTTCCTGATCCAGAAATTGAACCTGTATCTCTTATGTCTCCCGCACTGGCAGCTGGGTTCTTTACCACCTGTGCCACTTGGGCAATCCAGCTAGCCCATAACAAGTGGTTTTTTTTTTTTTCCCCCACAATATAACTCTCCATTTATTTAGATTATCTTTCATTTCTCACAATGTTTTGTAGATATTAGGGGTTTTTTTTAATATAGCTTTTGTCAGAAATATCCCAAGTGTTTCATATTTTTTAAAAAGATTATTGAATATATTTGACATATAACTGCAAATTTAAGGTGTACAACACACTACTTTGGCACATTTATATATTATAGTATGGTTACTGTTGTAGCAATATTTATCACATTATGTATTTTTGATGCTATTGTAAATGGTATCTGTTATTAGTATGTAGCAGTTAGTGTTTTGATTTTGTTTCATCCAACCTTTTAAAATCCTGTTCCTTAGGGAGTAACAAAATCTATACCGTGACTTCCTGCTGTGTCCAATAACCCTTCTCTTTTTTTCTTTCTGAAAGCTCCCTATTTTAAGTTCCAGACAGGCCCTTTGAGGGATGTCAAGCTCACTTTTGACCCAGTTTCTGCTGATGGCAAATCCGGATGACCTCGCTTCTTAGCACTAGTCTTTCCAGATGGCAAGTTTCCTCCAGAGGCTGCTGAGTGAAGCCTTTGGCCCCAGCCCTGCATGGGTCAGCATCCCGGAGAGGAAGGGCCTCCAGGAAGGAAGGTCTGGGGTCAGCTGTCCAGGCCTGGGCAGGCCTCCTGGTGCGGCGCCTGTGGTACCCTGGGGACAGGGGCAGGGGCCACCAGATGAAGGGAGCATGTGCTGCCAACACAGGGGAGGAGCTGGAGCTGGAGGGCCAGGCCAGCCCGCAGCCAGCCTGGGGGAAGAAACGCCTTGTGTAGGGCAGGGCGTCGGGGCCGTGAGGCCAGCTGCCTTTGTGGGGAAAGGCAGCCGCTCTTTTTAACAGAGGCAGTCCTTCTAGCTTGGGGTAGGCGGAGGGGAGGAATATTTGCCTCTGTACACATTCCTACTGTTTCTAGTTCTTCAAAGCCAGTTTGCCTACTTCTGCCATTGAGAAGGAAACATTTTAGATAGATTCTTTAAAAAGGAACTGTTGTTTTCAATATCCTATGATAAAGCCTGATAGAAAAGAATATTTAAAAAAAAGCATGTGTAGCTGAGTCACTTTGCTGTACAGCAGAAATTAACACAACCTTATAAATCAACTATGTTTCAATAAAAATAAATAAATAAACCTATTATATATAGAATGGGTAAACAACAAGGTCCTACAGTACTAGCGCAGGGAATTATATTCTATAACCTGGGATAAACCATAAGGGAAAGAACATAAAAAAGAATATATATATGCATAACTGAGTCAATTTGTTGTTCAGTAGAAATTAACAGAACATTGTAAATCAACTAAACTTCAATAAAAATAAATAGATAAATAAGAAACCTTTAACAGTTAGAGAGAATACCCCAGGACGATCTCTCGAAGGCTTCTCTGACAATGAGGCTTGTTTCCAACTGTGGGGTCAACTAGACAAAGGGTCACTGGTGAGAAGAGCTTTGGGAATTCCAGTTGCTACAAGAACTTGGCTTTGGGGAGAAAGGTCAGAGTGGAAGCCGCAGTCTCAGACAGCAGGGACGTTGACGTCCCTGCCTCTGGGCACCAGGGGGCTCCGGGTCCCAGCACCTCCCTGTAGTCCCTTGACCCTGAGCCCAGCCTCACACTTTAGTTTTTTTCCAGTTCTTTTCTTCCTGAGAAAAAAAGAGCCAGTCAGCAGTGGTGGGCATGTGGCTTGGGTTGGGGTGAGGCCAGGGTCTTATGACCATCACATGGTGTCCACAGTGAAAGGACCCCACAGAATATCTTTCTTGTTTTCCACACTCAGTTTGTTCCTGCAGCCACTGAGCGGGGCTCCCATCACAGAAAGCCAGGGACAGCGGAGCTCTAGGGTGAGCATCATGGCCAGAGCCCCGGATTGGGTGGGCAGGGGAGGCTCACCATCACCACGGACTCTGTCCAAGTCCCTTGCCCACTGTAGACTTCACACCTTTAAGTGCTGCAGACAGTGGGGCATGCTTCACACGTGGTGTCCAACTGCTGTGCACAATGACCCCAGAAAGCCTACAGCATCTGCCCATTTTGTAGATGAAAAAATCGTGGCTGAGCCACCAAAGTCACACAGCCACGGAGCAGCCCAGCTGGATTGTGACCCGGGGCTTCCTAGTCCTCAAGGCTGAGGTGTGTCTGCTCCAGGCCCGGGAAGTCCTGACTGCTGACTGGGCAGACAGACACAGAAAGTGTCTCCTTAAGTGACTTACAGAGGCAGGGGTACTTAGGAAATGTACCATGGTTCATGCATTTTTTTTTTCCTGCTCTGGATCTTAACTGCAGCATGTAGGATCTTAGTTCCTGGACCAGGGATTGAATCCAGGCCTCCTGAATTGGGAGCGTGAAGTCTTAGCCACTGGACCACTAGGGAAGTCCTTGTTTATGCATTTCTGCATTTCCTTTTCAGGCCCCTGCTGTGCAGGTGGTCTGATGTAGAGCTCACAGGGGTTTCAGGGACACACAAGGCCAAGTCTTCCTTCAAGAGCTGGCCCTGGAGACTGAGAAACAGGGTGCACACACAGGGGACAACCCAGCGTGCTGGGTGCAGATTACAAGTGCTGAGGGATCCCAGGAAAGAGAAAGCCCCCTCTGGGGTGTGATCCAAGAATGCTCACTGAGAGAAAGGTTTGAGCTGAGCTCCAAGCATGAGCAGGCAGGGCTTGAGTCGGTGGGAACAAGGGAAGAACATTCCAGAAGGGAGGAATAGGATGAGCAGTGGGTCAGAGGCAGATGTGTGAAAGGCATTTTGGGCAACAATAGGTTAGCCTGGCTGCAACAGTCAAGGGTGTGGTGGTGTCTAGAGGGAGATAAGTTTGAAAGTTTCAGTTCTGACACCTGGTACAATGAGGATGAACCTCGAAGACATTATGCTAAGTAAAATAAATAAATAATAGTAGAGTACAAACAAACAAATAAGGGCTTCATTTTCTAAATTCATGCTTCTCTTCTAAATCCACCAGTTATAAGGACTTCCTTGGTGGTCTAGTGGTCAGGACTCTGCGATTTCACTGCCGAAGACATGGGTTCAATCCCTGGTCGTGGAACTAAGACCTCACAGGCTGTGCAGTGAGGCCAAATAAGTAAGTAAATAAATCCACCAATTACATAAAGATCCTTTTTTTGTCATTAGAAACTAGTGAACAGCTTTCCATCTTCCCTGTTGTATATCTGTAGTTGTGGCAAACCAACCAGAGGCTTTTTGTTACACTTTTAATAAATATATTCAAAACCCACCAGGGCTCTTTATAGGGATGGTTTTAAAACAGAGAATTATGTTCCCAAGTGTCTTTGCTGTTGTTCCCAACTCTACTTTTTGGAGTGTGCATATATGGAAGTTTTTTTTATTGATGGCTTGATTGTCAGTTATCCCTCTCAAAAATCACAAAGCAATGGGAACATTTTCAACTTTCAAATGCTCAACTGCACAAACTAAAGCAAGTCCTGTCTTAGAATTATCAGGACAGCATGTTTTTTCCTGAAGGGACACATTGTGTGCGCACGCGTGTCTAGGCTTGAAGTATCTGCTAAGTGACGGTCATGAGATCAGAGAAAGTCTCACATTTTGGACACTTGCTTTTTGTCTGTTCTCAGTTCAGTGGGTCTTTTAAGCGTTCTGTCACCTGATCACTTTTGAATATCTGTGGAATGGAAGATTTTGTTCACTCTTATCTCATTGCAAATTATTGAAAATCTCCTACTACATTTAAAAGTTTTGTTTTTTATAAAATTAACCACTTCTGGCTGCCTTGCTCTTTGGTGTCACTCTCTGCCTTCCTCAAGGATAAGGGCAGTGAGTTCCCTACTTTGCTATCTTTGTAACCTGATTCTGAATTCTTTTTTTTTTTTTAATTCCAAGTAAAATGCAGTTCCAGTTGCTCACAGAGTTTTTCAATAGCACATTGTTTTGAAGAGGTCATTTAGGGTCGAGAAAATACCTTCCCGGGTAGTCTTTCCTTTGAAGGCTCAGGAGAAAATAGTAGCTGTTTGTGCACCTCATTTTTGAAACATGACCTTTTCCAGAGACATAAGCAATATCCATAGTTTTATACAGTTGTATACAGCAAGCTTACCACTGAGTAATTTGTTCTAATGATTGTCTGTTCAAATTTCCACTCATGTTTTCTAGGCATTTTCCAATGGTATTTGTTGACAAAGGGATGTATTTTGGTTTGTTACCATCTTGTATTCCATTATTTTAGCCATTTAAGCATTTGCACACTGGTAAAGCAAGCCACTGCAATACTCTTGCCTGGAAAATTCCATGAGTGGAGGAGCCTGGTAGGCTACAGTCCACAGGATCACAAAGAGTCAGACACAACTGAGCAACTTCACACAATTCCTCCTAGGGGATTCCCTGGTGGCTCAGTGGTAAGCAATCCTCCTGCCAGTGCAGGAGATGAAGGTTCCATGCCTGGGACAGGAAGATCCCCTGGAGGAGGAAATGGCCACCCACTCCAGTATTCTTACCTGGGAAATCCCATGGACAGAGGAGCCTGGTGAGCTGCAGTCCATGGAGTTGCAAAGAGTAGGACTCAACTGAGCAACTAAACAACAATGTCTCTTAGGCTTTTTCTACTAAAATAAACCTCCAACGGTGCTTCTAGATATTTTTCATTACATTTGCAAGAGTTTGCAAAGAACTGGGTTGAGTAAAGAAAAGTTTATAGAGAGAAGTTTGAGGTGTGTCTAGGGCTCTGGGGGCTTAGTTTTCAAATGGGCTGCTACTTGAAGAAGTGTCCCACAATAACTGTGAACCTGGAAGGAGGCTTCTTGTCAGCAAGAGCGATCAGTATGAATCCACACTTCAAATGGTCTCGATGGTTTTTAAAGAATGGCTGACTTCCTGTCACAGACCACTATGTCTGCACTGGTTTTGCTGGATGTCTGTCAGCCCTGTACCTATTATGCAGTATTTTTCTCCATACCAATAGCTAATTCTCCAATTCTCTGGTGCCAGTGGAGAGACAGGGTGCAGGGGTCTAACAATTCCATCCAATTTTGACGTGATGTACCTTTTTTTTTTTTTTTTGGCCAAGCTGAACAGCTTCCAGGATCTTAGTTTCCCAACAAAGGATTGACCCTACACCCTCAGCAGTGAAAGTGTGGGGTCCTAACTACTGCAGCACCAGGGAATCCCGAGATGGGCCCCATTTCAGATGCCAGTCACACATGGGGACCCCAGGTGGCCCACGAATCGGCCCCAGTGCCTATATAAATTCAGGTGTTTCCCACAACCCCCTCCCCACTCCACAGCGCCTGGGATTAATTAAATTCAGAATTCAGGAAATGCTTTACTTACTCTCACAGTTCCTTATAATGGGCACAAATGAACAACATAGACCAGGTCTGGAATAGCCTGAACACAGGGGCCTCCTCCCTATGGAATGGGGGTCCATCGCCCGCTGGTACAGGGATGTGTATGCCAGACCCCGTTGGTTAAGGGTTTGTAATGGGGGTCCCACTACATAGGCACAATTGATTAAACCATTGGCCACTGGAGGCCGATTGGTGAACTCATCTCCAGTCCTCTCCCCTGCTTGTAGATCAGGGGTTGGGGCTGAAAGTTCCAGCTCCCTAATCATGGTTTAGTCTTTCTGGTGATCAACCTCCATCCTGAAATGATCTAGCAGGCCCTTTAAGAGTCATCGCATTTGCATACAAAATATGCATCATACTGAGCAAGCACTTTAGGAGTTCCAAGGCAGGAACTTGGGACAGAGACCAAATCTTTATTTTTTCATACCGTATCTATTCACTTGGATCCATTTATCAGGATTATTTCCACTTTGAGGTTTTTCAGGGGGTTTTGGTTTTGGTGGGGTTTTTTTTTTGTTGTTGTTGTTATTTTCTGGGTTATTTAAAACCACTTCTGCATTTTAACAGTTACTTTAGTTAATATCAGATTATGTAATCCAGATATCCATATGAATTCCCTGGGTATCAGACACTTGCAAATGTCACATGGTGCTACAAAGGGACAAAATGTGGGACAGAACGTGGATGACAGCTCCCTGTATATTGTGTGCAGGACAACCTTCTGACATGCAGGCCATGTAGGACCAGCGTCAACTAGAGCAATAAATATTTGCACATCTTCCTTTCTTTGGATGATCGAGTCAGTGGAGATTTTCGAGGTTGAGTGACTCATTCACCCATTCATCCCACAGGCATGTGCTAGGAGCCTCCTGAGTTCCAGATGCTGGGAACGGGCTGAAGCCACGAGGCACAGTCCTCACCTTTGAGAAGTTCAAGTGCATGGTGCAGCCATCAGTCCAAAGGACAGACAGTCCCACCGTCGGTGTAAGTACCGCTGGCTGGTGGCGAGTGCTGGAGCCTGTACAAGCGGGCACCTACATCAGCCATGAGTCATGGGAAAAGAGTCGAAGATGAACTTCCAGGAGGAGGTGAGGTTCTGGCTGAAGTTATGATATCTGTCATGGCAATTAAGATTCAGGAAACTACAAGGAATGCAGTGAAACCAGAGGGAAGTTTCCTGGGACTGAGTTGGGCGGAAGAGACGTCAGCAAGAGCCAAGGCTAAGGAGTTTCGACCTTACCCAGAAGGTAACAGGGGCCGATGAGGGGCAGAAGAAGGGAGGGGCCTGGTAAGAACTGAAGTGTTTTTTTTTTTTTTTTAATGTATTTTTACTTTGAGGCCTCCTCTCCTTTTAAAAACATTTTATCGATTTATTTGGCTGCACCAGGTCTTAGTTTCGGCAGGCAGGATCTTTATTTGCAGCATGTGGGACCTAGTTCTCTGACCAGGGCTTGAACCTGGGCCCTCTGCATTGGAAACACTGAGTCTTAGCCATTGGACCACGACGGAAGTCCCAAGATTTGGGTTTCTGGAAGTAGGTTGAAAGATGACACAGAGCAAAGATGAGACAGAAGTCAGGGAGCCAGTGAGAGGGGTGTTCTAACCGGTGGGGTGCTGTGGAAAAGAGAAAGCCTCAGGAAGGGGTGCTCGTGGGGTCACACTCAAGGTTAAGTGCCCCGACTCCAAGAGACAGACTTCATTTTAGACCAACCGGAAGCTCAGACCAGCTGACTATAAACTCAGGGTTTCCCATAGACTCCTTCAGGCCTGATAATCCCCAGAGTAGCTGAGTGAACTCAGGAAAGTGCTAGACTCTATGGTTACAGTTTTATGACAGCATGATATGAATTAGAGCTGCCCAGAGGAAGAGGCGTGTGGGGGTGAGGTCAGAAGGGCTCTGAGCCCAGAGCTTCCTTTATCTTCGGGTCATGGCATTCCTCCAGCAGCCGAGTATGACAACTGTCCAAAAGTACTCTGATGCTCACCCGAGCTTCAGAGTCCAGCATTTTGGGGGGTTTCCACTCCCTAGGCATGTTTGACCCATGGGCATGAGGTCAACTCAGTCTCCTCGACCCCCTCCTACCACCACGCCCCAGCTTGAATTTGGTATCTTGTGGCTCAAGTCACACGGTGGTTGGTCTTCCTGTGACCAGCCCCTGTCCTGAGCCATCAGTTTGCATAGACCATCAGAGTGGTCCGAGGGGCCCACTGTGAATAATAAGACACCCTGGCACATGGGAAATCCCAAGAGCTTCAGTGTTCTTTCCCCCGGGGCAGACACAATACCCAGTGGGAAGAGTAGGATACAGGAAATCCTGGAGGAGTGATGGTGGTAGGAAGGACTGCTGGGCGGGCATCAGTGGGAAGAGATGCGGGAGGGGGCGGTGAGGGGTGGCAGCTGGGAAAGCAGAATCTGTTTTTGTTCACCCATCACTGGCTCCGGGGCCAGTGTCTCCAAGCCAGCTTTGCCTGGCATGGCCTTGCAGTGCTGGGGGAGGGGTGGGGTGGGAGGGAGAGAGGCAAGGATGCTGAGCCCTGTCCTCAAGGTACCCTCTTCCCTGCCACTTTCTCTGAGAGCTCCCAGACCCTCTCTCCAGGCCAGAGGCCTAGGGTGACTATGGACAGTCATGCTAGGATAGTCCTGGGCAAACCTGGACGTCTTGCCCCTACGTCAGCATCACTTTACCCCCTAGAAATGAAGGAAAGAGTCTGGTCCTGTTTTGGAAATCACTGACCCGCAACTCCAGTTTGTCTGCAGAGCCTCTCTTCTCTAAGCATACTGGAATCATCACCAGTTCAAGAAAGAAAGATTTTCCAGAAACAAGATCAAAGACGAGACGTCAAAAGAATATTAGGTTCCAAGGAAAGGAGTTTCTAAACCACCAGGCCTGATGGTTTTCGCATCTTGAAGGTCCTGATAGGAAAAGCCCTTTCTTTTCTTGCTGGCCCATCAGTGGTAACAGAGCTAAGCAAATAGCAGAGAGTGGCAGTGGCCAGCACACGAGGACTGGTTGGTGAGCCACGGCTGGGGCTTGACTGGGGAGGTGAGGGGAAAGCTGGCCTCGTCTTTAATAGCAGAGGAGCCGTCAGACAGGAGGCGCCTGTCTATGTAAGTCCCAGGAAGGAGCGATGCCAAATCTGAAACAGCAGCCTGGCCGCCGATGACGAGACTGGAGGGTGTGTGGGAGGCCTGGCTGCTGCAGCCCAGCTCGACTCAGCCCACGCCAGGTCTGGGAGCTCGCCAGCTTCCTATGTGAGGAAGGGTGCCTGGGAAAGACCAGGCCTCCTGCCTATGAAGCAGGCCAGGGCAGGTGGCTCTCTCTGCACATGCTAGGATTCCTCATCACTGCCATCCCTGCTTCTGGGTTCTGGTGGTGGTCTCTCCATCCCCCGGGTGGCCTTTGACTGAGGTTCAAGGTCCCGGAAGGCCATTCCAGGTGTCCGTTCCAGGACCCAGTTCCGTGCACAACATCCCCTATATCTGTCCACCAGGTGTCCTGTCCCTGGGGTGAAGCCCTTGCAGCTTGGAGCTCTGCAGCCCCCTCCATTGGTTCCAACTGCCAGCCTTCACCCCCCAGAGTTGCTCTGCAGAAGCTGATCCCTTCCTTCCTCTGACAGCTGTGCTCCGAGGTGACAGGCCTGGCTCTGGGTTGGGGTTGGGAATGGGGTGGGGTTCGCTTTGAACCACGCCTCTCCTCGCCACTGTGCTCAGGCCCTGCTACAGAATCTGCAGGTAGAGATCAGTATTTAGGACAGACTCATACTCCCCACCTGGGCCCCAGTTGTGAGTTCAGGGCGTCATTCGTGCTTCTGATGGACCCCCTCCTCTGATTAATTTACTTGCATGGCTCGAAGAACCCAGGGAAACAGTTCACCTGCTGTTTGCTGGTTTATGATGAAGGGATGGGATCAAAGACGCAGAGGAGCATTCAGATGCAGGAGCTGTTTAGGCCGAGGAGTGTCGGTGGGTGGGTGAGAAGCCACCCCTCGCCCCCACAGCCCAACCTGTCCTTCAACCCGGAAGCCCTCTGAACTCTGTACTTTTGAGATGTTTATGGAAGTTTTTATCGTGCAGGCATGATTGATTATTAACATCTCCAGTGCCTCTTTCCTCTCCTGAGAAGGAGCTGGGGAGGTGGGGCTGAAAATTCCAAGCTTCTAATCATGGCTTGTTCATTTATTCTGGATGAGGGGTGATCAGCCCTCACCAAGGAATCATCCAAGCGTCACCTCCTTCGACCAAAACACGCCTGTTATCACCCAGGAAGTTCCAAGCTATTTAAGAAGTCGTGTCAGGAAAGTGGGATCAAAGGGCAAATATTGGAACAAAAAACTCTCAAAAAGCTCTTATCACCATCTCAAAGGTCTTAGGAGCTCTGTGCCAGGAACGAGGGCAGAGACCAGTATATATATTTCCTACTCTCTCACACCAGTCCAAAAAAAAAAAAAAAGAGGTAAAGCCCTTATTCAAAAATTGTTACGAATTTCAGGATGGCAGGAAAGTGAAAGTGAAGGTGTTAGCTGCTCAGTCACTTCGGACGCTTTGCAACCCCATGGTCTGTCCATGCAATTCTCCAGGCAAGAATACTGGAGTGGGTCGCCATTCTCTTCTCCAGGAGGGAATCTTCTCGACCCAGGGATCGAACATGGGTCTCTTGCATTGCAGGCAGATTCTTTACCACCTGAGCTACCAGATGGCAGGAACAGAGCGTTAAACTAGAGCAGGGTCACAGGGTGCCCATCCTGGCCAATCTTCAAGGATGCCCTCTGGCTTGTCGATGTCCTGCTTGGAGGGCAGAGGTCAGGCTCCTTTGGCTGGACGGGGTGGACAACCTGTCCGCTGTAGAAACCTGTAGGCAGAGAAGTGACCTCTGTCCTCTGAACATGGCGGATCCACTAAACCTCCCATTCTCCTCCTGAGGCCGCTGCTCAGCCCATCACCCATCCTTGGAACAAACAAGCTTTTTTCTGACCTTTGTAAGAGCAGAACCTAAGCTTTCATCACTTGCCAGGGAGAGAAGCAGAGATGGCCTGAAGAAAGGCCGCCCAGTTGCCCCAGACGGGAGGACACCCTGGGACTTGGGTCTGTTCAGGGCTCTCGCCACGTTCCTGGGAGACCAGAGGTACCAGCAGAGCCACTAGGGCCCAGGACAGTTGAGAAGGAGGTGTGGATGTCAGAACCCACTCGGGTGGAACAGACACGGAGATGCTTGTTTGCAGCCCTGAAGCCTTGCTGGGCCCTAGAGGACCTGGACTGTGGCCTTCCTTCAAGGCCCTTCTCTTCCCCCATCTCCTATCCTGATTTTCCTTCTTAGTCCCCAGACATGTTTCCCATCAGTCCTACACAGCTCAGAGCGCGAAATCTGCCTCCCAGGGACCCCTGAAGCTCTCAGGACCTCCTGGCTCCAGAGCCTGTGGCCCTCTGAGAGAGCCCCAGGGCAACGCTGCCTGAAAGAGCTGGGAGGCCAGGGACAGGGTCAGAAAAAGGCTCTGGCCCCCACCCTTGCTTTGCTTCCTCCCAGGGATGAGTGCAATGGAAGAAAGGTTTCCATCACTATGTGTCAGAGGGCAGGCCCCCTGAGTTGGCCCAGCCCCATAAAAGCACAGGTGAGGAGACAGGGTCCCAGAGGACAAGGGGCCTGACCAGGTCCCTGACCCCACATCAGGGTTCTCCGCTCTCCCTTGCTCTCTGACTCCTTCCAGTCCAGAATCCTGGCAATGACCTCCTCCTGAGACCGCATTGCTGGGCTCCCTCCCTTACCCAGATTCCCAGTGGGTGGATGCCCAGCACCCCACACACATGCCTTGGTTTGCTCTTTCCTCTAAGCAGGAACCCCTGGAAATAATTCTAAAGCTCCTGCACCTCCGTACACGCAGCAGCGGAGGACACCACTTGGAGATAGCCTCTTTTGAATCCTTTAATAAAAACCCTTCTAAATTAAGGCAGCAGTCCCAGAATTTTCTTATTTGCTTATCTGGATTCTTATGCCACTAACTTACAGAGCATTCTGTGGGCAATCGTAGGAATAAACCCTGGAGGGAATTTTGTTCCTTGCAGATGGAAGTGCTTTCAATATTAAGAGAAACATAATTTTAAACAATAAGCAGCAAGGAAGCCACATTTTTTGGCTGTTAGGGTGCGATGCTGCTATGAACATCCATATACAGGTTTTTGTGCTGCCGTGCATTTTCATTTCTCTGAGACCCAGACTCAGTGGTGGTGCCTGGTGTCTTTCCAGGATCTGGTCCTACTCTCCTTGGGAGCAGGTAGGTGTCTTGCTAACTATTAGGGCCTTCAGGCATGGAGAAAACTGTTGAGAGTCAGCTGACTCGTGAGGTCTCCATGAAGTTCCCTGGGCCCTTCCCTCACTCATTCACTGGCATGTACCCTGCGGAGGGAGCCCGGGAGCAGGAGAAGGGGATGAGTCCTGCCTGGAGAGGCCCTCACCCTGCCGTGTGGGCAACGTCTCCTGCACAGGCACATTACGCTGCCCCTGGACACATACTCCAGCGGAGCACGGCCCAGAATCATTTTCTCACCATTCACCTTCCAGGGGCAGTTTACGGCCCCTCGAGAGAATCATTCTCACCCATTCAGGCCCCCAGATCTAGATACTCCCCGGCGCAAACCCCTGTGTCCTCACCAAACTGGGTGTGGATATTCCCACTTTGAAAGTTGTTGTTCAGTCACTCAATTGTGTCCAAATCTTTGCGACCCCTTGGACTGCAGCACGCCAGGCTTCCCTGTCCTTCACTATCTCCTGGAGCTTTCTCAAACTCGTGTCCATTGAGTTGGTGATGCCATCCAACCATCTCATCCTCTGTTGTCGTCCCCTTCTCCTTCTGCCCTCAATCTTTCCTGGCATCAGGGTCTTTTCCAATAAGTCAGCTCTTGGCATCATGTGGCCAAACTATTGGAGCTTCAGCTTCAGCATCAGTCCTTCCAGTGAATATTCAGGACTGATTTCCATTAGGATTGACTGGTTTGATGATAGTTAGCTTCTGCAAAGAGCAAAAGTCCCTGGAGAGGCAGCTCCTCAGAACTGATGGATGGTACTACAGGCAGCAATCATACAGCCTTAATCCAGTCAGAGGCAGTGGCCTCCGAGTTGAATTTTTCAAGGTTCTGTAGACCCACTGTCTGGTCTGCTCTTTGCAATAACCTCTGAACTAGAGATTCTTGTCCCAATTCTACTGACAAGAGGTGGAAGCTCAGAGGGGATGGAGGACTTTCTGAATGACTGAGCTAAAAGCCAAGAGCTGAACTGAGGTTGGTCTTGGGCCAAAATCCGGAGTCAGAGATGACAGAGGGGTCTCGTGTTTGCCCCCAGTGCTGGGTTGGCCCGAGTTCTGGCCTTCTGTCTGCATGGTTGGGAAAGGGTTCGGTAGCCTCCTCATCAGCCCATTGCCATTCCTTCTTGTGGAAGACAGTTTCACACCCATCGTCTCATTCTGGCCCTGACATCTAGGGGGTGTCTGTTCTGTTTTTCAGGACCAGAAAGTGAGGCATCACATAGGATGCCAAAAAGAGGTCAGGTGAGTCTAAGGAGCAACAGATGACAATGCCTGGATCCCTGGGAGAGATGTCACTGGTGTCACCCTCTGAATGGTTGCAAACTGAACCTTTAGGGACAGAAGTTCAAGAGAGGAACAGCCCAGGGGCCAAGTCTCCAGTGGCCATAGAAAGCACCACCCCCCACCCCCGGCTCCTCCAGGCCACGTCCCTCCAGGCTATGCTCCCAAGTGGCTCCCCAGAGGGGTGTGAGTTTGGGGCTGTCCTTAGGTCTGAGGGGTTCAGACCTAGGACCTCAACACTGACTGGGTAACTGGGGTCAGGTCAAGGTGAGGCAGGAGATAGATGGGACCCAGGCTGACCAGCTGGAATCTGTCCCCTGTAGATGGATATACCCTTAGCAAGAGCAAGGAGGAACTGAATCCTGCTTAGATGAGATATAAAGAGACCATATATTTCTCATTCTTCAGGTCATGGAGACACCGCCCCCCCATCCCCAACTACACATGCACAAAAAATTCCTTAGAGGTCAGAGAAGGCTTGTGCTAGAAAAACCCTTCCTCTCTCACCCCACTGCTCATCCCTTTAGACCAATCACCCAGCAAGATACAGGAAGATGAGCATGGTCTTCTGGAAATAGAGCATCATCCTCTTCCACCAAAAACCTCTGCCAGTTTGTTTTGTTAAAAACTTGGAGAATGTAAATGAGAATGGACTTGAGAAAATTAGACTAGGAAGAAAGAAATAGAATTTTAGACTGTGCTGATTTTTATTAATGTGGTTGAACTGAGCAAAATTCTGGAGTCCCTGGGCTAGCCCGGGCACTGGGAAAAATGCTGTTGGCTGGGTCGTTGACTGGGAACCAGACCCAGTGCTGGCCTGAGATAAGCATTTGGAGATTCCTTGCACTAATGTGAGAATACCTGGTGGGTAATCTGCCTCGTGAGGCCCCCCACCCCACCCCTCACTGTCCCCTCTGAGGACGTAGAGGAGCCTCCCTTTACCTGCTCTCTGGGCAGTGCCAGAGTCCTGAAGAGAGATGTCATGAATGCCTTCCCCCAGCTGCTTGGGCAGCTGTAGGATTTGCGGTTGCTGAGATGGGCTCTGATTTCAAAGGAAATTATGGGATACTAAGTAGCAACACCTGACTTCCGGCCATCCTGGGATGCCTGGGACACAAATAGATGAGCAGCCCCTGAAGCCCTCCTTGGTCTGTGTGACCGAGGACATGTCGAGCCTAACAGGTGGAGACCGGGGTTGAGTCATCAGTGTGCAAACTCACAGTGCGTCACCAGCCCCCCACACCAGAGCCCCTGAAATTAGAGAGAGGGATCTCCTTGAGGTAAGCCTGCCTAAACCTCACCCAAGAGGCCATGGCCATTAACAGGGGATTGTGGAGGGAGTGATTGGAACCAAGATTCTAGGGGTTTGTCCAACACTAGTTCTGAGCTTTCAGGACTAAAGACCAGTTAGTAGGATCTAGTGACTACAGCCCTCCAGTCAGAGTACTGGCTTCTGGGAGTCAAGTGACAAAACAGGCTTGTGACTGATTCCATCATATAAGAGCCTTGTGGATCTGGGATCCCATCCCATGGATAAACAGTTGGAATCCCCACTGGCTTCCCACGTCCCAGGATGAGGATGGTCACAGCAGGAACCAGCTAAGTGCGTGTAGCTGAAGCTCCCTCTTCTTACAAAAAGTATCAAAGCAAGACTGCATCCCTGATCAAGTCAGAGATGTCATTTTCACTATCCAAGACTCAAATAATGCAGATTAATTATAGAGACCTCTTCAAATTGCCAAATTCGGTTGGATCATAGAAAAAGCAAGAGAGTTCCAGATAAACATCTACTTCTGCTTTATTAATTACGCCAAAGCCTTTGACTGTGTCAATCACAACAAACTGTGGAAAATTCTTCAAGAGATAGGAATACCAGACCACCTTACCTGTCTCCTGAGAAAGCTGTATGCAGGTCAAGAAGCAACAGTAAGAACTCAACATGGAACAACAGACTAGTTCCAAATCGGGAAAAGAGTACATTAAGGCTGTATATTGTCACCCTGTTTATTTAACTTATATGCAGAGTATATCATGGAAATGCCAGGCTGGATGAAGCACAAGCTAGAATCAAGATTGCCAAAAGAAATATCAATAACCTCACAAAGGCAGATGACACCGCCCTTATGGCAGAAAGTGAAGAAGAACTAAACAGCCTCCTGCTGAAAGTGAAAGAGGAGAGTGAAAAAGCTGGCTTAAAACTCAACATTCAAAAACTTCGGATCATGGCATCTGATCCCATCACTCCATGGCAAATAGATGGAGAAACAATGGAAACAGTGATAGACTTTATTTTCTTGGGCTCCAAAATCACTGCAGCCATGAAATCAAAAGATGCTTGCTCCTTGGAAGAAAAGCTATGACCAACCTAGACAACATATTAAAAAGCAAAGACATTACTTTGCCAACAAAGGTCCATCTAGTCAAAGCTATGGTTTTGCCAGTAGTCATGTATGGATGTAAGAGTTTGGACTATAAAGAAAGCTGAGTGCTGAAGAATTGATGGTTTTGAACTGTGGTGTTGGAGAAGACTCTTGAGAGTCCCTTGGACTGCAAGGAGATCAAACCAGTCCATCCTAAAGGAGATCAGTCCTGGGTATTCATTGGAAGGACTGATGCTGAAGCTGAAACTCCAATCATTTGGCCACCTGATGTGAAGAGCTGACTCATTGGAAAAGACCCTGATGCTGGGAAAGATTGAAGGCAGGAAGAGAAGGGGATGACAGAGGATGAGATGGTTGGATGGCATCACTGACTCAATGGACATGAGTTTGAGTAAGCTCTGAGAGTTGGTAATGGATAGGGAAGCCTGGAGTGCTGCAGTTCATGGGGTCACAAAGAGTTGGACACGACTGAGTGACTGAACTGAACTGAACTGAAGAGATCTCAGGATCCTGAAGGATGACAGTGGAGTTTTGAAATTTAATCAGATTACTTAAACTACAGCTTCTGTTCTCACTGTGCTCTTTCTGATGAAGTAAACTTCTCCAGCAATGGCATCTGTGGGCAATTATTGACCTGGGAAAGACCCTTTCTCTGTTTACATGTGCAGAGGGCACCAGAGATAGTCTGTTACCTGCAAGGTCTACAGTGTTCTTTTGCCATGAGACTGCTCTCTGAGTCCTTGCATGATGTGGTCATAGGGACTGTTACCAAACCAAACTTGGGTCTGCTCATCCAACACACAGTAAAACCAACCTGCTGACACGGGGTTGTTGTGAAGGAAAGTACAGTGTTGAAAGCAAGGCGCTCAGGGTGGGGCCAAATGAGGAGAATGGGCAACTCATGCACAAAAAAACCTGAGTTACCTGATGACTTCTGTGGAAGGGTTTGCAGAGGTCAGGTGAGAGAGGGTCCTGGTGTGCCTCATCAGCTTGTGGACATTCTTTGATTGGTTGGTGATGAGATAACTGGGTGACGTTTCAGTTCAGTTCAGTTCAGTCACTTAGTTGTGTCTGACTCTTTGTGACCCCATGAACTGAAGCACACTAGGCCTCCCTGTCCATCACCAACACCCAGAGTTCACCCAAACCCATGTCCATTGAGTCAGTGATGCCATCCAACCATCTCATCCTCTGTCATCCCCTTCTCTTCCCACCCTCAATCTTTCCCAGCATCAGGGTCTTTTCCAATGAGTCAGCTCTTCGCAACAGGTGGCCAAAGTATTGGAGTTTCAGCTTCGACATCATCCTTCCAATGCACACCCAGGACTGATCTCCTTTAGGATGAACTGGTTGGATCTCCTTACAGTCCAAGGGACTCTCAAGAGTCTTCTCCAACACCACAGTTCAAAACCATCAATTCTTCAGCACTCAGCTTTGTTTATAGTCCAACTCTCACATCCATACATGACCACTGGAAAAACCATAACCTTGACTAGACGGACCTTTGTTGGCAAAATAATGTCTCTGCTTTTTGATATGCTATCTAGGTTGGTCATAACTTTCCTTCCAAGGAGTAAGCGTCTTTTAATTTCATGGCTGCAATCACCATCTGCAGTGATTTTGGAGCCCAGAAAAATAAAGTCAGCCACTGTTTCCACTGCTTCCCCATCTATTTGCCATGAAGTGATGGGACCAGATGCCATGATCTTCGTTTTCTGAATGTTGAGCTTTAAGCCAACTTTTTCACTCTCCTCTTTCACTTTCATCAAGAGGCTGTTTAGTTCTTCTTCACTTTCTGCCATAAGGGTGGTGTCATCTTGGGACTCTCAATCATTAACCTTCTGGTTCCTACTGGTCTGGGGCTACATGTTGGTGGTCACCATGTAGCTAATTTCTCCACTTGATGAGAGAATTGCTGGTTTAATCACTAAGTTATGTTTGACTCTTTTCATCTCTGTGGACTATAGCCTGCCAGGCTCCTTTGTCCACGGGAATCCCCAGGCAAGAATACTGGAGTGGGTTGGCCATTTCCTTCTCCATAGGGTCTCCCCAATCCAAGGATAGAATCCCCATCTCCTAAAATGGCAGGAGGATTCTTTAATACTAAGCCACCAGGGGAGTTAGTATCTGTAAAACAACTCACGACTATGGCTCAGGATATTATCTACAGCCTTTGAGGAGGAACTAAAGATCCTTGCCTTTTTCTTAATGGCTAAACTATTGTTCTTTGGTCCTGCTTGACTGTTTTCCTTTGTTTCTGCATTTTCTCATTTCTCTGATTAACTTTGCTGTTTGGAATTTGGGGAAGACCTAGAAGGCTAAAGCTTTTTTACCAACAAGAGGCCAGAGATGAAGGGGGAGTGAGGAGGAAGAGTCTGTCCCTGGGAAGGCTTCACAGAGTCCTGCTCAGTTTTAGGTTTTGAATTGTTCCAGAAATTATCAGGCTGGACCATTACATTGATGGGACCTGGTGGGCAGGAAGGATCAGGAGTCATCTGGATGCTTTAGGAAAACACATGTGTATCAGAGGATTTGACAAACCCCTCCTGTCAGAGCGGAGTTTCTGGAACTGGTAGGCACATCCACTCCACACTGAGGAAGAGGCACAAAGCATGGGGAATCCCTACGGATTTTGGAGACAACATATATTCTATTTCCACAGGCTACTCCGTCCCACTTACTGAATAGCCTTAACCACAGGCTCTCTGTTTTACTCTGTGGCCAGAGTAAAACAAGGCTTCCTGGATGACTCAGGCCTCCAGGCAGGGAATTCTGCCATTTGGCCCTGATGGTCCAGCAGAGTCAGGGATGCCCAAGTGTCTGTGTGACACCAGAAGGCGATGAAGGGTCCTAGACCAGCCCTGGTGGAGGAACCACAGCACAGATGCTCAGCGTTTCAGAGCCAAGCAATGCTCCCATCTGTCATCAGCAAGTAACTGTTCTCCGTTTGAGAAACAAGTCCTAGGCTGAATGTCAGCCGCTGGAGATGCCAAGTAACCATGAGCCAGCGCGAGGCATCTTGAACTGAGTGTGGTCTGAGCCATTGAGCTATAGGTTGGGTGTGCCCAGCAGTAATTAATCATCAGGGAGGTGGTTGTACACGACTGGGCTTGAGAAGATCCCGGAGGCGCAGGTAAGTTGAATGGACAGGTGGCTACCCTCCCCATGCACCAGCTCCTGCAGCGTTACTGCCTCACCCCAGGCCCATCCCATGTCCCACTGGGGAGTCCCTGTGGCCAGTCGTGTTCCCCCCCAGGGTGGCTGTAACAAAGAAATCACAAACTAGGAGACTCAAAACATAAATTTATTGTCCCACAGATCTGGAGGCCAGAAGTTTGAAACCAAAGTGCTCCTTCTGAAACTGCAGAGGAGAATCCTCTCTAGTCTCCTCCAGCTTCTGGTGGTGCTCAGCAATCCTCATCTTTCCTCGGCTTGGAGATGGCAACCTCTGCCTCCTACACCTGCCAGCATCACTCCAACATCTGCCTCTGTGGTCCCTTCGTGTGTCTGCGTCTCTCCTCCTCTTATAAGGACCCCGGTCATTATTGGAGGAGGGGCCACCTTCTTCCAATACAATCTCACCTAAACGAAATACAGGCTTCCCTGGTGGCTCAGTGGTAAAGAATCTGCCTGCCAAGCAAGAGATGCGGGTTTGGCCCTGGGTCAGGAAGGCTCCCTGGGGAAGGAAATGGGTATCCACTCCAATATTCTTGCCTGGGAAATCCCATGGACAGAGGAGCCTGGTGGGTACAGTCCACAGGCTTGCAAAAGAATCAGACGTGACTTAGTGACAACAACAGAACTAAATACGTGGGTTAATTCACTTATTTCTAGACAAGTCATATTCTGAGGTTCTGGAAGTTAGAACTTTACAGTATCCTTTTGAGGGTAGACACTATTCAGCCCAGGACACCAGTGGACTGAGAGGGGATGTCTGAGCCTGGTTTAAGGATGGCTTGGCCTGAACAGCTGATGCCAGCACTCATCAGAGTAGAGTCCATGGTGCTGTAGACTTCCGTGGGCAGAGCCCTGAAGGCAGGGGACCCCATCTGCAGGGAGGCTGAGCAGCACACCAGGTGGTCCCTGTCAACAGTGAGGCTAGACCCATCGAAGCCTGGTTCCCTGGTCATCCAGAAACCCACTAAACTAGCCAATGCCCTGTGATAAATATCTTTGTGTTTGAACTAGCAAGAAGAATCAGTGTTACAGGGACAAAGAACCCCATGATACAAGTACTCCTTTGGAGATCGGGAAAAACAAATAAATAAAGATTCATCAAAGAGCTTCCTAAGGGGAGCTGATGCTAGAAGGAGGATCATAGGGGAGGTGAAGGAGAACGGGCCAAGGGGACAACAGTCTGTGGGCCGATTTGTACATTGGCTGCCCTGTTTTCACCCAAGCCATCTATTTGCAGAGAAAGAGGAAGAGAAAATGCAGGGTTTAGAGCTGGCCTGGTTCTCTGAGCCTCTCCAAGCCTCGGTGCCTTAGCCAATGAGAGGCTGTGAATTCCAGTTGAAATATTGCTCACCGGACCCATCTCCTCCAGGCCATGCACCTTGGTAGCTGCACACACACAGGAGATGGTCAGGATCCAGGCTTCCTGGGGCTTGAAGCATAGTCAGTCTGGGAAGCCCTACTTGAGAAGAAGTTTAACACATAATGGTGAGTCCAACATTGTGGGCTTTGTTCTGGAAAGTGGAGAAAGCCCTGGGGAAATGCAGCTGGAGAGAGAACTGTGAGGAGAAGTCAGGTCCAACCAGCAGCCCTCAGAACACTGAGGGCGCAACCCCTGAGGCAGGGGAGTGTGTCTGGGACCACAAGACCCGGAGAAGGCCTGCAGAGGGGCTGGTGTGTGTGTGTGTGTGTGCGTGTGTGTGTGTGTGTGTGTGTGTGTGTGCACGTACCACGCGGAGATGCTGGACCCTCTTGGGTACTCACCTTTCCCTCAGGGAGAGGAGGAGAGAGCCAGAAAGGGCCGGATCTGGGGGCCTCGGGTCTAAGGGAGAGCCGGAGTGATTACAGGAGAAAAAGATTCTGGCAGGAACACGGTGAGTAAATTAAAGGGAAAGCGACGCAGTGAGGCAGGAAGTCAGAGGGGCTGGCTCCTGGCTGCCCTGGGCGTGATGAGGAGATGATACTGGCCCAGGCCGTAGAATGCAGCTATTATACCCGATGGGTGGCGGGGGTGCGGGGGGGAGGGTAGGCAGAGCCTGGTGGCGGCCCCAGCGATCTGGGCCAAGGGGAGAGAAGGGAATTCCATGTGTGGGATCAAGGAATCTGCAGGGGAAGGGAAGGGGGCACCAGACAGAGTGGGGAGGAGATGGCACGAGCAGGTCTCTCCTCACCAGGCCCTCCCATCCGTTAGCCACGGTCCCTCAGGATGCGACATCAGCTCGCAGGACCAGGCACTGGCAGGCCAAAGATGCTTTGGAACCAACTCTAGAACATAGAGCCGTCATGCGGCTTCTCTCCCCACAGCTGCTGTTTTCAGAGCTCCACAGCGGGGCTCACGCCCTTCTGTTCATTTGTCTAAAGTGCATTTTGCCCATTTCAGCCCCTTAAAAAAAAAAAATCTCTGCATCAGAGGCCACAGCGGTAGTGCTGGGAGCGGTGCCTGGGGCTGGATAATAGAAGGAGGACTGTGAGAGGTCCTCCAGGTGTGCTCCCCAGAGAAGGACATCTTTCTTCACTGGGGGCAAAGGTGTCCTCCATGGCTGAGCCGGTGAGAGGTGGCCCTGTCCCGGGAGTTCTTTCTCCTCATTTCCAGACTGGGTGGCCACCTCGGCCACACTTGAGGTCCTCTAACCTGTATGCACCCCAACTTCACTCCCCCCAGACCACCCCCCACGCTCTCTCCAGCTTCCCTGTGCCCCGAGCCCTAGGGGAGAGCATGACCCACCCACACACCAGGAATATGGTGGGAGGAGACCCAGAAGGGGAAAGAGCGAGGTGAGAATGTAGGAAACAGCTCTGATTAGGCCAGGGGTCACCCCAGAGTGAACCCTCCAGTAGATCTGTTTCTGAATCCAGGCATTCTGAATCCATGGACAGGCCAGCCTGAGTCCACACTGTTCCAGCAGGAAAACCTGGTAAGCATAGCCCTGTGCTCCCACTGCCCAGGTGGGCACACTGAGGCCGGAGCTGGGACCTGAACCTGGCCCCTCTTCTCGGCCTTGCTGACCTTTCTGAACACTTTTACCTCCCACCCCTGGGCTTCAGGCTGCCCATGGAGCCTGCATGCTTCACGCAGTGCCAGTGCTAGTCGCTCAGTCTAGACTAGCCACAATTTGTGGCTAGTCAGACATTTGCACGATGTCCGACTCTTTGCCACCTTGTAGACTGTAGCCAGGCTCCACTGTCTATGGAATTCTCCAGGCAAGAATACTGGAGTGGGTTGCCATATCCTTCTCCAGGGAATATTCCTGAGCCCCAGATCAAATCTGGGTCTCCTGCATTGCAGGGAGCATTGCAGGCCGATTCTTTACCATCTGAGCCACCAGTAAGCCCTCTGTGCAAAAAATAAATCTGAAGCCCTGCACCCAAGAGAGAGAGCAGAGCTCAGCCCTTGGTGAGAGCTCTCAAAAAATGGAGGAATTGCAGTAACGCAGAACTCACTAAACATCTGATCTGAGGTTCAGCTAGCTTTCGGACAGCACAGCCCAAAGTGCTGGACCCTTAGGAGAAACCAGCAGCGAGATGTTCTTCCGGCCGTGGCCTCCCATGACCTGTAGCCGCAGTGTCCATCTTCCAGCTGGCAGGAGGTGTAGCTGGGTCCCCAGGGGTTTGTCCCAAACCCAAAAGTCAGCCCAGGGTAAAGAAGCACAGATCTCCCCACCTCCTCTTCCTGCCCCTCCCTGCCCTGTTGGGCCGTCTCCTGGGTACCATTCCCTGAGCACCACTCTAAGTTTATAATTCAGGTGCTTTTTATGATTATGAGAGCTATCTGTGCTCATGAGAAACTTGGAAAATAGAGAAAGTGAATGAAGGAGACAAAGCTCACTCATAATCGCACATGTGAGCAATCATAGTAGAGGTGTGGGGTCTACTTCTAGTTTCTTTGTTTTTCAGTGTATAAAGGTCACTTTTTAAAAAATCATCTCTTGGTAAATGTCACATTGCACTTGAAAATATTTGGGTTATTTTCAAATTACTTCTGATATTGATTTCTGACATAATTCCACAGTGATAAGAGAATAGACTCTATGTGATTTCAATACCTTTAGACCATGGAATTTTTTTGCACCTTGCTTTATGTCCTTGGATACGTGTCTCCTAGTTTAGAGTCTATGGGACCTTGAATAGAATTTGTATCCTGCTCTTGTGTAAAATTTGTATAAATCTTAATCATGCTGAATTGGTTCATGGTGCTTTTTAAGTCTGCCATATCCTTCTGCTTTTCTGTATATTCATTCTGTTAATTTTTGAGTTTGTTTCTGAAACTCCAACTAAAAATCTTAATTTATCTACTTAAAAATAATTGTAATATATAGTAAAATTCTATGTAACCTTGTGCTGTATTTTCCAAGTCTCTTGTAAATGTGTGATCACACTTTCACAACTTAAAAATAAAAAAGAAAGAGGGAAAAATAGTCATACTGAAATCACATCGCCTACTGTTTTCTATGCTGGGTTTTTTTGTTGTTGTTGTTTGTTTTTGGTAACTGAATATACTATTCTGTGGATTTTCCCACATCAATAAACAGTATCTAAATGCAGCATTCACTTAAAAAAAAAAAAACCTAAAATTTTGGAGAGGTTATGATACCTGTGGTGCCTGGCACATGGTAAATTCCCATTGCCAAATAAATGCCTGCATAAAAATGCCACTTGGTCCCTGCATTCCACAACTTCCACCTCTGAAAGCTGGCTGGTCTCAGGCTCTGACTAGGGCCAAGGAAGTCTGACACGAGAGATTTGGAGGCTCTTGTGTAATGAGGTGGGCTGAAGACACTGATTTAGGGATACACGTGTGTTATCCCATCAACCCACCCAGCCAGCCTGTCATATGGGGCAACAGCTCAGAGATGGCCTATTTCCCCTAGTATTTGTCCCCTTTCTTCCTTAACATTGTTGTTGTTCGGTTGCTCTTTCTGACCCCATGGGCTGCAGCACATCAGGCTTCCCTGTCCTTCACTATTTTTAGGAATAAGGATCCTAATTTTATCTGGACACACAGTTGCTGCAATCAAGATTATGTTCCTCAGAATCCCTTGTTGCCAAGTGAGGCATGTGACAAATTCTGTCCAAAGGTTTGTAAGCTAAAGTGTTGTGTGGGGGCTTCCTGTAAGTGTCCTTCAATGAGAGTCAAAGAGCCCCTCTGTGCTCCTTACTCCTTCTCACTAACTAGAAACAGGGCATAATGGCTGGAGCTTGGCAGCCATATTGGGCCTTGAGGTGAAAACGTCTTACTGAGGGTGGCAAAACAGCAAGAGAGAAGGGGCCCGGGTCCCTGAAGGTTGTGAAATCACCCTGCCAGACTGGGACTACTTACCTGTAGAATTTTACATGAGAGAGACATTTCTATCTTGCTTTATAAAAAAAAAGTAGTGGCAAGACTTTTGGAGCCCTGAGCCCTCTTCGTAGATAGTTCCCTGGTGTTAGGGAATGTTGTTAACATTTATTGATGCCGCCAGGCTTATTATATAACTTCTTCAATTAAGTTGAATGTAATTTAGCTTAACTTAATTTTCCCAACAAACCTCCAGAGTTAATATTATATAAGTATTCTAGAGATGAAGAAACTAAGGTTCAGAGAAGCTGAGGAACTTGTCTAAATCACACAGACAATGACAGAGCCTGACTTCTCAATTTCTCTTCTCACTCTCCCTTACTGCTAAGTTCTCCTGGCTTCATTTGATTTTGCTTCTGAAAAGAACCCTACCTAAGAAAGTCAAGTTCACTCGTGGTGACTTTATTTTCTTGTTTTCTGCCAGCCTCACATTTGAGATGAGGTTCCAGAAACTGAACCAAATTTCAGGGGGTTGAAGGAAAACTTGAATCATGTTTTAATATTGGTAAATTATTTTCTTTCTCTACTTAAGACAAAAAAAAAAAAAAGCCCATCATCAGCTATAATAAATCCAACTCAATTACCCTTATTATAGTGATTACTGTTCATGCCACTCTAATTGGCTTCTCTCGGCATTTTCATTAAGAACCCATATCTTCAAAGGTTTATAACGCAGACACATTTTTACTTGGAGCTGAAATTTGACTTTGACGGCCAGGTTGGGAACCCAGGCGCCGGAGGTGCTGCCGCCGAAGAAGCAAGCCCGACCTCCGAGCCGGCCCCTGCACTTCGGATGGTGCTAGCAGTTCTGCCCAAGGGCCGGTCTCTCTGCATGCTTGTCTCCACATGGGTCTGAGTCGTGGTGAGACAACCCCCTGGGCTTGTCGGAGAGCAGTGCGGCCGTGGCCTGGCTAGGGTCAGGCTCCAGCAGGGAGCTAGCAGCTCATCTCGCTGTGAAACAGCCCCTCTGTGGGAGGGGAAGGAAACAACCCCGTGTACTGGAAGGAGGAGTAAGTAAGCCTGGGTTCAGCGCTCTCCCTGCTGTGATCTCGAGTACCTAGTGCTTGGCCTTTCGGATGCCTCAGTGTCCCCATCTTCAGAGTGGACAGTAGTTGTCGTGAGGCTCAAGTGAGATGATTTCTATTGTATTTATTTCTTTATTTGGCTGCACCAGATCTCAGTTGTGGCATGTGGGATTTATTAATAGTTCCCTGATGAGGGATTGAACCCCGAGCCCCCTACATTGGGAGCATGGAGTCCCCACCACTAGACCCCCAGGGAAGTCCCCTCGAATGAGATTCAACATGGAAAGCACTTAAGGAAAGAGCTGCATAAATGTGAGTCTCTATTATGGACCCCAAGGCTTTTCTGTCTCTCTCAAGGGGGAAGCTAGGACAGGCCGGTTTTCTGGGCCCACAGAGACATAAACGAGAGTCAGTTCTGCCAGGGGGGCATTAGGCCATCAGGAGCGGCAGCCTGCTCTCAGGTGTAAGGTTCCCAGACAGTCAAGGGGCTCCTGCAGAGCTCTGGCAAGGCTGGGTGCTCCCCTTAGAACGCCCTGAGTTTGAATCCCGCCACTCCATTTGTTCTGGGCAAATCATTCAGTTTTTCTTGGACCCACTTTCCACTTGCAGAAAAAAATGTAGATGATAACATTCACTTGTATAAAATACAGGCTGGCACAGGCTGGCCAGCCCCACAAAAGACCTATTGTGAGTAGCGATGGGCAGCGTTGCTGGATTCAGAGAGACTGGTAAGCAGGGCAGGAACCGGCCCTGCCGACACTTTGATCTCAGCCCCAAGCTCGTCTGGGACCTCTGGCCTCCAGACCTGTGAGAATAACCTGGGTATTTCAGTTGGTAAAGAATCCGCCTGCAATGCAGGAGATCCCGGTTCGATCCCTGGGTTGGGAAGATCCGCTGGAGAAGGGAAAGGCTACCTACTCCAGTATTCTGGCCTGGAGAATTCCATGGATTGTAAGTCCATGGGGTTGCAAAGAGTAGGACATGACTGAGCGACTTTCACTTTCACTTCGAATCCGGGGTCAGTTTTTACAGCAGCTAGATAGAGCAAAGGAAATGGCAACCCACTCCAGTGTTCTTGCCTGGAGAATCCCAGGGATGGCAGAGCCTGGTGGGCTGCCATCTGTGGGGTCGCACAGAGTTGGACACGACTGAAGCGACTTAGCAGCAGCAGCAGCAGATAGAACAAACTGATCCAGAAGTGAAGCGGACTCACTGGGACCACAGGTCAGTCTGCTGGGGTGGGGACTTGACCCCGTGTCAGTGTGCGACCCCCATCACCCCTGCAGGGGTCACACCCTCTGCCACCACTCCCCAGACCCAGGAGTTGCTATGCCCAGCCCACGAGTTGCAGCACCCTCCCAGCAGGCTGTACTTGGCACGAGAAGCCACCAGCACCTGGCAAGACGGGCTCCTGCAAGAGGGGCCTTACAACGTGCATGAGGGGGTCTGTGCCTTCCAGCACAGTGCCTTTGACCTTAGCAATGACCCCAGCATCAGCAGCCACTCACCCTGAGGCCTTAGTTCTCCACCCAGGCCGCGGGGCTGCCTGAGCCTCTTGGCCTCCGCTCTGGTCATTCCGGAGCCCCCAACTCCACTTCCCCACCTTTCCCGGTGTGTTTGCCTCCCCTCCTCCATGCTAACTCCCTCCATCCTCCCCTGCCCATGATGGGGCCTGGAAGCCCCTTCCTGGCTTACCCAGCCTCCCTGGATGTATCGCTTCATCCCAGGGAGATGCCGGCCTTCCGCGTGCCCACCCCTCTTCTCTCCTGGACCGTCAGTCCTTCCAGGGCACCGACTCTTGACTGCTCGAGTAGGGGGCCCCACACCCTCACTCCATTCATTCATTGGTTCTTCACTCAATAAAGTTACCTGAGCACTCACCTCACCACCCCCCCGGCCCACCCCACCCCCGGAGCCATAGCGTCTCCATGCTGCAAATACATCTGTGCGCACGACGAGTCCCGCTGCAGCTGGGGCAGACCTGCAGCAAAGTACCAAGGAACGGCCAGCCATGGAAGACAGAGGGGCCAGAGCAGGTGGGAGGCGATAGGGTCCACATGGGGTCTCAGTGATAAGATGGCTCATTATGTCAACTGTGCAAATGAAGGATAAAATCACAGTGATCTGTGAAACTGAACAAAGTGCCCAAATGGCATCCTGTTATCTCACTGGTACCTATCTTCTCAAAGCTGTGCGACATCCACATTCCAGACCTCTGGCTACGTGACCATCCCTGCAGAGAATTCTTCATTGGTATAAGGAGGACTCTGCCAGAAAGGGAGGACATTGATGCTCCTTAAGAGCCAGTCACCCTCTCTTTTCCCTCTAATAGATTTCCCTTTTCTTGCCTGACTGCCCGGCTCACTCTCTCTCTCTCTGCTCTTTCCCAGCCCTTCTTCCTGGGAGGGCTGCTGGGGAGAGGGGGGCAGCAATGAGAAACAGGGGTCCCGGTAGAGCAGAGGTGGGAGGTGGGGGAGTGGGTCAAGCCAGTGTCTGGGGACTGCCATGGTGGAAGGAGCATGATGCAAAGGCCTGAAGGCTGCCTGTGTGTGTGAAGGACAAAAGGAGGCAGGTGAGAGGCATGTGGGCAGTCAGGGGGCCTGCAAGTTATAGGCCAGGCTGTGTGGTCCCTGCTGCTCCTGAAGTGACGCTGACTCATGTGGAAAACAGATGGGAGGTCCCTTCTGCGCTTCTCCTATGTTCCAGCCTCCCAGGGGCAGAGGCAGTACGGGGAGCAAGGGGTGTAGGCACAGTGGCTGGCAGGGTTCCCACTCCAGCATCATCAGAGCCGAGTGTGGAAGGGTGGGCAGGAAGCTGAGAGGGGACAGGTAAGGCCCTGACTCAGCTGCAGGCCTCGTTCCAGGCCAGCAACGATAATGGCTAACCCTGGGTGAGGGTTGCTCAGAGAGGGCCTGCACCAGGCCAGCACCCTCACAGCAATGCTTCCAGAGGTCTTATGCTTTTTGAGAATGGGAAACAGGAACAGAGAGGTTGACCAGCTTGCCAGGATCACAGAGCAGGTAAGCAGAACTGAGACCCAAACCCAAGGGCATAGGACGGCGGTCTTTTTTTCTTTTTCCCCAGATCTCTGCATCACATGTGACTGTGTGGACCATGCTCTCTTTGTCTTCTTCTTTTAAAAAATAATTATCTATTTATATCTGTGGCTGTGTCATGCAGGATCTTTTGTTGTGGCACATGGACTGTCTACTTGTGAGGCACGGGGTTTCAGAGTGGGTGGGCTCAGTTGTTGTGGCACTTGGGCTTAATTCAGTTCAGTTTAGTCGCTCAGTTGTGTCTGACTCTTTGAAACTCTGTGGACTGCAGGGTACCAGGCTTCCCTGTCTAAACCAGCTCCCAAAGCATGCTCAAACTCATGTCTATCGAGCTGGTAATGCTATCCAACCATCTCATCTTCTGTTGTCCCCTTCTCCTGCCTTCAATCTTTGCCAGCATCAAGGTCTTTTCCAATAAGCCAGTTCTTTGCATCAGATATTGGAGCTTCAGCTTCAGCATCAGTCTTTGCAATGAAGATTCAGGACTGATTTCCGTTAGGATTGACTGGTTGGATCTCCTTGAAGTCCAAGGGACTCCCAAGAGTCTTCTCCAATACCACAGTTCAAAGCACCTATTCTTCTGCGCTCAGCTTTCTTTCTGGGGCTTAGTTACCCCTAGGCATGTGGGAGCTTAGTTCACCAGCCAGGGATCTGAACCTGTGTTCCCTGCATTGCAAGGCACATTCTTAACCACTGGACCACTAGGGAAGTCCTGGACCACACACTCTCCTGAGAGGAGGACTTGCCCGTCCCCTTCCTATTCCTTGGGTCATTCCAGCTTTATCTTCTTACGCCTCACTCTCTTCAATATTCCAGCTCTGGGGCTCTGTCTTGAGCCCACGGGTCCTCCTCTCCT
This sequence comes from Capra hircus, assembly GCF_001704415.2. Classification (NCBI taxonomy): domain Eukaryota; kingdom Metazoa; phylum Chordata; class Mammalia; order Artiodactyla; family Bovidae; genus Capra; species Capra hircus. The sequence goes on from NC_030818.1 coordinate 86,712,451, forward strand.
GATTTCTGCTCAAGCTCTGGGGCTCCTGCCTGCCTGATGGTGATTCCTGAACCTCCACGTTCAGATGCTTCTTGGTCCCCCACAGTGGTGTCCATCCCCTGGGCAGCTGGACATCTCCACTTGGACGTCCCACCCACACCACAAAACTGTCTCTTCCAGGACTGCCTCCTGACATCTCCTCCTGCCCCAGGCCCTCCCACTAACACCTTCTGAGCCAGGGCCCTGGGGGTCTTCTTGCCCGCAGACTCTCCCATGCACCACCCAGCCCATCACCTGCCCCTCCCAATTTTGCCTCCTAAATTCGAGGGATCTCTTCCCATTCCCTTCTTCCCTTTGGCTCCTCCTACGTAAGTAATTACAACAGCCCCTACTGTGCTCCCTGCCTCAGGGCTCCCTCCATGCCACTGCCCACGGGTCCGTGCCCATTGCCCGTGCATCAGTCGGGACCCTGCTGGAATGCCCCTCCTCACGGCCAGTACCCAGCACCACCCAGAAGTGCCCCCTGCTCCCTCCAGGGTGAGTGCGGCTGCCTGACAGGGGCCGGTCCCCATCCCCAGCCTCAGCTGGCCTCCCTCCAGCAAGAACACTTGGTCCTGGCTGCCTGCTCCGCATTGTTTGCGCACCTGCACCTTTGTTCAGGCAGCCCCCCGGCGACATGCCCTGCATCTCCTCCCTCCGCTTGGCTGATAGCTACTCTGCCTTGGACCAGGAGCACCTCTCTCACCGACCCTCCCGCCTTCCCAGGTAACGCCAGGTGTGTTCTTTCAGCAGGAAGCAGAGTGCCAGGGAGCCCGGAGTGGCCAGGCTCTGTACAACGGGGGCCGGCCCGTCTTAGTCTCCCCAGGTCCACTGGGTGCCATTCAGGGCCAAGCATTGTGTGATGTCTGGTTCTAAATTCACGAGGAGATTGATTTGCCAAAACCACCCCAAAGGCTGTGATAACCCGGGGATCCTTGGACCACCTGTGGGTCTCTTTCTTCCCAGTCCTTCCTCCCCTGGGTGGGGTCTTTCCAAAGTCCTTCAGATGGAGTGACTTTTCTGCTTGAAAGAATGGTCCACAACTCTGCAGGCACCAAGCCCAGGGCTTGGCTTTCAGGCCCTTATCATCCGGCTCTGGCCCTTTAGGCCAGCCTTGCCGCCGCTCTCCCTGCCACGGCTGCGAGGGCTGTTTTCTCTTGCCAGGAGTGCCCTGTCTGGCTCCTCCATCCACTGGGGCATCCTTACTGGGCACCTTGCCCTAGGGTAGGCAGTGGGGGTAAAAAGTTGAAATTTTACATAACCTCCTTCTCCTTCTGCCTCTGTAACTCTGCTTGCCCCTTGCAAAGTCTAGACCATGTAGGTCACATAGTCTCAGAAAGTGGGGACTTGCGATACTAGGAACTGGAGTTTATCTCACTCACCCTTGTCCTGCTCTTTGCAATCGCCCAGCCCCTGCAAACCTGCTTAATCATACCTGTCCAGGCCAGGCATCCCCTTTCCCATCTAGACTGCTGTTCCTGCATGCGTGAAACCCCTTAGTTTAAACTAGACTATTAACAATTAGTATTGTCCACTACCGTCTGTCTATAAAAACTCTGTAATTCCTTAGTTCAGGGCTCAGAGCTTGGAGTGTTAACTCCTCTGGGCCCGCCGGTGTAATAAACCTGAGTTCTCCATCTCTCCGAGTGTGATGCTTGGTTTCTCGAGTACTGGTTTCTGCAACAGGGGTAAACTGTGACCTAGGCATGGCCCTGCGCTGGAGACTCAAGAATCCAGGACCACTGTGCTCTGCACTGTATTGTTTGTGTTTATTCACTGAATCAACGAGTGAATCAACTGATAAGATAAACAGATGACTGAATTCAAAGAAAGTGCCCTGGGAGAGCAGGAAGGAAGAGATTAAGGAGTGTATAAGCAATGTGCTTTGGGGCATCCCATGGCGTGGGGAATGGGGTGGGGCAGTAGTATAATGTGTGACAGAAGGAAGGTCTGAATGCAGTTTGTTATAGAAGAATTGACGCTTTTGAACTGCAGTGTTGGAGAAGACTCTTGAGAGTCCTTTGGACTGCAAGGAGATCCAACCAGCCCATCATAAAGGAAGTCAGTCCTGGGTGTTCATTGGCAGGACTGATGTTGAAGCTGAAACTCCAATATTTTGGCCACCTGATGCAGAGCTGACTCATTTGAAAAGACTCTGATGTAGGGAAAGATTGAAGGCAGGAGGAGAAGGGGATGACCGAGGATGAGATGGTTGGATGGCATCACCGACTCAATGGACATGAGTTTGGGTAAACTCCAGGAGTTGATGATGGACAGGGAGGCCTGGCGTGCTGCGGTTCATGGGGTCGCAGAGTTGGACGCGACTGAGCAAATGAACTGAACTAAACTGAACAGACTCAAGGTCCTGTCATCTCACCCAGATTCTTATGTTGAAGCTCTAAGCGCTCCTCCACAAAGGGACAGTATTGGAGCTGGGGCCTTTGGAAATAATTATGTTTAGATGAGATCGTGAAGGTAAAGCCCCCATGATAGGATTGGGGCCCTTATTAAAAGACAGACTATCATGCTATCGCCATCAATGAAGCCAGCAAGAAGGTGGCCTTTCTACAAGCCAGGAAGTGGGCCCTCACCAGGAACTGAATCTACCAGCACCTGGATCTTAGACTTGAGCCTCCAGAACTGTGGGAAATCAGTGTCTGTTGCTCAAGACACCCTGTCTACTGTATTTTGTCATAACAGGCCATGCAGACTAATACACAGGTGAAATGCCACAGTCACACAAGCTAATAGAAAATGGCCTTATATGAAGTACACCTGCATTGAGTTGACAACAGGCATATACATCCCCAGATATCCTGGGGATGTGCCCACAATGGATGCTCTGGGCTCTGGGACTGACCATGCCCTGGGATCTCAGAGGAACCTTCCAAGACTTCATGGCCTTTGCTGAAGCTGTCAACTTCCCAACTTCCTCCTCTATCCATCCTCACTGACCTGATGCAGCTCTGACCTTGTATCAAACATGCCCCAAGCTTAACTCAAGTCTCCTCATATCCAGTCCGTTGAGGAACTTCTTTTATTTTTACTTTTGAGAGCAAAAACATACATTTGAAAATTACAGAAAATATTAAAATTACCTGTAGTCACACAATTTGGAATTAGTTACGGTTAAATTTTGTTGTATTTCTTTGCATTTTGGTCCCAGTATTTACCTATGGGCATTTCCCCACAAATTGTATCATGCTATAGGTGTGATGTCATGCTGCTTCATTCTTTGGTGTGATTGTTTAGCTTAACTTGTACCGTGAGTATCTTCAGCGTGTCGGAAGCTGTTCTTTCTTTTGTGGACTTTGATGTTTCACTCCTTCATTCATTCAGCAAAGGCAGATTCTGGACCAGCTGAGCTGGTGCTGGACCAGAATGGAAAGAAATACAACAAAATTTAACCATAACTAATCAAACAGATGCGGTTCCCGCCCTTGAGCAGGTTCCTGTCCAGTGGGAGAGCTGAGCGGTACATGGTCATTTGAAGGATGACAAGCATTATGAAGGTGGATGTTCTGGTACCGAGGAGAGGCACACCCACCTGTCAGGGGCTTCTGTCAGGAACCAGTGTTGAACGGAGACCATCTGGAGGCTGTGCTGTATTAGCCAGTCAGTCATGTCTGACTTCTGTGACTGTAGCCCTCCAGGACTCTGTGACTGTAGCCTGCCATGGACTGTAGCCTGCCATGGACTGTAGCCTGCCAGGCTCCTCTGTCCATGGGATTCTCCAGGCAAGAGTACTGGAGCGGGTTGCCATGCCTTTCTCTAGAGGATCTTCCCAACCGAGGGACTGAACCTGGATCTCCTGCATTGCAGGCAGATTTTTTTTTTTTTTACCACTGAGCCACCAGGGAAGGCTGTGGAGAAGTATCTAAACCAGTGTGTGCCTGGTAGGTAGCCCAAGGTCTGGGATGTGTGTGGTACATAGCAGGGGCCAGTTGGCCCCTTCCTCCCTAGAACACCACAACAAGGATGGTCTGCGCATCCACACACTCTGCCACCCACCATCCCAACTCACCAACTTCAGAAAGCCCTGACCGCCCCTCATCAGGCCCCCAGGACTGAAGACCAGAGATTCTTTGCCTGTGTTGGAATACGAAAAGAGGATTTCTGTACAATCACCAGTGGGCTCCCAGATTGAGGTCTCCAAGGATGGGCCTGTATATAAATCCAACAAAGGCAGGTACAGTATCTACCCAGTGGGTTTATTGACTATGCCACTGATACCTATCAGACTTCATCTTCAAAGCGCGGCAGGTGTGTCCTCTTGGAGCCTGGCCCTATCTGATGCTTCAGCTAAAAGAGAAAATACTAGGGTGTGACTTGCCAAAGGGATCATGAATAGGGAGGAAGCTCCTCTGATTCCAGTATCACCATCTACACCTCTTTCTGGCATGGAAAGAACAAACCCTAATGAGTTTCATCACCCAGAGGCCTGGCCTGGAAACTGCATGCTGTCTCTACTGTGACAACATCTGGACTTCCCTGCCGTCATCTGCATCCAAGCAGAAACTTTCTCAAGGGCAGTCATCTCTCCAAGGCATTTTGTGGATTAAAAAAAAAACCAAAAACTATAATTAAGAAAACCATCCTCCAGCTTAGAAGCCCACTGTTGGAGGCTCCCCCAGCAAGGAAGGCTCTTAGGTTCAATCAGTTGAGTTCATGATGCTTTGCTGGGAGGTAGGCAGTGGGACAGTGAGATCCCAGCGTGACAAGCACTGGCTGCCTCCCCCCAGCCTGTCTCCTCTTTTTCCTCTCCAATGTGATCCTGACTGTAGTCAGAGTAAAATGTGCTCAGTCCTAGGGGTGAACCAAGGCTGGTCTAAGAAATCATGAGGGAGCCTGGGGAGGAGGGGGTGGTTGGTGCTCTGGCCTCCCTGATTTAACAGACCGATGTGACTAGTGCTATCTTGTTCCTTTTTTCCTGCCTTGAACACAGACATGATCTTAAGAGTTATGGTGGCCATTTTATAACAACAACAAAAAAGAGAAAAGTCACCACAAAAGAAGAGAAATACAGAAAAAGCCAGGACCATCCCCCAACCCCGATGGCATTCTTGAGCAGATGCCCCAATACCACCAACTGTTTACCTCTAGACTTCTTATTTTCTAAGAAAAAAAAAAAAGCCACTGTTTGTCATGATTCTACCACTTGTAGTTGAAAGCTTTCCTGATTTATCTTCTAGGTCTAAAATCTCTAAAATTCCCTAAAGCTGGTTTTGTAACTTTTAAAGTTCCAGGGGGTTTAATCTGAGTAAGTACAATTGCTGATGTGGCAGAAAGAATGTCCTGTTTCTAGGAAATTTGAAATTTTTTGAAAAAAAATTTTTAATTTGAAATTTCATTTTATTTCATAACTTTCTGAGACTTAGCACATAGATAGTAGACTTATTACTGTGCTTGGAAGAGGAAAATTAACCCACCAGAATTCAAAATCTCAGAGCCCATGGAAGGTAGGGAATCTAGTAGATCTGCAGCCCATTATGCTAAAATGCTAAAGGGCTATACACCCAGGAGGAGTGTGATCAGAAGCAAATCACCCAGGAGGAGTGTGATCAGAAGCAAATCACCCAGGAGGAGTGTGATCAGAAGCAAATCACCCAGGAGGAGTGTGATCAGAAGCAAATGTTCCCTTCTTCGCCCACTTTGGAGGCTATAAAGACTGGTTTCTGGATGCTGAGGAGGTCAGGGGAAAAGTTCATCTCTGTGAAGTTGTAACCACATGCCAACCCTTGTGCAGACTGGTAGCCTGCATCACCTGAAGGGACCAAAAAAAAACCTCACGAAACAAGTTTAGAATAAAGTGATGCTGAAGGGGACATGATCCAAGGTACATGGCAGAAGCAAGTGCAAATCCTTTCTGGAAGAATTCATATTCATCCCAGGCCTCAAAAAAAAAAAAAATTCCCACTAAGTAATTTTTCAGTAATAGCAAGCCACAATCATTGAAATATAAGGAAGGAAATGAGGCAACAAGAACAAGAAAAAGCAGGGGAAAAAAAAATACAGCTAAGCTGACCCTCAACTACATCATATGGTAGGATGATAGGGAAAAAAACAACTGTTTATTATGTTAAATAAAATGTAAGCTTAAAAATATCTGCAGGAAACAAACTATAAAAAACTGATCTGATAGATTTTTTTAAAGAACGAACATTTAAAAATATAGATGAAAAATACAATAACTGAAGTTTAAAATCTAATGAATGGATTTACTAAGAAATTAGATACAGACAAAGAGAGAATCAATGAACTGGAGAGTGGGTCTGAAGAAATTATCCAAATAACAGCACAGAGGGACAAAAAGATGAAAATCATGAAAAAGAGGTTCAGGGACTAGAAGGATAGAGTGAGGATGTCCAAATACACTTAACTGAAATTCTGAAAGGAGAAGTAAGAGAGAAGGGGCAAAGGTAATGTTTGAGGAGAACTTGTCTGAAGAATTTTCAGAACTGTTGAAAGATGCCAATCCAAAAATTTAAGAAGCCCAGCAAATGCTAAGGTTGAGCAGGGAAAAAGGAAAAGCAGAAATTTAGATTTTGAGTGCCCATGATTGCCCTGTCTCTTACTGGTGGTTAGCCCCGTGATGTGTCCATGGGGCTGGTATTACTTGGCCAGTCCTAAGACATGGAACTCCTGCCAGAGGATGAGTAAAACAAGTACAATAAAGGTATCTGCAAAGCTCTTCCTTCTTTCCTGGTCTAGGTCTTCTGAGAACCATGATCACAACAGCAGCTGAGGTGCCAGTATATCCAGATCCTCCACTGCTTATTATTTATGACATAAGAGAGATGGATAAATACTGGGAACCCCATTCCTCCAAGGCTTGATTAACTTATTATTAAGATATCTATTATGAATCCACTGTTTTCCCCACCCTGCCTTTTAACTGAGTTTCCACTTCTGCCTTTGTAGTGCCATGCTCTGAGGATTTGATAGCAAACACTCTGGGAACTCTTGTCTAGCAAAAAAAAAGACATGTTGAGAAAAGTTTAATCTTGTAAATTCCTTGAATGTCATAGCTTAGGTTTGATGTGGTCTAATATCTCATTTTAAGGTGGAGAAACTGAGGCCAGAGAAGATAAGGAACCCAGGGGAATCTGGTCCAGGGTCTCCTGATTCCCAGTCCAGGGTACCGTTCACCTTCCAGTTGCTCCCTTCTCAGAGAATAAGGAGGTAGGAGATTTCTCGAGGATGGCATTTCAACAATGGTTTGTTATAGCATGTACTAGGGTGTGTGAAAAAGACTATTCCCCAGAACTTCCCAGGGGTGACATTGAAATACAGAGATAGACACCTCAGATCAAAACAGCTCCAATTACATAACTACGACAGCAAATGGTGAATCATTGCCATGTAATGAAAAAATCAGATTGGTCACTAGGAAAAGTAAAAGGATCACTGTGGTGAGTCACTGGGCCCACCCTCCTGCAGAGTCTCCAAAACGCTACACCTACTGGTTGATTCAGAGTCTGGGCTTTGTCTTCCTTTCTTCCACATCGATGTTTCGATGTTTCACAATGGAGATTCACAAGCGATGTAAATTTCCAAAGAAGGTTGGGCCAAAGTGCCACAATCTGTCTCTGGACTGTCCTGATGGGTGGGCTCTGCACCTACACCTAAGGGATAATAGCTTAAAAGATGATAATAATAGCTAATGTTATTGGGTGCCTACTGTGATTCAAAAAGACACTCTTGAGATTTGTAATCCTGACTAGTCCTCACAACAGCTCTATGAGTAGGTAGGCATTGTCCTCATTTCACAGATGAAAGAACAGAGGCTAAGAAGGATTAAGAAACGACCCAAAACCTTACAGTTAGTATGAAATGTCAGAGGTGGGATTCATCCCAGGCAAATCCATCCTAAGATCTACCCTCTTTCTACCAGAAGAGAAGACTCCTCCAGTCTTAAGGCTGCCCTCGTGATGTAGAGAAAGGCAGATGCCCCCCACCCGAGGTTGTCACAGGAAAGGACAGTGAGTGGAGGGGCCCTGCTCCACCTCCAGGGCTCCCAAAGGCTATGTAGGAAGGATGGGCTTCCCCTTTTGGTAGACTAGAAGAGTTGAGGTGGGGGAGAAGAAAATCAACCACAGCTCTTGGAAAAGACCTTTTTTGTTCAGTGGAGAACAAGGCTTCGATTGATCTGTTGCTTCTTTGTGGACCATGTTTTACGTTAGCCATCCGAGACCAAGTGGAAAGTTCTGGAAGGCAAACTTCAAGTCAACATTGATGAGGAGCACTTAGAGGGAGGTCTCCAGGCAACCTCCTGCTCTGGCCTGTGCCACATTGTGGAAACTCCCGTGAATAATATTTATCAAAGCAGCTGTCCACTTGGCAGGCTGGGTGTGGAGCATCACCTCTTCCTCAGGAAATGCCAGCTGAGCCACATCAAAAAAACGACTGTTTTGATGGTTTGAAGGGTGATTCACTTATTTATATAAGTTACTGGCATGACCCACTTCCTCAGGCACATCTCTTTAGCATTCAGATTAGTCAATTGAGCGTGCCTCTAACCAATTTCCTGAGAGTCACAGAGACTCAGTCCGAAAGGGCCAGACCCTCTGCCTCCACTTGTGAAGTATGAACCTGAGGCAGTTTCCCTCTAACAGTGGGTTCATTGTGGCCTTGAAGGGTCGTCAAGGCTTGACAGGTTTCCCCTCAGTTGGCCTGGAGGTGGTTCTGCAGGAAGGATGGAGGGGTCTTTGCCTGCGTCCACTCAGGCATGGCCGCCCCGACCTTCCTGTCAACAGGAGCACCCCGGCCTCCCTCAGCAGCAAGCCAGACCAAGGCCACCTGAGCCAATGCTCACCTGAGTCTCTGACTCCCAGCCCCGTCCACCTCTTCATAGCCTCAGTCTTTTTGGGAAGCAGCCAATGTGTTCTAGCTGGAGACCCATGCAGAGCTGAATGTTCAAAAACAGTAAAGGGGGTCTTTGGTGTAAGAAAGGTGGTTCCCCTTGGAAGAGTTGGTGACTGGGAAGGGCCATGAGGTGACTTCTGGAACATTCTGCATCTTGCTCTGGGTGGTAGCTTCACTTCTGGAAAGTTCATGAAGTTGTTTTGCTCAGAATTTGTGCACTTACTGATGTAGTCTCAGAGTCAAAATTTTTCTTAAAAAATAAAAAAGGGAAGACATCAAGATTTCCAATTCCTTTCTTCCAGGAGGTTTCTAACTGTTTATGAGTTTGCCCACCTTCTCACCCTGCTATGACCTTGAACCCTGTGTTTCAAGGAGAGTTTCCAGGAACGGCCTTTGTCTAGATGATGAACACCTGTGGTTCTTCCTTGTGCATAAGTATGGAGGTCACTCCAGGGCCTTTGCCCAGAAGAGAGGGGATGTGCTTTGCCTTTCCTGCTCGAGAAGCATCTGGCAGCTGTAAAACAACAGCTTCTCTCACCAAAGCAAGCAACAAACAAGGTTTGCCTCATATCCTGCACGCACACACACCATTTTTGGAATATCCAAGAACTGCAGACCCATAGAGAACATTTAGAAAATTTAGAAAAGAATACAGAAGGAAAACAAAAATCATCCATAATCCTATTACCCAGAGACAAAGGAAGTTACTATTTTGACATATTTTCTTCCAGTCTTTTTTACACGTATATTTTAGGAATACATTTTTAATTGCTTTATTGAGGTTTACTTTATGTACATTAAAAGTTGCCTGTTTTAAGTGTACAGTTCAATAAAATGAATTTTAAAGGTGTAAAGTTCAACTGACTCTCGGTAAATTTACATTTGTATAAATGCGTGTAAATGATATGCAACCACCAATCACCACAGTTGACTTTGAAAGCATCCAGCACTCTCCTAGGGTCCCTGGAGAAAGTGTGGCATTCCCACTCCAGCCCCAGGCAACCACTGATCTGCTCATTGGCTCATTGTCCTTTCTGGACATTTCATATCAATGGAACAATACAGTATGAAGCCTTCTGTATCTAGCTCACCTCACCGTAATCTTCTTTGTATTTATTTACTTTTATGTATATTTGGCGATGCTCAGTCTTCACTGCTATGCCGGCTTTTCTCCAGCTGTGACAAGTGGGGGGGGGGGCGTGCTCTAGTTTCGGGGCGTGGGTTTCTCATCGCGGTGGCTTCTCTTGTTGTGCAGCACGGGCTCCAGGGCACCCGGTCTCCAGCAGTTGTGACTTCTGGGACCTAGAGCACAGACTCCGCAGTTGAGGTGCACAGGCTTAGTTGCCCCAAGGCATGTGGGGTCTTCCCGATCAGGGTTTGAATCGTGTCTCCTGCATTGGCAGGTGTATTCTTTACCACTGAGCCACCAGGAAAGCTCTGACCATAATATTTTGAGGTTCATCTACATTGTTTTAGTAGTTTTTTCCTTTTGTGTTGAATATTATTCCAGTGTACAAATCAGCTGATGATCATTTGAATTTCCTCCATTTTTGGCTACTATGAATATAGATTCTGTGAAAATTTATGTACAATTTTTTGTATGGTCATATTTTTTTCATCCTGGTTGGGTAGGTTCCCAAAGGAGAATTACTAGGTTATATGGTAAAATTATGTTAACTTTTTAGGAAAATGAAAAACTATTTCTTTGAACTTTGAAAATACGGGATGGACAAAAACGTTTGCTCATTTTTTTTTTTTCCCTGTAAGATGACTCTAGTAGCACATAGCTGTCTAGCTTCATTTGAAGCAATTTTGTTAGCCTGTGCTGTGACAGCTGTTATATCAGAATGCATTTTTTAAAAATTAGCAAAATTGGTGAATTTTTGTGTAGCCATTTTAATACTGAAGATGAAAGGATAAAAGCAAAATTTGTGGCATATTATGCTTTGTTATTTCAATAAAGGTAAAAGCACAACAGAAATACAAAGCAAAAATTTGTGCCGTGTATGGAGAAGGTGCTGTGACTGACCAAATGGGTCAAAAGTGGCTCATGAAATTTTGTGCTGGAGATTTCTCATGGATGATGTTCCATGGTCAGATAGATCAGTTGAAGTTGAAACCAATCAAATCGAGACACTAATTGAGAACCATCAGCGGTAAACCACGTCAGAAATTGTAGACATACTCAAAATATCCAAATCGAGTGTTGAAAATCATTTGCACCTGCTTGATTATGTTAATCACTTTGATGTTTGGATTCCACACAAGTTAAGCAAAAAAAACCTTTTTGACCTCATTTCCACATGTGATTCTCTACTGAAGCGTAAGGAAAACATCCCATTTTTAAAACAAATTTTGATGGAGGATGAAAAGTGAATTGTGTATGCAGGTCAGGAAGTAACAGTTAGAACTGGACATGGAACAACAGACTGGTTCCAAATAGGAAAAGGAGTACATCAAGGCTGTATATTGTCACCCTGCTTATTTAACCTATATGCAGAGTACATCATGAGAAACGCTGGAGGGGGGATGAAGCACAAGCTGGAATCAAGATTGCTGGGAGAAATATCAATAACCTCAGATATGCAGATGACACCACCTTTATGGCATAAAGTGAAGAAGAACTAAAGGGCCTCTTGATGAAAGTGAAAGAGGAGAGTGAAAAAGTTTGCTTAAAACTCAACATTCAGAAAACGAAGATCAAGGCATCTGGTCCCATTACTTCATGGCAAATAGAGGGGGAAACAGGGGAAACAGTGGCTGACTTTATTTTTCTGGGCTCCCAAATCACTGCAGATGGTGATTGCAGCCATGAAATTAGAAGACTCTTACTCCTTGGAAGGAAAGTTATGACCAACCTAAGCAGCATATTAAAAAGCAGAGACATTCCTTTGCCAACAAAGGTCCATCTAGTCAAGGCTATGGTTTTTCCAGTGGTCATATATGGATGTGAGAGTTGGACTATAAAGAAAGCTGAGTGCTGAAGAATTGATGCTTTTGAACTGTGGTGCTGGAGAAGACCCTTGAGAATCCCTTGGACTGCAAGGAGATTCAACCAGTCCATCCTAAAGGAGATCAGCCCCGGGTGTTCATTGGAAGGACTGAGGTCGAAGCTGAAACTCCAAGACTTTGGCCACCTGATGCGAAGAGCTGACTCATTTAAAAAGATCCTGATGCTGGGAAAGATTGAGGGCAGGAGGAGAAGGGGACGACACAGGATGAAATGGTTGGATGGCATCACCGACTCGATGGACATGGGTTTGTGTGAACTCCAGGAGTTGGTGATGGACAAGGAGGCCTAGCGTGCTTCAGCTCATGGGGTCGCAAAGAGTAGGACATGACTGAGTGACTGAACTGAACTGAACTGAAAAGTGAATACCATACAATAATGTAGAATAAAAGAGATCATGGGACAAGTGAAATGAACCATCACCAATCCCACCAAAGGCCAGTCTTCATCCAAAGAAGATGATACTGGGTATATGGTGGGATTGGAAGGGAGTCCTCTATTATGACCTCCTTCCAGAAAACCAAATGATTAACTCTACCAAGTACTGCTCCCAATTAGACCAAGTGAGGGCAGCAGGTGACGAAAAGCATCCGGAATTAATCAACAGAAAATGCATAATCCTTCACCAGGATAATGCAAGACCTCATGCTTCTTGGATGACCAGGCAAAAACTGTTACAGCTTGGCTGGAAAGTTCTGATTCATCTGCCGTATTCATCTGACATTGCATACTAGGTATTTTGATTTTTACAAAATTCTCTTAATGGAAAAATTTCAATTCCCTAGGAGACTGTAAAAGTCACTTGGAATAGTTCTTTGCTCAAAAAGATAAAAACTTTGAGAAGATGAAATTATGAAGTTGCCTGAAAAATGGCAGAAGGGACTGAAACAAAATGGTGACTATGTTGTTCAATAAAGTTATTGGTGAAAATATAAAGACATGTCTTTTCATTTTCCTTAAAATCCAAAAGAACTTTTTGACTGACCCAATACATTCCTACCAGCCATGTTGACATTTAGTATTGCAAGGTCTTAAAATTAGATCCAGTGTGAGGTGTAGCTCATTGTGAAATGGTTTCAATTAGCATTTGTCTAATGATAGATGAGCCATTTGTTTATCTTTTTGGATGAAATGTCTATTCAAATATTTGGCTGCTTTTTAAATGAGTCATCTGTCTTCTTATTGAGCTATATATTCTGGGTACAAGTGCTTTACCTTGATTGACAAATAGTTTTCTCATAGTCTGTGGTTTGTCTTTTCATTTTCCTAATGATATATTTTAAAGTACAAAAGATTTTTTAATTTTTGGATGAAGTCCAGTGTATCAGGGTTTGTTTTTTCTTTTACCACTTGTGTTTTTGGTGTTGTATCTAAGAACTCATTGCTTAGCCCAAAGTCAGGATGATTTTCCCTACATTTTTTGTAAAAATGCTAAGTTCTTATACACATGTCTAGGGTCTATTTTCACTTAACTTTTGTAAGGTATCAGTTAAGGGCCTAAATTCATCTTTTGGCACATGGATATATAATTATTCTAGCACATTTGCTGAAACACCATTCTTTCCTGCCATATACATATACATATCCTTATGCCAGTTCTATACTGTCTTAATTATTGTAACTTTATAACTAATTTTGAAATTTGGAAGCCTGAGTTTTCCAACTTTGTTCTTCTTCTTTTTGAAAATTGCTTTGACTAGTTTGGGTTCTTTGTGTTTCCATAAAAATTTTAGGATTAGCTTGTCAATTTCTGCAAAAAATGCCTGATGGGATTTTTAAAAATTAATTTATTTTTTGAAGTGAAAGTTGCTCAGTCATGTCTGATTTTTTGTGGCCCTATGGATTGTAGCCTGCCAGGCTTCTCTGTCCATGGAATTCTCCAGGCAGGAATGCTGGAGTGGGTAGCCATTCCCTTCTCCAGGGGATCTTCCTGACCTAGGGATTAAACCCAGATCTCATCCATGCAGGTGAATTCTTTGTCATTTGAGCCACCAGGGAAGCCCAATTTTATTTTTTGGTTGAGCTGGGTCTTTGTTGCTGCATGCGGGCTTTCTCTAGTTGCAGAGAGCAAGAGCTACTGTTTGCTGTGGTGCGTGGGTTTCTCATTGTGGTGGCTTCTCTTGTGGAGCACGGGCTGTAGGCACACGAACTTGGCACTTGGGGTATGCGAGATTTGTTGCTCCGTGGCATGTGACAACTTCCTGGACCAGGGATCAGTCCTGTGTCCCCTGCATTAGCAGTCAGATTCTTAACCACTGGACCACCAGGCAAGTCTGCCTGCTGGGATTTTGATAAGTATTACACTGTATCTGTAATTCATTTTGAAGAGATTCAACATTTATCCAATATTAAGCCTTCCAAACCATGAACATGAAATGTGTTCGTATTCATTTGTCTTTAGCATCTCTCAGGGAAGTTTCATAGTCTTTGGTGTGTAACTTCTGTTAACTTTATCTGCAAGCATATTTTTTATGCCATGGTAAATGGAATTTCTTTGTTGGATTCTTAACTGATTTTTGGAAATTGATCTTCAAATTGTGACCTTGCTGAATTTGTTCACTGTTTCTAGGTGTTTGTGGGGGCAGGGAGGTGTATTCCTTAGGACTTTCTATGCAGGCATACCTCATTTTATTGCACTTCACAGATAATGTATCTTTTGCAAACTGAAGGTCTGTGGCAACCCTGCACCCAGCAAGTCTATTGTCACTATTTTTCCCAGCAGCATTTGCTCACTTACTACATTTTGGTAATTCTTCCAAAATTTCAAATTTTTGGTATTACTATATTATCTTTGATATTACTATTGCAAACAGATAACTCACTAAAGGTTTAGATTGTGGTTATTTAGCAATACTTAATGTTTTTCTTTAATTAAGGTAGGATTTTTTTTTAGACATAATGCTATTGCACAATTAATAGACTAGAGGGTAGTATAAACACAACTTTTATATGCACTGGGAAACCAGAAAAATTGTGTGACTCACTTTATTGCTATATTTGCTTTGCTGTGGTGGTCTGGCACTGAACTGACAATTTCTCCTAGGTATGCCTACATACACAATCATGTCATTTGCTAATAGGAAAATTTTGCTCTTCTCTTTTGAATCTGAATGGCTTTTATTTCTTTTTCTTGCCTAATTGCACTGGCCAGAACCTCCAGTAGAAGGCTGAATAGAAGTGGTAAGAGTGAACATTCTCATCTTGTTTCCAATTTTAAGGAGAAAACAGTCTTTTTACCACAAAATATGTTGCTAGTTGTAAGTGTTTATTAAAGATATTTTATTAGGTTGAGAAAATGTCCTTCTGTTACTAATTCGGTGAGAGTTTTTATCATGAATGTGTGTTAGAGTTTGTCTAGTGCATTTTTTTTTCTGTGTCTATTAATTGCAGTTTAGGGTTTTTATTCTATTGATATAGTGTTACATTAATTCATTTTCTCACATTCCTGGGAAAATTCCCAGCTGGTCATGGTGTATGCTTATTTTTTATATGTTGTTTACAGTTGATTTGTTTTACTAGTATTTTTTGAGAATTTTTGCATCTATTCTCATAAAAGATACTGGTCTGTAGTTTTATTTTCCTGTGATATCCTTGTCTAGTTTTGTTATCCCAGAATTTTTGGGTTCACAGAATGAGATGGAAATTACTCCCTCCTCCTCTAGTTTCTGGAAGAATTTGTGAAGGACTGTTGTTATTTCTTCTATAAATGTGAGGTAGATTTCACCAGTGAAGTCATCCAGGCTTGGACTTCTCTTTGTGGGAAGTTTTAAAATGACTGATTCAGTTTCTTTACAATATTTAGATTATTTCCTGAATTCGTTTTGGTCACTTGCATTTCTAGAAATGTATGCTTTTCATCTTAGTTGTCTCTTTGTTGATGCAGAGTTTTCCTTGGTACTCCTGATAATCCTTTAACCTGGGCAGAGTCAGCCGTGATGGCCCCTCTGTCACTCCTGGTTTAGGGGATCTTGGACGTCTCTCTTTCCTTCTTTGGCCAGTCTTCTTGCTCAAGGGTCAGTTTCATTAATTTCCTCTTTCATGTCTCCTTTTTCTTTTTCAGCGATTCCACTTTAATCTTCATTTGATGTGTCTAATTTTAAATGCAATTTGATGCAGACAGCTTTATTTTCCTTAAAGTTGTCATAAATATTTTCTCATCATTAAGCATTCCCTACATCCAGTTTTTTAGGGACTTAAAAGGTCAGTTTTCATTCCAATTCCAAAGAAAGGCAATGCCAAAGAATGCTCAAACTATCACACAATTGCACTCAATTCACACTCTAGTAAGGTAATGCTCAAAATTCTCCAAGCCAGGCTTCAGCAATATGTGAACCGTGAACTTCCAGATGTTCAAGTTGGTTTTAGAAAAGGCAGAGGAACCAGAGATCAAATTGCCAACATCTGCTGGATCATGGAAAAAGCAAGAGATTTCCAGAGAAACATGTATTTCTGCTTTATTGACTATGCCAAAGCCTTTGACTGTGTAGATCACAATAAACTGTGGAAAATTCTTCACGAGATGGGAATACCAGACCACCTGACCTGCTTCTTGAGAAATCTATATGCAGGTCAGGAAGCAACAGTTAGAACTGGACATGGAACAACAGACTGGACCCAAATAGGAAAAGGAGTACGTCAAGGCTGTATATTGTCACCCTGCTTATTTAACTTATATGCAGAATACATTATGAGAAACACTGGGCTGGAAGAAACACAAGCTGGAATCAAGATTGCTGGGAGAAATATCAATAACCTCAGATATGCAGATGACACCACCTTATGGCAGAAAGTGAGGAGGAACTAAAAAGCCTCTTGATGAAAGTGAAAGTCTAGAATGAAAAAGTTGGCTTAAGGCTCAACATTCAGAAAACTAAGATCATGGCATCTGGTCCCATCACTTCATGGGAAATAGATGGGGAAACAGTGGAAACAGTGTCAGACTTCATTTTGTGGGGCTCCAGAATCACTGCAGATGGTGATTGCAGCCATAAAATTAAAAGATGCTTACTCCTTGAAAGGAAAGTTATGACCAACCTAGACAGCATATTCAAAAGCAGAGACATTACTTTGCCGACTAAGGTCCATCTAGTCAAGGCTATGGTTTTTCCAGTGGTCATGTATGGATGTGAGAGTTGGACTGTGAAGAAGGCTGAGCACTGAAGAATTGATGCTTTTGAACTGTGGTGTTGGAGAAGACTCTTGAGAGTCCCTTGGACTGCAAGGAGATCCAACCAGTCCATTCTGAAGGAGATCAGCCCTGGGATTTCTTTGGAAGGAATGATGCTAAAGCTGAAGCTCCAGTACTTTGGCCACCTCATGCGAAGAGTTGACTCATTGGAAAAGACTCTGATGCTGGGAGGGATTGGGGGCAGGAGGAGAAGGGGACGACAGAGGATGAGATAGCTGGATGGCATCACTGACTCGATGGACGTGAGTCTGAGTGAACTCCGGGAGTTGGTGATGGACATGGAGGCCTGGTGTGCTGCGATTCATGGGGTCGCAAAGAGTCGGACACGACTGAGCGACTGAACTGAACTGAACTGAGCCTCACGTTTCACTTTCATGCATTGGAGAAGGAAATGGCAACCCACTCCAGTATTCTTGCCTGGAGAATCCCAGAGACGGGGGAGCCTGGTGGGCTGCCATCTGTGGGATCTCACAGAGTCCGGCACGACTGAAGCGAATTAGCAGCAGCAGCAGCAGCAGCCTCACGTTGCAGTACTCAGCCATCTCGCTACTGTTACACATGCTCTCATCATGAATGATGCTTAGATGAACTTCTTTCTGCTGAATCTAGTGACTGCTTTAAGGTAGTTTCTCAATAGCAGGTTTCCTGGGTCAAAGCATTTGAATACAAATTCCTTTTTGGAAAGCAAAGTGACAGTTGCTCAGTTGTGTCCGACTCTCTGCAACCCCACAGAATATACAGTCCATGGAATTCTCCAGGCCAGAATACTAGAGTGGATAACCACTCCCTTCTCCAGGGCTTCTTCCCAACCCAGGGATCAAACCCAGGTCTCCATTGCAGAGATTCTTTACCAGCTGAGCCACTGGGAAAGCCCAAGAATACTGGGCTTTCCTATCCCTTCTCCAGGGGATCTTCCCAATCCAGTAATTGAACCAGGGTCTCCTGTATGGCAGGCAGATTCTTTACCAGCTGAGCTACCAGAGAAGCCCAAAGGGTTTTACCAACTGTTGCTCTCACTGCTGCATTTGAAAGCATTTATCTGATTGTGCTTCCATTATGGATGCCTAAGTAGAAGCCCTAACCTGGGTTTGCAGGGGCTCAGTGACCCTGGGGTTCAGGGCAGTTGCAGGCAGGCTAACTCCCAGCACAGGTCCCTCAAGCTGCCTTTGGTTGGGGGTCAGTGGGGAGAGAGGTGAAGGATGTCCTCTCCCAGGTCTGACCTCTGAGGCCTGGAGACCAGCTGGCCAGCCTTCATAATTCACCACTTTGGAGCTAATGATTCTCTGCCTCAGTCTCTGCCAGTGGGAACCTCAGTGCTGGTTCGTGGACCTCTGGGAGTACGTGATTTTCTCTGGGTCAAGGGGCCTGTGTCTGCCAGTCAGTTCTGCACATACTTGTTACCCACTGGCCACCAGAGTGATCTTCCCAAAGCATAATGAGGTGGGTTCCCCCCACACTCAAAGGGCTCTCTCTCTTTTTCTCCTTTTGAACCTTTTATTTTGTGTTGGGGTCTTCAAAGGCTCTCTTTTGTCTGCAAGGAATGGTGTGCAGGCTCTTTGGCTTGGTGGTCCCCAACTTTCCATGACCCAGTCCCCAACTTACCTTTCCAGCTTTATTCATCCTTTCATTCATATATACAACAGACAGGAGCTCCTACTATGTGCCAGGTCCTGTTCTACGTGCTGGGACATGGCAGTGGTGCAAAGGGAAACCCTCGCCTTTGGGGAGCTTCCGGTGTCCCTGCCCCCCAGCGCCCTCGCTCTCCCGCACACCTGCGCTGTAACCACGCCAGTCTCCTGTGAAGCAGCTTCACCCTGCCTTCCTAAAGCATCCACCGCACCGTCTGGCTGTAAAGTTCTGCCGCCCAACGAGACCCTTCTTTACTTTTTTAAAGAAGATTACTTCTTTGAAGAAGGCTTCCCCGGCTCTGTCTGGCCAGAGCCCAGCCCTTTGCTCACGCTAGGTCATCAGAAATGTTTATTGAATTTAAGTGTGCTGGGCTGAGGGCCAGCTCCTAGCAGCAGCTTGCGTCCCCTGAACATGGGGCAGCTTTGATCCCTCAGCCCCTTCTTACCACCTGGCGAGAGTCACGGTGGGGCTGTGCAGGATGGTGGAAGCCTGGCTGGACACCAACTGTGTGCCCCTGGCAGGCTACGCAACTTCCTGGGGCTTTGGGTGCTGCTCAGTAAGACAAGGGCTTGGGCTAGACTGGGAATCCCCAGGAAGTAGTGACCTAAACAGTTAGTTCTCCCTGTGAGAGTTTTGTACAAAGTCAAGACTCCTGGTCCTGGCCTCTGTTTCTGATCCAGTGGGC
This sequence comes from Capra hircus, assembly GCF_001704415.2. Lineage (NCBI taxonomy): Eukaryota > Metazoa > Chordata > Mammalia > Artiodactyla > Bovidae > Capra > Capra hircus. The sequence goes on from NC_030818.1 coordinate 86,731,846, forward strand.
CAGTAGCACAACCCAGGAGCCTGTACTTTCAATGACTGACTGCTCAGACGTGAGGTTTGGTGTGTCCCCCCACCGAGTCCCAGCCTGGGAGGCCCTTTAGAAGGGGCTCCTCTGGTCTCCCAGGAGGCCCACGAGCCACTTGCATCCTGCAGGGGTGGATGGTGAGGAGCTGTCAGACCCAGTGGGGCTGAGGGCAGGTGCTCTGAGCAGGGAGAGTGTGCCTCGGTTTCCTCATTTGTTCCATGGGAGATCCCTGCAGGCCTGCCCCACAGGTAGTGCTAGTGTGAGGGGCTGAACCACACCTTGGGGGAGCAAGGCCCAGGCTCCGCATCAGCCCTGGTGCTGGGCTTCTGGGGGGAAAGGCCAAAGAAGCAGGGATATGACTCAGGTGGGGGCCAAGTGGAGGCTGGACCCCCAGGTGGCTGTTGGGCAGAGGTCCGAGCTAGAAGTGGGGCTGGAGCAGTGCCTGGAGATGTCTCAACGACTGCTGGGGGCTAAGGGGCCATCCAGAGTGAGAGTGCCCCCCAGGGCTGCTTTCTGCCCCTTTACAGAGGTAGTGAGCCCAGAGACCAACCTGGGAGCACCACACCTACACAGGCCAGAGAAGGTTAAAACGAGCAAGGCCCACCAGGATGCCAGACACCTTTGCCTGAGCTAGAGATTTATGCAAAGTACAAGCGAGGTCAGAGCACCCATGACCGTGGGCATCCTCTAGTCCAAAGAGCCCATTTTACAGATAAGCAAACTGAGGCCAAGCAGCTAAGCACGGGATTCCATGTTCCAAATCTGGGACCATTTCTGTTCAGCTGTTACCTGAAGCTGATGAGTTCGACTTCCTGTTGGTTTTTCAGTCCCTTTCTCAGGTGGGCCCGTGACTGGGTGCTCCTGCCTCAAGACAAGCATGGGAGAGGAGCTTCAGATGAAGGTTCTGGGAAGAGGGGCTGTGGGCAGGTTTCATCCAGGCCCTCAGCTCAGCCTAGATGAAACTGTACGTGTAACGCCACTGACCTCTGCTAATTATTTACTTCCATTATCTACCTCAAGGCTGACCTTGGACTGAGGGCTTCTAGTTGGGGACAGCAAGGCTCAGAGGTAGGCATCTTTATCTCCTTTCCACAAAGATGGGAAGAGCTCAAAGTCACACTGCCTGTCAGCGAAGGGCTGGGATTTGAACCTTGACCCTTGGACAAAGACCAAGCTCCAGAAAAGGAAGAGAGGGAGAGAAAAGATAATATAATATACACACACAAAAAGAAAGAAAGAAAGAAAGAAAAGGAAGAGAGAAATCCGTAACTTTTCAGTATGTCAAGCTTGACAGATGAGCCAGGAAGCAACCTCAGGTCGTGTGCTGTGGTCAATAGTTTTCCATGTGTGTGCACACTCACCTCAATCATGTCCAACTCTTTGCGACTCTGTGGACTTCCAGACTCTTTTGTCCATGGGATTCTCCAGGCAAGAATACTGGAGTGAGTTGCCATTTCCTTCTCCAGGGGGATCTTCTCAACCCAAGGATCAAACCCTACACGGTCTCCAGCATCTCCTGCACTGGCAAGTGGATTCTTTACCACTGAGCCACCTGGGAATCCCTAGTTTTCCATGTATCTGTATCTAATTTTCATTTCTTAACTGTGACAATTCTGTGAGGAAGAAGTTGCTGTCTCCAAGTGCAGAAGGGCGAGCAGGTTCAGAGAGAGCCACGTCCCGTTGGGGGTCACCTGGCAGTGAGGATGGAGCCTGATGCTGCTTATCACCCGTTTCTGCCTCCGCTCAGAGCCTTCTGGCTAGTGAGTGGGGTCAGGGGTGATGCTGGGGTTGATGCTGCCTGTACCTGCCCATCCTACACTCAGGGAAACAGGCTAGGAGGGTAGGCCTGACGTGGCGAAGCTCACACCACTGGCACCGGGGTTCCCACCAGCTGACTGGTCCAAGACAGATGCATGAGAGGCCGTCTCAGGGTCTGCCCTTGCAGGGCCTTCTATGCAGACGGGGCGGGGGTGGGGGTGGGGGTCCAGGAGTGCCCAGCAGATGGGGCCATTTGATACTTTCGGCTTTTGGCAAATCTTGAAGTATCACCTTTTAATTGCTTCGTTTTCTGTATTCGTTCATTTTATTTAGACTAGCCTGAGGCTCTCCAGCCTGGCGTATTAGAGAACTTCTTACTTTTTAATAATAATACTTAGCTTTTATATAGTGCGTTTCATGTTCAAAGTACTTTACAGAGTTCACTAATTAATCGGAACAGCAACTGCCACTCTGGGCAGGTTTGACCAAGTTCTCAGGCTCCTAATTGTGTGTGTGTGTGGGGGGTGATTCTTCTTGCAGTCCTACCCCCGTTCCCTCTCTGGACCCCCATTTCCTCCTGCAGCAGAGACCCTGGACCATCGGTCACAGCTTGGGCCCTGTGGGCTGGGCCATGCTCAGGGCTGGAGACTAGGAGCTGGGTCAGAGAGGCTGCCCCATCTGGGAGCCCTCCGAACTTTGGGGACCAAAGCCTGTGTGCACACGAGGCTCATGCTGCAGTGGACGCCATCGGGGAGAGGAGTCCGGAGGCCGCAGGTGGGGTTGGATGGTGGGGCAGGCACCCAGGACATGGGACCTCCTGGGCCCCCTAGAGCAGGACTCCTGGAGGAGGAGGAATCGAGGAGTGAAGAGGAGATCTTCAGGCAGGGGAGGCAGGAAAGTCATTGTTCATGGAGGGAACAGCCTGTGCCAAAAAGGCTCATGTTAAGAAGCAGGAGTTCAGTATGGCAACGGGGAGAGAGATGCAGCTGGGCATGGAGACCAGGGGCTGGGAGGTGGCGGGCGGGAAGGCCAGTCGTGGAACTGGGAGGTGGACAGGAATTGGGGCAGAGGGGAAGAAGGTCATACCTCAGGGCCACTTGATGGGAGATGAACAGGACTCAGCGGGCAGTGGGGCTGTGAGCAGCCAAAGTACCCAGTCTTCGAGGGACGGACCCCAGGAGGACGGTGTCTGTGGACCTCCCACCAGCGTAACTGTAGGGAGACGTTTACTTGCCCACTCCGCAAACAGCTCTGTGGGTCTAGACCTCTGAGGAGGTAGGAGAGAAGGTCTGGAAAGACTAAGACTTGGGATCCGGGTGGCGTTGGAGACCTGGAGTTGTGTCTGAGCTCTCTGGGGAGGTCTGCACTTAAGGAGTAGCGGAGGACAGGGGCTGAGGTGAGGAGGACGGTGTGGGGCAGAGAGTCCAGACAAGGTCAGCTGGATGGAAGCGCCTACTGAAGCAGAAGAAGGAGGCTTTAAGGACAAGAGTGTGCGGCCAAGCCGGGAAAGGAGGACAGGAAGGGCTGATGACACATGGCCACAGGGAGGCGGGAAATTAGGTGGGGACAGTGTCAGAAGATGAGGGCACGGAAGAAGGGGGCCCAGCTGATGCGCGGTGGGAGGGCGAAGGGAAGAGGTGGTCAGGCTGAGATGGTGGCGAAAAGGGCAGCAGGAGGTTGTGTGCAGAGGGGAGAACAGAGAGAGGCAGGAAAGAAGAGGGAGCCAGCTTGTGGGAGTGGGTAAAGAAGAGCCTGGGGCCGGGGTGCACTGTCCACGGTGCGGGGGGTGTGATGGAGCATGTCACAGGGTGGCAGGCAGGAGTGGAGGGCGTTCCCATCTGTGGACGCTGGTTGCCCTGGTGGTGTGTGCATGTGCGTGTCTTAGTCGCTCAGTCGTGTCCAACTCTTTGCAACCCCAGGGACCGTAGCCCTCCAGGCTCCTCTGTCCATGGGACTCTCCGGGCAAGAATACTGGAGTGGGTAGCCATTCCCTTCTCCAGGGGATCTTCCCGACCTAGGGATCGAACCTCTGTCTCCTACACTGCAGGCAGATTCTTTACCATCTGAGCTGTCAGGAAAGCCCTGGTGGAGGAGGACAGAAACCCTTCCATGGGGCAGAAGGACCCAGCCTGGCACCAGAGTCCATGGGCCAGTCCTGGACCTGCCCCATCCTCTTCCAGCAGGGCCATGGGAACCCAGGGGCCGTCGGGCTGGATGGCAGGTTTGCTGCTACGGAGACTCATCCCAGGGACCAGCCTCGCCCTCGGAGGACTCCAGTGTTCTTCCCCTCCTCCTCCAGTTGGGAAGGAGCTGATGGTCCAACTGGGGCTCCCTGCCTTCCCACAGGCTCCCGCAAGGACAGAGCTCCCCTGTTTCACTGGGGCTCCACCCCAGCGCCTGGGCTGCTCTGTTGAGTCTCTGAGGCAAGTAGAATCAGCTCCTCCCAGTTGACCCTCAGAGTGGGGGTGAGCAACAGGGCTCAGGCACCCTGTCCTAACTCCCAGATCCCCCACTCTCCACCCATGCTCCAGCGAGAGGGTCGGAGATTAGGCTCGAAACCTGCGTTGTGGGCCTAGAGGGAGCAATGCCTCGGATCCCACCTCCTGCCGACCAGATGCACCCACAGCTGGATGAAGCCCACCCTGAAGCCAGCTTGGGCCTCAGTCCAAGGAGACGAGGGGACAGCAGAGAACTGAGGATGGGCCGGAGAGCAGGGCCCATGAGCTGGATCCCAGGTCCTGTGAGACTCTGCCCTGGCTGGGGGCACACGCTGCCTGACCCTTCACCTGGAGGGGGAGAGGGGATGTCTGATTGTCCAAGACAACAACACGGTGGGGCCAGAGAGGAGGCGCTGATTCTGCTGGGGCTCTGCCAGGTCTGTGGTGACTGGGCAACGTTGCTGCCCCGCAGGGAGGGAGGAACATGCGGGTCTCGTCTCCACTCAGGGCTCTGACTAAGGGGGTGCTCAGGGCCCAGGCCCAGCAGCCTGCCGGGCTCACGCGTTCCCGGGGCTGGGAAGGAGAGGAAAGTAAACTGAACAGCTAATAGGTAAGAGGCCCCGGGCCAAATAATAATAATTAACTTTTATTGAGCATTCTGCCGGCACTCCCCTTAGCCCTTCACATGGATTTTCTCATCTAAGTTTCATTGCGGCCTATGAAAGAGGAGCCAATAAGTGATGCCCCCACTTTGCAGATGGGGAAACTGAGGCAGGCATCTGCGGCCACTGCATCAGGACCAAAGCCAGTGCTGCACTCTGGATGCTGCTGTCCACCTGTGCAAGCAGGATGCCGAGACTCGGGACACCCAGAGGATGTGGAGGGTGTGGTGTGGTGTGGGGTGGGGTGTGTGTGTGTGCGTGTGTGCAGAACAACTTACTCGTCACCCAGTCATGAGCTTCCACATGGGCAAAATGAGCACTTTGGACCAGAAGTGAGCCCAGAGTTTAACCATAAACTCTTACTCAGTGGAAATTTCACATGGGATCCCCAAGGTATAAAACAGATCTAAAAGGAGCACTTCCAGGTATGGGCCAGAGCTGAATGGACATCTTTGACCTGCCCTGGATGACTCCAGACACCCAGGAAGGGCCTTAGAGATAGGAAGGGCCCCCACGCTGCCAGTCTTTGCCTTGAAGACCTCGGCTTTTGCTGAGAAATTTCTAACTTCCTTGACAGAGTTACCGCCTTTGAGCTGTATGAAAGCAGTCCACAGCTACGCAAACCAGATAGGAATAGCCCCAGCACAATAAGTTAACTTTATTTTCAATAAACCCTGAATATTCATTGGAAGGACTGGTGCTGAAGCTGAAGCTCCAATAGTCTGGCCACGTGATATGAAGAGCTGACTCATTGGAAAAGACCCTGATGTTGGGAAAGATTGAGGGCAGGAGGAGAATGGGGACGACAGAGGATGAGATGGTTGGATGGCATCACTAATTTGATGGACATGAGTTTGAGTAAACTCTGAGAGATAGTGAGGGACAGGGGAGGCCTGGCGTGCTGCTGTCTATGGGGTTGTAAAGAGGTGCACACGACTTAGTGATGGAACAACAATTTTCAGTATAAAGACATGCAAATTAATCGTGAGCTGGTGGTTTTTTTTACTTACCATTTTGCAGCTTCTCTCTGAAATGTAGTTTGAAACCAAAGCCACTTTATAGAAAAAACCATCACCGAAACGTTAACCCAGTGGTTCTCTTTGTGAAGCCCTTGGGGCCCGGCCCCCACCCCTGCAACTGCAGGAGACTTCGAGGGTGGGCCTGGCGCTTTTGAGGGGCTCCTGGGTGGAAGAGGCCCAAGGAACCCAAGGTCATAGCCGTGCTGTATTTTTCATTTATCCATGATATTTATGCATTTAAATTCAACCTACATACCCTGGGCACAGCCTGTGTAGGGCACTCAAAATTTCAGAGGGTAGGGTGGCCCGGGGAGTGCTGCTCTGCCAGCTGGTGAAGAAGTATGTCCCTATTTTAACAGCATAGACAAGCTGGGGTGCTTGGGGTGCACACCCCCGGACCCCTATTCTTCCACTTCTGCCCCAGACTCTGCTCCCATGTTTCATGGGATCCAAGGTGGTGGGGGAAGCAGCTGGGCGATGTGCTGGCCATGCCAAGGACCTGCCAAGGCTCTCAGAGCAATGCTCAAACAAATCAGCTTGGCATGACAGCTGGCAGGGCTTTCCCAGAACCCTGGCTACCCCAGCTACAGCTGGTGACACACCTCCCTCCAGCCATCCTTCACTTCCTCCTTCAGGGCCTGGCCTCCTTCAAGTTGGTGATTCCCATTTGCATGGAAAGGAATTCTGTGACAGTGGCTTAATGCAGTCATCTAAATGGGTTTGTCAAACCTGAATCCTTGAGTTTCACCACTGGAAAGTCCCCTGGCATTAGGCAATCCATAATAACATGACCTAAACAAGTGGATGGCCCACAATGGGAACATCATTACCTTTAAGGCCACCCTGTTCCACTTCTCAATGGATCTTGTTAGAAACTTTTTCTCAGATGTTCCCCTTAGTCATTTGCGGGGCTTCCTTGGTAGCTCAGTTGGTAAAGAATCTGCCTGCAATGCAGAAGACCTTGGTTCAATTCCTAGGTCGAGAAGATCTGCTGGAGAAGGGATAGGTTATACACTCCAGTACCCTTGGGCTTCCCTTGTGGCTCAGCTGGTAAAGAATCTGCCTGCAATATGGGAGACCTGGCTTCGACCCCTGGGTTGGGAAGATCCCCTGGAGAAGGGAAAGGCTACCCACTCCAGTATTCTGGCCTGGAGAATTTCATGGACTGTATAGTCCATGGGGTCACAAAGAGTCAGACACGACTGAGTGACTTTTACTCACTTAGTCATTTTCACCCACACATCCTTAGGGCAGTCCCAACCAATGTGCATCCTTTTCCTTGGAGCATTTCAAGTGCTAGAAAAACAGGACTCAGGTGGGCAGAACAAAGCTGCCATCACTTCCACAAGCCAGTCACATGCCCCCGCCACCATGAGCGTAGGACCAGTGTCAGCCTCTGTCCCTTCCATCAAACACGACCAGCCCCTTCGCTTCAGCCCCCCAGTCCTGCTGGGTTCTTGGCTTGCTTGCTGTTCTGTAAGAGTGCTGCTAGTTTCTGTTTCAAGACCATGAGTGTCTATTTTCATTGGTAGAGTTTGCCAACGAGTCCATTAAGGTGACCTTCTCCTGTGAGAGGCCTCTGCTGGTAGAGAAAGTTGGTTTCGTGGGGAGGGAACGTGTGGCTGGCTCCTGGGGTCCCGGCTGCTCCATCCACTCAATCTTAGGGACAGATCGGGGGTGCCTGGCAAGGACCCGCTTCTCACGCTGAGTCTTGTGTCCTGGTGGGAGGTTAGATCTCCCCAGAGGTGCAGTCGTTTCTCATTCACATGAAGACGGCTGTGAGTACCAGTTCCAGCCTCGCCAGAGAAGTCAGACGACCTCTGAGCCTCGCTTTTCTTATCTGTAAAATGATGACATGTGTGCTGGTGCCTGGCGGGGGCTCAGAAATATTTGAGGGAATGAATGGACGGGTGAGTGCAGGAGCAATAGCCGTCTTACCGGGCAGTAGTGAAGACAGTCAGCCCATGCATGTGTTATGCTGCTCCTGCCTCCCAGGAGGTCCTTGGTCCCTCCTTCCTTCGTCTCCTTCTCTAGGTCAGGAGGTGAAAACCATCCTTCACACACAAGTCAGTCTGCTTTGGGGGCCTGCCCAGCGTTTCCTTCTCTCCTGACAGACGCTCGGGGCCAGGACAGACCTAGCAGTCCATGTGGTTCAAGGCTGTGGCAGCGGCGGCTTCGCAGGGTTGGTGGAGGCATGGCGTCTTTGACATTGGGTGCCTGGCAGGTGGCCTCAGCCGTGGGCGCTGCCACCCCCGCCCTCTCGGGCTGTGGAGGCGATTAGAGACTGTTGACAGAGGAAGAAAGTTAGTCAGCGGCCTTGCCACCCGGCTGCAGATGCGGCAGGCCTGTTACATCACAGTCCGCACACCCGGCTGCCTGTCACCCACCCAAACACACGGGAAGACGCCCAGCCCCGGCCCGGGCCCCGGCCAGTGAGCCATCGTGACGGCAACTCCCAACCGCCTCCCCACGCGGCTGCGGGCCCCGTCTTGCCTCGGCACCGTTGGCTTTTCTTCTCCCTGAGATTGTTACCCGGAGATTGGCGGGAATAGCCTCTCTGTCTCCGGAGGCCAGGCGGCTCAGAGTGCTTGCACAGGGCTCCATGGGATCCCTCCGCACTGGCTCCCTGGGGACCAGCCACCAGAGAGGCCCAGGGGCCAGCTTCCGATGAGTGCTGCTGTAAGCTGTGCAAACGGGCCAGGGAGGGCTGGGGTATCCGCGGACGCCAGCTCTACCACTGACCTGCTGTGACTCCGTGTGCGTTTCTAGAATCTCAAAGCCCAGTTTCATCAGCTATCCAGTGGGGATAATAAAGACACCTATTCTGCACCCTGTTTTAAGTTAAAGGGGATGGGGACTTCCCTGGTGGTCCAGGGGTTATCACTCCGTACTTCTGATGCAAGGGGCACAGGTTTACTCCCTGGTCAGGGAACTAAGATCCCACATGCCATGTGGTACGACCAAGAAAAAGAAAAAAAAAAAAGGTTAAAGGAGATAATGCTTGATCTAAGGTTGATGCAGAAGCAGGATGCAATCATATAGAAAGAAAGAAAGTGAAGTCGCTCAGTCGTGTCCAACTCTTTGCGACCCCATGGACTGTAGCCCACCAGGCTCCTCCATCCATGGGATTCTCCAGGCAAGAATACTGGAGTGGGTTGCCATTTTGGCCTCCGTTGATTGCTATAATGACACTTGACTTTCTTTCCTATACTATTGGGCAAATAGCCAAATGCAAACATTTCACTTCCATGAGAGATAGTGGTGAAGCATAGAAACAAAAAAAGCACAATCTTTGAATTACAAAAATGATTAATAATTGAGTTGGGGACAACAGGTCATGGTAAGAAGGATGAAATAAAAATGGCAAAATGCGGATAATTATAACAGTGAGGAGATGACTATGGGGGTTCATTACATGGTTCATATAGTCTGTTTTCTTGGTATGTTTGAAATTTTTCATAATAAAATGATGAAATAAAAATCAGCCTGAGTCGGGTTGACACTTAGGTCAATTCAGGACACATGTGTTCTCTGAAATGGGACATGGATTTAATAAGGAGTTTTATAGAATTTTATGAGGACCTGGTGGCTCAGACAGTAAAGAATCCACCTGCAATGGGGGAGACCTGGGTTCAATCCCTGGGTGGGGAAGATCTCCTGGAGGAGGGCATGGCAACCCATTCCAGCAATCTTGCCTGGAAAACCACATGGACAGAGGAGCCTGTCGGGCTACAGTCCATGAGGTTGCAGAGAGTCAGAGATGACTGAGTGACTAAGCACACACAGCACATTCTACAGCTGAGGTATCAGAGACGAAGGAAAGAGGGGACCTGCTTGCTCAGTGCTTCCAGTTTAACTAGAGAGACAAAAGAACAGGTCATTTTTGAGAGGTGAGCACAAGACAAGGGCCTTCCTGAGATGAAGGTTCCAGGCAGGGATGGCCTTTTGCTGGTGAGAGCAGCCTGCATAAACGTGCAGGGCCCACAGTGACCCCTGGGATGGTCCGCACGAGGGTGACTTGTGAGGTCAGAGGTGGCAGGTGACAAAGCAGGGCAAGTGGCAGGCAACAGGTGGTCACTTAGCCAGCCTGCGTACCTGGCCACTCATCTGGAGGCCGAGGAAGAGCCCCAGGGGTTCCACCAGGTAAAAGAATAACTGGCATTAAGACGTGTGTCCTAGAAAGTTCATTTTCCAACTGCAAGGAGATTTGAGAGAGCCAAAGACCAGCTGGGGAGGTGCTGCAAGGGGAGAATGTCTCACCCCAGGCTGGTAAAACTTGACAGGAAAGCTGGCAGGACTAAGTTTGACTAGATGGAGATGGGGGCAGGCCCCTGGTCGGGCCCCGGATTACTCATTGGGATAGTTTGCAGATTCTGGATCCTGGGCAGGGAAGTGTGTGGGATGGCTCCCTAAGGAGGACAAATTTGGCTAAAAGCAAAGATCCCAAAGATTGGAGGCAAAAGGAGCCAAGGACACTGGAGGATGAGATAGCATCACCGACTCAATGGACATGAACTTAAACGAAACTTGGGAGATGGTGGAGGACAGGGAAGCCTGGTATGTTGCAGTCCATGGGGTCACACAAAGAGTCAGACACGACTTAGCAACTCAACAACAGCAACAACAAAGATCCCAAGGGACCTGCTGTTGGAAGTTTCCAGGAAGTGGACGCTTAATGTTTGTTTAGCCATGGCTGGAAATGGAGGTCGAACTTGGAAGTGACGGGGAGCAAATGGGTCACTCAGGAGGAAAACTCAGAAGTGAGAAAGGCAGAGGTCAAGTCAAGGGCATCTCAACATAAAGGATGATTGGGGCAGGCAAGAGAGAGCGATGTCGTGGGAACCAAGACAGAAGGTCAGGAATCATGTGGGACAGGAATCTACCGGTAAGATGTGACATTTGCTCACTGCACTTGTCAACACAGCCACCACTGGGGACTTCTCCCAGAGTTGAGTAGGGGCTGCAGCGAGTGAGCCAGGGGATGAGAAGCAAACATGAGGTCAGTCACCAGAACCCAGATGGAGGAAGTGTGGCTCATCCCACAAGGCAGGGAGAAGAGGGCGGGGGCTGAGCAGGAGGGGTTAATTTCAGGTGGGTTAAGTCCATCCTAAAGGAAATCAGTCCTGAGTATTCATTGGAAGGACTGATGTTGAAGCTTAAACTCCAATACTTTGGCCACCTGATGCGAAGGGCTGACTCATTTGAAAAGACCCTGTTGCTAGGAAAGATTGAAGGCGGAAGGAGAAGGGGACGACAGAGGATGAGATGGTTGGATAGCATCACTGACTCAATGGACATGAGTTTGGGTAAACTCTGGGAGATGGTTGATGGACAGGGAGTCCTGGCGTGCTGCAGTGCATGGGGTAACAAAGAGTCGGACACGACTGAGCGACTGAACTGAACTGAATTGAACAAATTTTCTAGGCAGAGGGGAAAGAGTCAGGAGAGAGGAAAGGATGAAGGTACAGCCGCATCCTTCTGCAGAAGGCTCCCACCCTCTTGTCCTGAGTGTGGGGCACATCCAGGAGGCCAGCGGCAGCCTGGATCCAGTCCTGCAGTCCTGCGGTATTGGGCTGTTTATACCACAGATACCCCACGACTCAGAGGAGGCACAACTGATTGTGCACAGTTGGAGGCACAACAGAGATTGTCCTGAACCAAGTGTCTGAAGACTTGGGTTCTGGCCCCAGCTCCACCAAATCCTCAATTTCCTCATCAGTGAAATGGGCACGAACACATGAGGCCATTACCAAGCTTGGGCCAGGTCAGGCACGCAGAAGACCTCAGCCTATGGCAAGACACACATGTGCACAAGGGCAGGGTCTTCTTGTGGGGTAGCACTGGCTACAACACATGGGGAGTCCCGTGGTGCTTCCCCCCTCGGGTAAACCTTGGTGTGCCAAGGGCCAGTCTCCACGATTCCGAAGGGGCAGACTGACATGTGTGGATGTGGCCATGGGCTGCTTTCCCTCGTCTCTGTTTCCAGCTCGGGGGGGCCTCATCCATCGTGTGGGCGTTTCCAGAGCTTGCCGGCGTCCAAGGCACCGACTTGAGTTTTACAACAGTAAACATGGCTCAGCCTGGCTGGTTCCCTGAATGGTCTGGGTGAATCAGTGGGACAGCTTGCACATCCTGTTACGTATTCACCCTCTCTCCCGGGGGTTCCCCTCTTTCCAGGAAGTGATTTGTAGAAAGTCTGCTGTCTTGGGATATGCTGTCCCATCCCGGCGTCACTGTCTGAATTGCACAAACGGCCTGCCTAAGGCAGCCGCTTGCTGCAAAAGGAAGGCAGGGCCCAGTGCAAGTAAAATCCTGGCTCCTTATACAACCACTGGTGACTCTTGCCCCAGCCCATGTGCTCCAAAGGCCAATTCTCTTTATTTTATTTATACTTGAGTATCAAACTTAACTCTAGGGAAAGACAAACTTGTCTGCAAATCCACAAAATGGGTTTGTCATTTCCCTATTGAAACATGGTCTTCCTTGTGGTTTAAAGAGCTCTGTACCTTGACAGTGTATAAGACTTAGTGCCTAGGAGGGTCATTCATGGCCACTTCTACTGAGGTACAATTACAAATAAAGCTGTAACTTATTTGAACTATACAGCATAGTGATTTTTTTTATAATTTAAATTTTGGTGAAGTTTATTTATTTTTTATTTTTGTCTTTGATGCTTTTGGTATTACATTTAAGAAATCATTGCCCATTCCAAGGGCATGAGGACTTAGTATCTAACAGTTTTATAGTGTTAACTCTTACATTAAAAAAAAAAACACCTTTGACCCATTTGAGATTTCTTTTTGATATGCTGTGGGAGAATCCAACTTCCTCCATCAGCCCCAGCGCCACTGAAAAGAGTCTTCTTTCCCCCATTGAATTGCCTTGGTGCCATTGTTGAAAATCCATTGTTCATATGGGATTTATTTCTACCTTCTCAATTCTGTCCCATTGATCTCTATGTACATCCCACTATTATTATCCCTCTGTATGTATATCGCTCGATTACAGTAGCTTTGTAATAAGTTTTGAAGTTAAGAAGTGGGCATCCTCCAACTTTGTTCTTCTTTATCAATATTGTTTTGGCTATTCGGGGCCTCTTCAATTTCCACATAAATCTGTGGATCAGCCTGTTAATTTTTGCAAAATAGCCATCTAGCATTTTGGTAGGGATTGCATCAACCAATTGCAAAGGTGAATTTGTGAGTATTGCCATCTCAACAATACTATATCTTCCAGTCCATAAACTTTCTGTTTATTTAGGTCTTTCTTTCAGCAGTGTTCTTCTTCTTCCTCTTGCTCCTCTTGCCTTTTCCTTCTAGTCAAAACAGCAGCAGTGCCCCAGGGTAACACATGAGAGATGGTTATAAGCCCCTCCACTGCCTGGATGGCCCTCTGAGATGTATTCCTGTTTGTCCAGGTCCCTCTGATGCTATGGAACTAAGAACCCTAAACACAGAGGTCTCACTGGCTTGCACGGCAGCTGGGGACAATTGCACTTTGGGGGTTCCATCGCACCCTAGAATGCCACGCTGACCTCCACCCTCACACTCCGAGGCCTCAGCTTGCTGATCTTGGGTTGTTGTCTGCCTGCGCCAGGACACCAATCAAAGCAGTGACCCAGGCTTGGCCAGCTCTGTGTCTCCAGGGTTTAACTCCAGGGCTTCTGTTAATGTTTGTGGAACAAAGAAGCTCCCAGGATCTAGACAACTATGAATTTCACCGAAGAGTTCAACTGGAGATGTTCCAGGGCAGGGTTGATCCTATGGCATGTCCGGTGAATGAAAATCTTCTCTCTTTGGAATCTAAGCATTCTAAGCCTGATTGGAGATTTCCATTCAGTCTCATTTCACAGCTTGCTTCCAACTGACCAGACTCAGGGCATTTAGCTCTAACTGGGAGCTTAAATGGAAGCATTGTTTGTTTTATGACTACCCAGAGGCTCACAGATGGAACACTTTAACTGCGATAAATAATAATAATAATATTAATAATAATACTCGCTTCTCCTGGGGGCTAAGTCTTTAAATTAAATGTTTCATTTGGCTGGCGCCTTCTAACACCCGCAGGCAACCTGCAGCACTTTCAGAAGGGAATTGCGAACAGTAAGAACCATGACTCAGTCGCAGGAGAAGCTCAGGAGAATGTCATCAGTGCTGCTTCTGAGATGCAGCGTCTCCAGGGACAGAAATTTCCCAGTAGAAACAGGACCAGACAGAACGGAAGACACCAGGCACATTGTAAACTATTAATAGATCCAGAGGCTGAATGAATATGAACATCATTAGGAAAGAAAGCTGTGACTCCTCTGAGAACCTGGCTCCTCACCTGGGAGGTTCTCCCCAGGTTAGCCCATCAAGAGAAACCCTGTTGACCCAGAGGCTGACATCCCACTGATGTTCAGATACCAGGTTGGTCCACACTTCTTTTGAGAGAAGTGAGCTGAATCCTCGCTGTACTTCGCTGGGGAGCTTTTGTTTGTCAGAAACTCCAAAGTAGATGCAGTGAGTGCTGCCTGGTCTGGTCCTACACTCTGGGGCGTCTTTCTTTCTTGGGGAGGGCACTACAGAAATCAGATTTTTACAAACTCCCATCAGGCTCTGTGTGAATCTGTTCTCAAATATTTGTTCATGGTATTTGGGTCCTATGTGTGTGCTTAGTCACTCAGTCATGTCTGACTCTTTGCCACCCCATGGACTGTAGCCCTCCAGACTCCTTTGTCCATAGTGATTCTCCAGGCAAGAATACTGGAGTGGGTTGTCAGGCCCTTCTCCAGAGGATCTTCTCAACCTAGGTATTGAGCCTAGGTCTCCCACATTGCAGGCAGATTCTTTATCGTCTGAGCCACCAGGTAAGCCTATTTGGGTCTGTAGCCAGGCTCTAAAATGAAAGAAGTTAGTGGGGGAAAAAACCCCTAATGTATCTTTGTACCAGGCTGCCTTTTGGAGTTGCCACCGGCACCAAAATAAAGACCAAAAAAAGGAGGGGGTCTAAGAAAACGACCCTCTTGCCCTGCCCACATGCCCAGGATTTCTAATCAACCTCTTAGCACGTCACTCTGTAATAGGAACATGCAATCAGGGATCTGGGACCTTGAAATACAGAGACCCAAATAAACAAATAAGCCTGAAGAGAATGTCTCTACAGGAGGAAGGGAAAATCATTCTCAGGGAACTCCTGAAAAGAATGTTAATTCCATTCATGAAACAAGAAGCAAATAATAGACAAAAAGAACACTCAGAAAACAGCTAACAGTTCTGGAGGGTTAAATATTTGATATTAGTAATGAAATAACCAAAGAACAGGAAGAAGAGGTTGAACACGTGTCTCACAGGAAGTAAAGTTGAAAGGCAAGGTGAAGGTCCAGGAGAAGACAAGACCATTAACCACATAATCCAGTTAAAGACAACTCTCCCCAAAGTAGTCATGAACGAATGTGAGAGCTGGACCATAAAGAAGGCTGAGCACCAAGAATTGATGCTTTCAAATTGTGGTATTGGAGAAGACTCTTGAGAGTCCCTTGGACAGCAGAGAACAAACCAACCAATCCTAAAGGAAATCAACCCCAAATATTCATTGGAAGGACTGATGCTGAAGCTGAAGCTCCGATTCTTTGGCCACCTGATGTGAGGAGCTGACTCATTGGAAAAGATCCTGATCCTGGGAAAGGTTGAAGGCAAAAGGAGAAGGGGGTGGCAGAGGATGAGATGGTGAGATGGTATCATCAATCAATGGACGTGAATCTGAGCAAACTCTGGGAGGCAGTGAAAGACAGGGGAACCTGGCGTGCTGCAGTCCATGGGATCTCAAGGGGTCAGACATGACTTAGAGACTGAACAACGAACAACTCAAAAAATAATCTAGAAAGACGAACTGAGAAAATGGGAGAGAAAATAATGGACGAAATAATTTAAGAAAAATTTCCCAAACTTAAGGGCCTGAATGTCCAGAATGACAAGTCCTCTAGCTCCAGCTCACTGGAGGCAAGTTGTCCAGTGACCAAGGCCTTCCTGGAAAGGGCTTGCTTTTATTTCTCTGAAAACTTGTCAGCAGTCATTTTGCCCCTGAAATGTGGGAGGATGGAGGCTTCTGGGAACCATTCCTAGTTCTGGTAGGTGCAAAGGCCTTGTAGCAGGAACGGAACTAAAGGGAGGTTTAGCGTGCCCAACCCCCTCCCCCCAACATGGCTCCCCTGGTAGCTCAGCTGGTAAAGAATGCCTGAAATGCATGAGACCCTGGTTCGATTCCTGGGTTGGGAAGATCCCCAGGAGAAGGGATAGGCTACCCACTCCAGTATTCTTGGGCTTCCCTGGTGGCTCTGGTGGTAAAGAATCTTCCCACAATGTGGGAGACCCTGTTTGATCTCTGGGTTGGGAAGATCCCCTGGAGAAGGAAAAGGCTACCCATTCCAATATTCTGGCCTGGAGAATCCCATGGACTACAGTCTCAGTTGAGTTCAGTTTAGTCTCTCAGTTGTGTCTGACTTTTTGCGACCCCATGAACTGAAGCACACCAGGCCTCCCTGTCCATCACCAACTCCTGAAGTTCACCCAAACCCATGTCCATCAAGTCGGTGATGCCATCTAACCATCTCATCCTCTGTTGTCCCCTTCTCCTCCTGCCCTCAATCTTTCCCAGCATCAAGGTCTTTTCAAATGAGTCAGCTCTTTGCATCAGGTGGCCAAAGTCTTGGAGTTTCAGCTGCAACATCAGTCCTTCCAATGAACACCCAGGACTGATCTCCTTTAGGATGGACTGGTTGGATCTCCTTGCAGTCCAAGGGACTCTCAAGAGTCTTTTCCAACACCACAGTTCAAAACCATCAATTCTTTGGTGCTCAGCTTTCTTTATAGTCCAACTCTCACATCCATACATGACTACTGGAAAAACCACAGCCTTGACTAGACGGACCTTTGTTGACAAAGTAATGCCTCTGCTTTTTATTATGTTGTCTAGGTTGGTCATAACTTTCCTTCCAAGGTGTAAGCGTCTCTCAATTTCATGGCTGCAGTCACCATCTGCAGCAATTTTCGGGTCCAGAAAAATAGTCAGCCATTGTTTTCACTGTTTCCCCATCTATTTGCCATGAAGTGATGGGACCAGATGCTATGATCTTCGTTTTCTGAATGTTGAGCTTTAAGCCAACTTTTTCACTCTCCTCTTTCACTTTCATCAAGAGGCTCTTTAGTTCTTCACTTTCTGCCTTAAGGGTGGTGTCATCTGCATATCTGAGGTTATTGATATTTCTCCCAAAAATCTTGATTCCAGCTTGTGCTTCATCCCCCCCAGCGTTTCTCATGATGTACTCTGCATATAAGTTAAATAAGCAGGGTGACAATAAGCAGAGCAAAGAAATAGAGGAAAACAATAGAATGGGAAAGACTAGAGATCTCTTCAAGAAAATTAGAGATACCAAGGGAACATTTCATGCAAAGATGGGCTCGATAAAGGACAGAAATGGTAGGGACCTAACAGAAGCAGAAGATATTAAGAAGAGGTGGCAAGAATACACAGAAGAACTGTACAAAAAGATCTTCACGACCCAGATAATCATGATGGTGTGATCACTCATCTAGAGCCAGACATCCTGGAATGTGAAGTCAAGTGTGCCCTAGAAAGCATCACTGCGAACAAAGCTAGTGGAGGTGATGGAATTCCAGTTGCGCTATTTCAAGTCCTGAAAGATGATGCTTTGAAAATGCTGCACTCAATATGCCAGCAAATTTGGAAAACTCAGCAGTGGCCACAGGAATGGAAAAGGTCAGTTTTCATTCCAATCCCAAAGAAAGGCAATGCCAAAGAATGCTCAAACTACCACACAGTTGCATTCATCTCACATGCTAGTAAAGTAATACTTAAAATTCTCCAAGCCAGGCTTCAGCAATATGTGAACCGTGAACTTCCAGATGTTCAAGCTGGTTTTAGAAAAGGCAGAGGAACCAGAGATCAAATTGCCAACATCCGCTGGATCATGGAAAAAGCAAGAGAGTTCCAGAAAAACATCTATTTCTGCTTTATTGACTATGGCAAAGCCTTTGACTGTGTGGATTACAATAAACTGTGGAAAATTCTGGAAGAGATGGGAATACCAGCCCACCTGACCTGCCTCTTGAGAAACCTGTATGCAGATCAGGAAGCAACAGTTAGAACTGGACTACAGTCTATGGGGTTGCAAAGAGTCAGACATGACTGAGTGACCTTCACTTTCAGTCCCTGGACCCCCAACACCCCTCAGAACATGCTCGATCCTTACCACATTGGGGGTCTCCTGGGATTTTTCTTTGAAGATTTCATGGGAGGAAACATTGGACTGAAGGGGTGTCTGATCAGTGGAGAGGGTTACTAAAGCAGCATGAGGCCTGACCTGGGTGGGGGGATCCCACCCAGGCTGGGCCTCGTTGTGGGGAGGGGTCCCACTCAGGCTGGACCTCATTGAGGGGAGGGGTCCAGGCTTCTTGATGACTCTCCCTGGGGAACTGAGGAAAAGAACCTGTTTCAGCAGCAGGTGTTGGGGCAGGAAGGGATCCTTGGTGGCTGCCACAGGGCACACCTGTGTTGGGTGGGGGACAAGTGCTTCAAAGGGATGTTGGCTGAAGGTACAGGTGACGCCATAGCATCATCCCCTGCTCGGCTTTTTTTAAATCCCTTGTCTGACGGCACACCTGTCCATGCAGCAGTGTGTCAAGACTGGATGAGCAATCCATTCACATCTGGGGTTGGGTGTGAAGAGACCGAGGCAAGGATGACAACCCTGGCCACTCGTTTGCCTCATGGGAGAAAGCGCTGAGGGCCTTTCTCCAAGCATAGGATTGATCCGTGATCCCTGAGTCACGAGCAGGCAAGTGGGAGAGGCTTTCAAACTGAGGCGTTGGAGAGAAGCGCAGGTTAGTAATAGAAGCGTAGTGAGCTGTTCTTGATATGATTACCACTCTTGGTAATTATTGTTATTACTATTTGACCTACTCAGATGGATCCAATTAAATAAGAATTGTTTTGCAATCAGGATGTTCTGATGATGGCAAAGCACTCTATATGTGGAGGCAAGGACAATCCCTTCAGTTTACACTTCTCTATATCTGTAGGGTTACCCTACCTGTAGGATCTCCTTTAGATTTTGATCCACACAACCAAGGAGATCAAGCATGACTGCCCCCATTTTATGAGTGAGGGATTATTTTAAGCTTCAGAGAGGCCAAGTGACTTGCCCAAGGTCACACAGCAGGAAAAAAGACAGAGCCAGGGCTGGCCTGGTCTTCTGTCCCCCCATTTTACACTTCCTCCAGGATCCCAGGACATGTTGCAGAGAACCTCTTGTCAGGTGGCACTGTCCTGAGGTAGAGGGACAGCAAGTGCTGGAAGGAGCAAGGAATTTGGGTTAAACAAGCAACTGTGATATAGGTCCTTATATTGGGACATATTGGGTGGCCAAGGAGCCCCTGAGCCTTCCAGAATCTGTAGTCATCAATTGAGCCCCACCAGGCTGTGAAAACTCTGGGTGCTGTTTACTTATGAAGGAGACATAAAATTCTTACTGTCAAGGGACTTCTCTGGTGGCCCAGTGGCTGCGACTCTGTGCTCCCAGTGCAGGGGGCTCGGGTGTGATACCTGCTTAGGTAACTAGAACCCACCTGGTGCAGTCAAATAAATAAATACAAACAAATATGAAAAATTCCTTCTATTGACCGACATTTCAAAGCTAAATTACAGATTTCCTCCTGATTATAACAGCATGACAAGTTTATTATAGAAAACCTTAAAAATACAGAAGACTATGAGGAATACCCTGAAGAATGCAATGGCAACCCACT
Organism: Capra hircus; assembly: GCF_001704415.2. Classification (NCBI taxonomy): domain Eukaryota; kingdom Metazoa; phylum Chordata; class Mammalia; order Artiodactyla; family Bovidae; genus Capra; species Capra hircus. The sequence continues at coordinate 86,751,552 of NC_030818.1, forward strand.
CCAGTACTCTTGCCTGGAAAATCCCATGAACCGAGGAAGCTGGTGGGCTGCAGTCCATGGGGTCGCAAAGAGTCGGACAGACTGAAGTGACTTAGCAGCAGCAGGAGGAGGAACACCCAGATCTCTCAACACTATATTTCCTTTTGGTGGTCTCTCATGAATAGATGGGTATTTCTTTTTTTAGAAAAATAATTAATATCTTGCTGTCTATGGTTTTGCATTCTATTTTTTTCTCCACTTTAACTTATTTCACAATTCTCTTCTTATGACAATAGTTTTGGAAATATGTTATTTATTTAGTTTTTTGGAAATACATTATTTTAAATGATACAGTATTTCATCATGTATGAAAACGTCTTGATTTTTGTCTTTGAAAGACTATAGAGATGAATTAAAATAAGAAAGACTATGCTGCTGCTGCTGCTGCTAAGTCGCTTCAGTTGTGTCCGACTCTGTGCGACCCCATAGACGGCAGCCCACCAGGCTCCACCGTCCCTGGGATTCTCTAGGCAAGAACAATGGAGTGGATTGCCATTTCCTTCTCTAATGCATGAAAGTGAAAAGTGAAAGGGAAGGCGCTCAGTCGTGTCCAACTCTTAGCGACCCCATGGACTGCAGCCTACCAGGCTCCTCCGTCCATGGGATTTTCCAGGCAAGAGTACTGGAGTGGGGTGCCATTGCCTTCTCCAAGAAAGACTATAAGCCTATGTAAATTTCCAAACATGAAAATTTCTCCTTTAAAAGCAAAATTACAGCAATTCAAAGAAAAAAAATCATACACACACACAAAATTGAGTCTAAAAAGCATTTGGAAAAACTTAGCATCCTTTTCTTAAGCTTTAAGTCCTCAATAAAGGCAAAGCCATACCCTATTCTTGAATGGGAAGGCATAATGTTTAAACTCACCCCTCAGGGCTTCCCTGGTGGCTCAGTGGTAAAGAATCCACCTGCCAATTCAGTAGATTAGATCCCTGGTCTGGGAATACCCCACCTGCCACGGAGCAACTAAGCCCGAGCACCACAAGTGTGGAGCCTGTGCTCTAGAGCCCAGGAACCACAACTCCTGAGCCCATGCACTGCAGTTGCTGAAGCCTGCCCACCTACAGCCAGTGCTCCGCAACAAGAGGAGCCACTGTAATAAGTCCATGCACCACAACTGGAGGAAAGCCCATGCACCAACAAAGATCCAGCATGGCCAAAAATAAATAAGTAAATAAACAATTTAAAAAATAGCCACCACTGCTGCTGCTGCTGCTGCTGCTGCTAAGTCACTTCAGTCGTGTCCGACCCCATAGACGGCAGCCCACCAGGCTCCCCCGTCCCTGGGATTCTCCAGGAAAGAACACTGGAGTGGGTTGCCATTTCCTTCTCCAATGCATGAAAGTGAAAAGTGAAAGGGAAGTCGCTCAGTTGTGTCCGACCCTCAGCGACCCCATGGACTGCAGCCTTCCTGGCTCCTCCATCCATGGGATTTTCCAGGCAAGAGTACTGGAGTGAGCCACCACTGCCCACCCGCCCCCGGAACTAATGTACATATTTAATGAAATTCCAAATAGTATTCTAACAGAGTTTTTTCTTTAAGGGACAGATAATGGATAAAATAAATTCTTAAAAATATCAGCTTTTTGAAACCGAATAGAGGAATTTTGCTTTACAAGATCAGGACATACCAGAAAGACACACTACTCAAATAAATAAGGTACTGGCATAGGAACACAAACTAGATCTGGAACCAAATTGAGAACACAGAAATAGATTTGATGTGTTTATGAATCTAACACATGACAAAGATGGTCTTTTACTAATGGAAAAGAAAGTGAAAGTGTTAGCTACTCAGTGGTGTTTGACTCTGTAACCCTATGGGCTATAGCCCATCAGGTTCCTCTCTCCATGAAATTCTCCAGGCAAGAATACTGGAGTGGATAGCCAGTCCCTTCTCCAGGGGATCTTCCTGACCCAGGGATTGATCCTGGGTATCCTGCATTGCAGGCAGATTCTTTACCACCAAGGAAGCTCTAAAAGATGGATTAATTGGTTCTTAGCCTTATGACTTACACAGGGATCAATTCCAAATAACACATATATAAAAAGCAAGACAAAAATCTCACAAAAAGATACTCTTTATTTTAAATAGGCTACACAATAATTTAGCAGTAGGAAAATACTTTTATCAAGAATGAAGACTTCTAATCTATTTTTTAAAAAAAAGACAGACATGTTTGTCAATATTAAACCATTTAAAATTGTTTATGGCAAAAGATACCTTAAATAAGGTGCCAATTATATGTATTTGCAATTCAGAGGACAGACAGCAGCTTAGTATCTATTATTAATAGTTACAAAGACTTCATAGAAATTGATGAGAGACAATTACCCAATAAAAAATGGAAAAAGATGTAGAGAAGCAATTTACAGAAGAGCAAATGCAAATGACTAACAATTTTTTAAAGTTTATCAGAACCTTCGTATTATAGAAAATACGGTTCATATTAATAGCGAGATAATTCTTCATAAGTATCAAATGAGCAAAACTTAAAAACAGTAAGAATATCTTTTGCTCCTGGGGTTATGGGGAAATGAGTACTCAATTACTGGTTACAGCTTAATTGAGAGGCAATCTGACAACATCCATCAAAACTATATATATGTGTGTATATATGTATATATATATATATATATTCTTCAGCTTAACAATAATTCCAGGTCTGGGTATCTAATGCACAGAAATAAAAGCATCAGTATATAAGGCTTTATACTCAAGAATTGCATTGCAGCCCTGGAAAAATGTGGGCACAAAGGGGATACCTATCAATAGGAGAAGGTTGGATAAAGCATAGTTATTCTCACCCTAGAATATTATATAACCATTGATAAGAATGAATTGGAGCTATGAATGCTAACCTCTCTGAGAATGCTAGGATGCAAAAACCTGTATAAAGTATGATTCTGTTTTTGTAAACAATATTATCAAAATTTTGTATATGCTTCTGTATTATTCCATAAGGGAGAATATATTTTAGGTTGTTATCATAGATGTCCAGGGGAGTTCCAGTAAGTGTAGTTGGAAGGGGTATGAAGGGCTGGCAGAAAAAAAGGCAAAGGAAGAAAATTACCCCCTGATAAGAAAAATAAACCAAAAGGGATGGTGGAGATGGTGCATTCTGGGCCTTCTCCCTTGGCCTGGACCCAGGGAAAGTCCAGTGAAATTTGTAGTCTCTGCCAGTGAGAACACAGCATGGAGGCTTGTCTCTAGTATTTAGCAAGTAGGAACTGGGAGGCACCAGAGAAGGCAATGGCAACCCACTGCAGTGTTTTTGCCTGGAGAATCCCAGGGATGGCGGAGCCTGGTGGGCTGCCATCTATGGTGTCGCACAGAGTCAGACACGACTGAAGTGACTTAGCAGCAGCAGCAGCAGCAGCAACTGGGAGGCACAAGCTCACCAGCTCAGCCTACAATGACCCAGTGCTGGTCAGTAAAATCATTCCTACTATAGCTTCTTCATCAGTTAGTCAGTAGTGAAATCTCACACTGACCTGCCCCCGTATGGGTGATGAAATGTAGTCTTGTATTGCCTGTCCCACCATGAACACTGTCTTGGACAAACTTCCTCTCTAAAATGCCTATTGACCATAGGGCCATGAGATTCAGGTTTCAGCTGGATTCAGGATACACATGAGTGCAGAAGAGACTGGGCCCAGTCATTTGGTGATGATGAACTCTTGCATTGAAAGGCCATGTTGAGTTGGGGCTAGGGTGACTGTTTGCAGGTGAGGGAACAGGAATGAGAGAGTGATGGGGGAGAAAGGGTAGACTCTAGTAAGAACCATCACACATCCCCGGAGAGAAATTGAGAGATTAGCCACCAAGCCCTCAATGACTTCCTAGCCCCCAGCTTCCATTCCTATGAACTGGGCTTTGTTTCCATGAGCTTGCACTGTGCACCAGTTCTCCACTGCTGTGTAACAAACACCCCCAAGGTGTAGTGGCTTAAGACAGTACTTTTATGTAGTTCATGATTCTGTGTGTCAGTGATTTGAACTGGGCTCTGTGAGGTTGTCTTTCTGGGCTGTGTTGGGGTTGGCTGTGCTAGTTCGGTCACTCACTTGTTTGGGCATCCATCTCCATGTCTCTCATCACTGAGCAGGCTAACTGGGGCCTGGCAGAGAGTTTCTAGCTCAAGAGCAGAAATGGCAAACCTCTTCAGTTCTAGGCACAGAAGCCCAATGTCACTTCTGCCAAGGCCAGATTCAAGGAGTAAGGAAAAGACTCCACTGGCAATGGCACCCCACTCCAGCACTCTTGCCTGGAAAATCCCATGGATGGAGGAGCCTGGTGGGCTGCAGTCCATGGGGTCAGGAAGAGTCAGACACGACTGAGCAACTTCCCTTTCACTTTTTACTTTCATGCATTGGAGAAAGAAATGGCAACCCACTCCAGTGTTCTTGCCTGGAGAATCCCAGGGATGGGGAGCCTGGTGGGCTGCCGTCTATGGGGTCGCACAGAGTCGGACACAACTTAAGTGACTTAGCAGCAGAGACTCAAAGTTTCATGGAAAGAGCTTTGAAGAGCTGCGGCCATGTTTGCACATCTTGTATCATTTTGTTAACTACTGTCATTTCATTATGTTAATAAGTTTCTGACCCCTGAAGCCAGAGAAGTTTAGATAGAATGTGGATACAGAGTCCTTAAGGAGACCTCAAATCCTTCCTCTCTATATATCCTGAACCCTAAGAAATAGTAATAATTCTCATTTGTTGGTCACAAGAGGGAGCAGGTAGTTCTGACACGTGGACTCTGAGGAGGCTTTGCAGCATCTGGGCCAGGCTTGGAAGGAAAGGCAGGCATTCTCCCCACTGAGATGAGGTGCCACCAGGGCCCAGTGAGCAGGCAAGGGCAGGACTGGGCAGGACAGTGCATGAGGGGTGCTGTGCATCCCAAGACTTCCTGGTCCCAGCCCTGTTCAGGCTAATGAGGGAAAGCATGTCTCCAGGTCCCTGTGGATTCTGGAAGAGCAAGGGCCACCTGACTCTGGTGTCTTCTGCCTTGGAGGGTATCCCAGGCAGGAATAGATTTCTATAGGTGTTGAGCATCAGTGATGACGCAGATGCCTCCATGGACCTCACTGTGCACCGAGCTCTGCTCCACGTGCTTTCCCTGGAGAACAACCCTTATACACGCAGGCCACCCCAGCTCTGGACCCAGGCAGGGCTTCATTTCACTTACTTGTTAGCTGGTGGTGGCACCACATCCCTCATGGATTTCTGCTGAAGGAGGTGTCAAGCATTATACTTAGCACAGGGTCTGGCACTCAGCAAGCACTTGATAAACGTGTCATTATCGACGACCGAGGCAGTGCTCATTCATCAACCAAACACGACGATGAATTGGCTTCAGTGACATTGTGTGTTTGTGTTGACTTCCTTCCTTGGCTCCCCAATAACCTGCACAGAAGTTGGCAAACTTTAGATCACTTTATTCTACTAAAAGTATCACGATGTGCCACTGGGTAAAGGTGTGGGTTTGGGCCATCTTGAAACAAATTGGCAGTTTGTAAATATTCTTAAATGAGCATATCTATTGAGGCTAAATTGAATCAGTTTAGAGGCCTCCAAATTGCTAAATCATGGTTGTTCTTACTCAAAAATTCAAATATCAAGTTTAAATTAAGAGATGGCCCACACTCTATTTAAAATTTAAGTGACGATTGCTCTTCGCTTTAAATCCATCTTACCTTACAGTAAATTTATTTTACCTTACAGTAAATTTATTTTTACTGTCTTGAGAAGAGAGTCTCCATTTTCCTGTTCATAAAAAAAAAAAAATAGTGCTTTTTAAAAACTGAAATGTCCAGGAGAATATTCCACAGGCCCAAAGTTTATGACCTTTAAATAGTGGAAACTATGTTGGTTTTTTCTTACAATAGAGGTGCCTGTATTCATATTTGATAAACATTTCCCCTCTCATCTCCCCTCTCTGTGCTCATACCTCTTCATTTTTCTGCCATCACAAAGGTCAGATGAGGGTCAACAGCTCCCATGAGAAAGGAAAGCTGAACACTCCTCACCTCTTGCAGCAGGAAGACGCGGGCAAACCCATGGTGGTTTCTGATCAGGCTGATGTATGGGGTACACACCCACACACTGCTGTGTGGACTTGTTGTTCCCATGAAATGAGCCTTTCATGGTGGGAAGGGAATATTAATTTGTTTGATTGGATGCCTGTCAGCATTGTTCTGGGGGTGGGGGGAATGCCAGAAGGGCACCAGCAAACAGGCTTGACAAAGCATCAGCTGAAAATTGTTTCTCCATCCAGCTCAGCATTTCTTCACCAATTACCTCCTTTTTGGCCTTGGGCCTCTATACACACACATTTCATTCATTCATTCAGTACTTATCCAGTTTCTTCCATGTTCAGGGGATTCACAGACAATAAAATCCCCAGGTCCCACCTTATGGGGCTCACATTTAGCAGGTGGGCAGCAGAGGAAGACTTCCCTGGGGGTGGGCTTCCCTGGTGGCTCAGCTGGTAAAGAATCTGCCTGCAATGCAGGAGACCTGGGTTTGATCCCTGGGGTTGGGAAGATCCGCTGGAGAAGGGAAAGGCTACCCACTCCAGTATTCTGGCCTGGCGAATTCCGTGGACTGTATAGTCCATGGGGTTTCAAAGAGTCAGACACGACTGAGCACCTTTCACATAGCAGAAGGAGAACAGCAACAAAGGGCCAGTGCCCTGGGTCCTGGTAGAGAAAAGCTCAGCCTGGGACAGGACGGCTAGCAGAGTGAGCTGACACCGCAGCGGGGTCTGGAAGGATGAGTAGAATTCACCAGGAAAAGAACTGGCAGGTGGAAATGTTCAGAAGATGCACACAGAAACACTGTCATTATTTGTTGAGTTGTGCCTCCTGTCTACTGGACTATAAACATCAGGGCACAGATGGCCCTTCTTTCCTCTGTGGCCGCCCCAGCACCTCACAATGGGCTTGTTGCTGGTGGGGCCACTCAGTGAACGGAGGGTGAGTCAAACAAAGGCCATCGCTCAGTTGACCCTGCAGTGGGCGCCATCTTGTCCTGGCCCAGAGGGAACCTGGCGTCCTTTCTCCTTTTGCGGAGCCTGGAACTGGGCTTTCTGACCTCTCAGTGCTTGTTGGGTGCCTCCAAACATCAAGATTCTTTTTCTTTCTGTCCCAAACTGCAGAAAAATAATGAAAAAATGCAATTTTTGACTCTGAAATGCCAATGATGTCTCCAAAAGCAGAATGGGCTTCTCCTTGCTGGTCTATAAATTAATGTCAAAGGAAGACATGCGGGTAAAACATCACACCATTTGAAAAAAAAAATTAATTCTGTGATCAAAGAAGATTGTTTGGTAAACTTGCCCAGAGTTTGACTAATTGGTTTGAGAGCAGATAGAATCTCCCTGAGATGTTCTACTGTGAGATTAGTATTGGTCAAGATGTTTGAAGTTCAGAGGAGGGTGAATTCTCAGAGGAGAAGCCTATTTGACTAATTGGCATCACGTGGGTTCCCAAACACCGTCTCCCAACATGCAACCCTCCTGGAGAGATGAAAGAGACACCTTCCTATAACTGAGCTGACTCTGCTGCTGATGGAGACGTTCCCAAAACTTTTAAGAACAGGTGGCTTATTACTTTCTCTTGAAAACTGAGTGATTGAAGAGTACTAATAAGTGGGAAGAGAAACAGGTTTGAAAGGGGAGAGGCCTGCTCCAAAGTCTAGACCATAATGGGGTTTCTTTTTATCATTCCTTTTTTCCCCCTCCATCTTGAATCTCCTTCCCACCTCCCACCCCATCCCAACCCTCTAGATTGTCACAGAGCACCAATTTGAGCTCCCGGCATCGCAGAGCGAATTCCCACTGGCTCTCTAATTTTACACATGGTAATGTGTACGTTTCCTGTACCCTGCAGTGGGCGTCCCAATCTCTCCTTCCCCTACTCTGCCCACCAGTCTGTTCTCTGTGTCTGCATCTCCACTGCTGCCCTGCAGACAGGCACAGTGGGGTCACTTAACCTTGGCACTACTAACTTTTGGGGGTAGGTCACTCTTTGTCGTGCGAGCTGCTCTGTGTATCGCGAGATGTGCAGCTGTATCCCCAGCCTCTACCCACAAGATGACAGGAGAACACACCCCTTCCTGGCTGTGACAACCTGAAATGTCTCTGCACACAGCTTATGTCCCCTGGGAAGCCAGAAGCATCCTTAGCTGAGACCACTGGACTAGACCGATAAGATCTATTCTTTGGCTCTGAACAAAATTTGGTACCTGGAGCTTTAACCAAGAAGCTTCCTTTGTCAGAGAATGCTTCCTCCTCCTGATGTCTTCTTCCTAGCCTGTAGAGTGAAGATGGAGGTCAAAGTCACAGTTCTCCATGACAGATTTGCAGTATTGAAGCCTAGTCCTGAGTTGGGTCTCCTCCTTCCTCTGAGATCAAATGACCCTAACAAGCCCTCTGATTTTGCAGAGTCTCGGTGTCCCACCTGTGAAGTATAGACGAGGCCCATTCCACCAGCATGGCAGAGATTCCAGACACTGACGAAGGCGGTGCCCTGTACGTGGTAGAGAATCTTGCTGTGTGTACACTTCTCTTGAGCCAGGGAAGGCTGGGACCATTCCCAGGCCAGAGCATCCAGCCTGCTACCAAGTCCTTTGCTGTCAGCTTAACTCCTTCACAGCCTGTCTCATACATTTAGAAAGAGCCTGGAGAGAGACTTCGCTGGTGGTCCAGTGGTTAAGACTTCATGCTTTGATCCCTGGTAGGTTTGATTCCTGGTTGGGAATCTAAGATCCCACCTGCCATGTGGCATGGCCAAAGGACTTTTCAAAAACAAAAATAGGAAGAGTCACAAGACCATTCTCTCTGTGACAGGTACACAGGGGCTCTGGGGTCAGTCAGGCCACACAACCCCTGGCCCCACCATTGCCCCTCTGGGTCCACCATTGCCTCTCTGGGTCCAGGGCTGGGCAGCCTCACGCTTCTCCTCCCCTGAGAAAGCAGGGTTAATAGTCCCCGCTTCAAGAGGCCTTGGCAGGGATGAAGCAGGGCAGCACATGTTATCAGTTTGCAACACACAGCAGGTTCAGAGACACTGCAAACCATCACGTCTGGGTCAGTCAGAGTGACAAGCCCAAACCCCAGAGGCAGGGACCAGAGCAAACACAGCCCTTGACTCAGGGAGAGTTGACCAGGCAGCACTTCGCTGGAACGTGCAGGAACGGCTCCACCGCCCATGGGGCTCCTATGCAGCAGCACGCTAGGCACAAGTCAGTGTAAACACGCTAGGCACAAGTCAGTGTAAGTCGGCTCGCTGAGCACCTGGGTTTCCAGAATCAGGAAATGTCAGTCCTGAGGGACAGTCAGTGAGCATCTCCACTGGTGGTTCCAGACTGTCGGGGTTTTTAAAAGCCAGATAATTTTCTTTCAAACCAAGACATTTGTTCCTCCAAAGAGTATAAAGCTAACAAAGACTGTGGCCAAGAGTCTTTGGGGTAGGTGCAGAGCAGAGCTGGGTGGAATTCTCTGGGGTCTCCCCAAGGGGCCCTCGGACTCAGAGACACACATTTACCGGAAGCATTTACTACAACTACAACGTCTAGCTTTGGCATCCAATTTGCTTCAGCGTTCTCTTCCTCTGAGAACCTTGGTTCTTAACAGCATTGACAGTCTCTGGCTGTACACACTCACATGGGCTTGCCCGGTGGTTCAGTGGTAAGGGAATTCGCCTGCAGTGCAGGAGATGCAGGTTCAATCCCTGGGTCAGGAGGATCCCCTGGAGGAGGGCAGTCAACCCACTTCAGTATTCTTGTCTGGAGAATCCCATGGACAGGGGAGCCTGGCGCACTGCGGTCCACGGGGTCACAAAGGGTCGGACACAACTGACGCAACTGAGCACACACGCACATACATTCACATATGTCACCGTTTCAGAATCGCAACACCCACATCAGCACCACGAAGACAGTCACTAAAAGCAGTCTCCGTGGGTCCTTAGGAGGCTTAGTGTCACCAAGTTGTGACATCAAGGCACCCAGCAGAGGTTATTCTTCTCTGGGCATTTATGTCACCACATTGATATGCAAACTTTTATTTAACCGGTGTGTTGTAATTAATTTTGTAGATTCCTTTGCTGGGTTGTTTTTTTTTTTTTTAAGTTACCTTCATTTTTAAATTTATGTGAAATATGTGCACATTTCCAAAATTAGCACTGTGCATCAAGAGGCCCAGCTTCCATGCCTGAGTCCCCCTCTCCACCCATCTTGGCTCTCCCTCCTCCCTTGGGCAACCCTTTAAGAATAGATGTTTGGCTATTATATACAGAATGGATAAACATCAAGGTCCTACTCATCTAGCACGGGAAACTGTATCCCATATCTTGGGATAAACCATACCGGAAAAGAATATGAAAAAGAAAATATAGGTATAACTGAGTCACTTTGCAGTACAGCAGAAACTAACACAACATTGTAAATCAATTATGCTACAATAAAATGAAAGAAAGAAAGAAATGTTTGGTTTATTCTAGCATTGTTTCCTTGTGAAAAATAAGCAAATATATCTTTTGAGTCTGTTTATACACAGAATATGGAGCTTCCCGGGTGGGTTCGATCCCTGGGCCAGGAAGATCCCCTGGAGGAAGAAATGACAACCCACTCCAGTATTCTTGCCTGAGAAATCCCATGAACAGAGGAGCCTGGTGGGCTATAGTCCAAGGGGTCACAAATAGTCAGACATGATTGATCATACCTTGAATAGGTATATGTCGTGTATATACAAGCATATTTTAAAAATATAATATATAATATATACCGAATTTTTAGTTAGCTTGGTGCATAAGCACCATGCTTTTCTCTCAGTGTACTTTGAAGATCTCTTTCACAGCAGAATGTGGAGGTTTTTCTTCTTCCTAAAATCAACACCTACCCCCCTTTCATTCTGACAGGTAAGGACACTGGCCCAGAGCATCTCATCTGTCCACTGTGCCAGGGTGTGGGGAGTCTAGGGGACCAAAGGTCCAGACCAGGCCTTTTTCTACTACTCCTACACTAATCCAGGGCCCACTGAGACAAGAAGTCTTTCCAAGGCTCAGGCTGGAGCCCTGTCTGTGCAGTCCCGTCTCTTGCCCCAGGCAGAGGGTCAGAGCCCCGTGGGGACCTTATCCAGACCACAGTCCAGGGTACCCAGCCCCAGGCCCCAGAATGGGGGCTAGAAAAGGGTTAGGCAAGCCCTGAGTCCAACATCTCCCTGCACGGACATCTCTCTCTCTCCCTGAGGCTGGAAGAGACCCCAGGCTCCCCTCACTGACCCTGATCACGTCTCAGTCTCTGCCGGAGGAAGGGCCCGTCCCCCAGCGGCTGCAGAGCGTGGGAGTGGACCCCAGGAAACTGACTGTGCCCTCCCGTGCTGTGTGGCCCTGGGCCAACTGCCTAACAGCCCTGAGCCCTGGGGCCCGCATGTGTCAAACGAGACTCCCACACCCAGACTTCATGGCTGGCTGAGCCAGATGGCTGAGAACTGGAGATGAGCGTTTCCCTGCACACAACGGGCGTTCTATAATCCTTAGCCATGGTGTCTTCCGACGTGGCGCATTCAGGACGCAGCCAAACAGAGGAGAAACCCCAGCCACCTGAAAGCCAGTGTCGGGGTAGGGTGGGAGTGGGTACCGGTCAGGGAGCAGGGGTCATCTCCCCAAACCGCTTCCTTGTCCCTGAAGGAGGCCTGCCTCTGCTCAGGGCTGGGACCCCGCCCTGATTCACCCCGAGGAAGAGCCTCCAATAGAAGAGGTGATAGAAGCTCTTGGGAGTCCCCTGGGCCTCAGCGACCAGGGCAAGGCCCTGCCAAGGCCCCTGCTGCCCTCACATGACCATTTCTCCATGAGCAGGTCCAGTAGAGGAGGAGCACCAGTGCTGCACCCTCCAGCCCCTTCCTCTCTTGGTTGATAATTCCTGGTGGCCTCCATGCTCCCCAATGGCCTCCTGCCAGACTTTCTATTCTTATGGTCACTCTGGCCTCTTACTTTTGTCCTGGGGGACGGGCAAGGGAACTACTGTTACCCTGGGTTTGCAGATGGGAAAATCAAGGCTCAGAGGCCACCAAAATCAAAGAGTCAGTGGGAAATGCAGGAAGGGAACGTTGACTTTCCCTCTCCAGGGACATATTCGGGAAGCCCCCAGAACTGAGTCTCAGCTTTTCTTATCTATAAGATTGGGTGCGTATGTGCTAAGTCACTTCAGTCATGTCTGACTCTTTGTGATCCCATGGACAGTAGCCCTCCAGGCTCCTCTGTCCATGGGCAAGAGCACCAGAGTGAATTGCCATGCCCTCCTCCAGGGGATCTTCCCAGCCCAGGGATCGAACCCAGGTCTCCTATGTCTCCTGCTTTGGCAGGTGGGTCCTTTACCACTAGCGCTACCTGGGAAACCCGTCTGTAAAATTAGATGATCTCAAAATCCCTTCTAACACTCAACCCCTCAGATTCTAAGAGTCAAAGAACTTGGATTTCCTTCCTCTCCCCAATCTGTGTCAACCCCTTTGTTGGAGAAGAGGAAGTGGTCTCTCCCTGCTGAGAACCTGGGCCGACTCTGGGACCCATACCTGGTGGGAAGAGCGGCTGCCTTGGCCGGGTCTGCAAGTGTTCGTCCCTCCCTGGCTCTTTGTCACCTGCCCAGGGAGGCCGGCATGCAGGGACACAACAGAGAGTCTCAGACCCTCCTGATGGCCGGGACCTCCCGCAGTCCCTGCCTCCCACTCAGACCCTCACAGAGCGCTGCTCCCTGCCCTTTGGGTGTGGGGTGAGAGGTTTCACCTCTGTGTTCTGTTACATCACATGTTCTCTTTCGCTCTTTCTTTATAGAACAGAGAATTTCATGGGAAATTTTTTTTAAATTTATTTTGTTGAAGTATAGAGACTGTATGGGCTTCCTGGGTAACTCAGCTGGTGAAGAATCTGTCTGCAATGCAGGAGACCCTGGTTTGATTCTTGGGTTGGGAAGTTCCCCTGGAGAAGATATTGGCTACCCATTCCAGTATTCTTGGGCTTCCTTGGTGGCTCAGACAGTAAAGAATCTGCCTGCAATGCAGGAGACCTGGGTTTGATCCCTGGGTTGGGAAGATCCCCCGAAGGAGGGCATGGCAACCCATTCCAGTATTCTTGCTCGGAGAATCCCATTGACAGAGGAGCCTGGCAAGCTACCGCCCACAGTGTCACAGAGTCAGACACGACTGAGTGACTGAACACACACAGTGAAAGTATAATGTTAATTTCTACTCTTTAGCAAGGTAATCCAGTTATACATATGTATACATGCTTTTTCGTATTCTTTTCCAGTATGATTTATCCCAGGATATTGAATATAGTTTCCTGTGCTATACAGTAGGACCTTGTTCTTGTAGGAAATGATTTACTGAAGGTAAAATTAAGATCCTAACACTTGGGACTTCTCTGGTGGTCCAGTGGCTAAGACTCCGATTTCCCAGTGCTGGGGCCTGGGTTCAATCCCTGGTCAGGGAACTAGATTCCACATGCCTCAACTGAGTTAGCACATCACAGCTGAAAGATCCCCTATGCTGCAACTAAGATCTGATACAGATAAAATAAATAATAAATGAACATTTAAAAAAGAAAAGATACTAGTTCTTGACCTCATAGATTCCCAGTGGGGAGTCACTGAGTACACACTCAGAGGAGCTGGCCCAGATCTGGGCATAGCGGGTCCTCTTGGGACCAAGAGCCTCTGTGTGGGCAGTTAGCCCAGGGCTGACTGGCTGAATACTCAGCACGCTCTGGGGTTGGCAGGGAGAGGGGTCCCAGGGTTTCAGATCAGGAAACACCCAGATTAATTCAAACCCTCTTGAAGTCACAGACAGTGGGTGGCAAAGCTGAGATGTGAAAAAAGTGACTGCAGGGGCTTCCCTGGCAGTCCAGGGAACTAGACCCCACAAGTCACATGGTGCAGCCAAAAAACAAAACAAGCAAAAAAAAAAAAGTGACTAGAAATTATTGGACATTCACCATCTGTCGCCCAGAGGCAGTGTCTTGGGAAGGCTCGACCCGGGTTCTCCATTCAGTGGTCCACACTCGGGACCCCATCTCCAGGCTTCGCCTTCCTCTCCATCAACCAGTCCTGCCCCTTCCCCCTCCTAGCAAAGACACCTCCTCAGACACACAGAATCATGGAGTGAGCAAGACAGATACACCTTCCTCCTGGGGCCCCATTCATTTCATGTTATAATTTTCAAGTCTAAATGTGTATATTTTCATTTTCCAAGTAAGTTGTGATATTATATGACTATTCAGCCCACCCTGCACCCTCCTATTTTTCTGTGTATCTAATATACAAAAGAATAATAAAAATCACTCTTTTCAGTATCAGATGCTTTCCAAGCATTGACTAAGGGGCCTGGGGGTTAGAGAATTCGCCCCAAATTTTACACCTATTGAGGGGGGCAGCATGGGATTCCATCCAGTCTCCTTGGACCCCAGGGCGATGGTTACCCCACTCTGTCTCTGCTTCCCCCATGTAGAGAGCCCTCTTAGAGCCTGGGTTTGTCTGCTACCCCCACCCCAGGCTCCCCAGCCTGGGACTTAATTACACTTGTGGAAAGGCTTCAAGCAGACATGAAAGGGATCAGCAATATGGAATTTTCCACACATGGACCTCCCGTTTGAAAGCTCTATCTATCTATTTATCATCTATTAACTTTTTTTAAAAGAAAGTAATTGACTCTCCCAACAGAGCTCGGAGGCAGATGGAGACAGTCTTTCCTTTTTTCTTAGGAAGAAAGGAGGCTAGAGACACAGACTGGGTGGTTTTCTTGGGGGACTGGTGTTTGAACATGAACTAGAATATAGGATGGCAAGAACTCATTTTTCCTGCAAGACACCTGATCCCAGCCCTTGCCTCAGTTTCCCCTGTGGTTACCTCTCAAATCTACAAGGGGAGTTAGAGTGTCACCAAGCGCTCCTCAGAGCCTCAAGCTAAGGCCCGGAGGGGATTCTAGAGTTAGTCCTGGAGTCCTTGTCCTATGTTAAACTGGAGTGGTGACATTCACCTCATGGGGTGGTCAAAGGATTCCAGAACATAATTCATTCAGAGTCCCCAACCCAGGCCCTGGTACTCTTATTATTAGAGACTCATTATTATTAACATTTGCTGATCTATGACTGAAATCTGTAATTATCATGCTGCATTGATTATTGGTAGGGAGAAAACATGGTATAATTTTTAAAAATTATATAAATTATCTTCTAGACCTTTTTCCCCCACTTTCTATGACTATATCTGCCTTTGTTTCTGCTTGTATGGAAATTAAGTTTTTGCCTTTTCCTGCAAAATTATCTTTTATAGCCTACTGGATTATGATAATAATACTTTGTACTTTCACAGAACCTTTTATCCGGGAATCTCAAAGCACTTCATAAACTTTAATTAATTCTTGCAACAAGCCCCGTGAGGTAGGTAAGTATTATTATCCCCATTTTACAGATAAGGAGAGCGAGACATTGAGAAGTTAAGTAATCCGCCAAAGGCCTCAAAGCAGTCAGAAGCTAAGTCTGAACAAGACCACAGAATGCCTGTCTCGGGCCTTGCTTGGCCCACTGGGGTTGCCCTGCTGGTCTCCCCCAGCCCCAGGGCATGATTGATGGGGAGGCCTTGATCAATTGCAGGGCCCCTGTTAAATACATGTTGGACAGCTTACAGGCGTTACAGGGAATTATGTAGGCTGACTCATACACTTGGCCCCTGGGTACTGGCCTATCTTCAGGTAAGCCGAGCAAAGCCTGCAAACCCACTTCTCAGATCAGGATGCTCCTGCTACAAAACTCCATTTCCCCCAGATTTGGACTCAAAAAAAACATCTGCTCTGTGCCAGACAGGGTACTAGTGGCTTTTTTTTTTTTTTTTTTTTTTGCCTGTGCCATCTCTCTGACTTTATTCCTCTGGCAACTGTATGACTGACTACTGTTATCCCCATTTTATAGATGAGGACAGTCGAGGCTCGGAAAGTGAAGTGGCATATCCAAGGTCACACAGTAGAACTGGGATTACACACCAAGTTCTGGCTCCAAGATGGGTGATCTTGTCACATACCACGTGATACTTAGTGTCCAGTTGTGTGGCAGGGAGGGTAATTGATCCTACAAGGGCATTTCCAAGGGGTAATGGTAGATGATCGAGCTAATGGCTTCTGTTCTTAGATGGGTCAACTCACAAGGGACTCTTCTGGGAAGTTTTGATTGTATGCAAGATTTCAGAAAGGAGTACGGTTCCTCCAGAGACCCCTTCCACAGGACTGGAGGGGGCAGAAGGCTCCCATTGTCTGCTGATCCCACCCCACCTTTCCTGACTCCATGGCCTCTCACCCCCAGCAGCAAAACTCCTTCCTGCAGGCCTGAGACATCAGAGAGACTCCAGAAGCTTCACTTTCTTTCCTCCAAAGTGACGACTGAAGTCAAACAAGCCTGGATTTGAATTCCAGTTCTGTATTCATTCGTGGCTAATCTCGGGCAAGTCCCAACCCTTCCCTGCGCCTCAGTTTCCTCACCAGCAGAGGAGTTGCCCCAAGGATTCAGTGAGTTAATGAGCACAATGCATGAAGCACGGGTCAGGCATACAGTAAGTGCTTAGTAAATGTCCATGCCCGCTCTGCCTTCCTCTTCGTGTCTGATCACTGCCTATATCCTATCTGGGTGACTCAGACCAGTGCTGACCGATTCTCTTCCTGTCCTAAGTGACAGCCACCCAAGCCCGCCTCTCACCAATCTTGGATGTCACTCCTGTCCAGCCTTCCAGTCCTGATGCCCCAGGAATCCTCTGCCCTGATCGTCTTGGAGCCACAAGTTCAGCCTCAGGAAACCCGGTAGGCCCCTTCCCAGGGCCACTAGGTGAAGGATGCTCATACAGCCTGAAGAACTGGGCTTCTCTCAGGTAGGACAAATCTGAGAGAAATGAACAGAGTTATCTACTGGAGGATAGCTTTGAAAAATAAGAATCTTTACACAGTGGCACTTAAGCTTTCAACAAGCTCTGAAATCCCTTTCTCTCTCCTTTCCCAGTGGGTTCCCTTTTGCTGTTTCTTTCTGCTCTTCAGGACACACCTCCTTTTGGGCTCAGCTGTTGAATCTTAGTTTACTGTGAGGACCCCTTCCCCAGACGTGCTCAAGGTCTTGGTCAGCTAGGAATGAAAGATTCCTTTTGGATTGGCCTTTCCTCTGCTCCCGCCACAAACAGGCTGGGTAACTTGGCCTGCTTTCCCCCTTGTGGAGCACAGCTGGCTTAACCCTGCACAAGCCATCCAGGCCGAGTGGCCTGGAGCCTGTCAGGCACCTTGAGGAAGTGGGGGGCGCCTGTGGGATGGGGGCTTCTGGCAGCAGGAGCAGGGAGCCCATGAGAGGAACCAATGTTGCCAGAGGTGCTCTAAGGATGGCCCCCATCACTGAGGCTGGAGGGCAAGTCCCCAGAGGCCATCCTGAAGCAACCTTGGGCGGGCATGGTGGAACCTTGGGCTTCCCAGATGACGCAGTGGTAAAGAACCCACCTACCAATTCAGGAGACCGGGGTTTGATCCCTGGGTTGGGAAGATCCCCTGGAGGAGGAGGAAATGACAACCCACTCCAGTGTTCTTGCCTGGAGAATCCCATGGACAGAGGAGCCTAGTGGGCCACAGTCCTTGTGGTCCTCAGAGAGCCAGGTCACTGTACCTCTTAGACCAGGCATCCTGGGCCACTGCCTGCTGGACAAACCCAGTGGCCGCTCTCCCCCACCCCCGACTAAACAGTGGGTCCCACAGCTCAGGGACTAGGAGGGCATGTCCCAGGGGTGGCCTGTCCATCAACAGAAGCATGGAGTCTCCAGATGACCAGCCCTCAGAGGAAAATGGCACACATGGCTACCATACTGGTCCCAGACAGACTCTGACATGTGATGCCTGCAGCCTTGGAGAGCTGGAGTTGGTCACCTGCTTGCCCATAGCCATCTGGGGTCTTTGGCTCCCTGATAAACCTTCTATCCCCTAGGCCTCCCTACCTGGGTTGGCCTGAGCCAGTCCCTCGAGCCTTGCCTAGTAGGGAGTGTCTGGGCCTCCAAAGGCAAGGACCTGGCCACAGTCATCCCCACCCAAGTCCAACACCTGAGAACCCTGTCCTCTCCCATTCTCTGGGCCGTCTGCCTTTCTTATTTAAAGAGATGGACTTCCCTGGTGGTCCAGTGGTTAAGAGTCCATGCTCCTAAGGCAGGGAGCATGGGTTCGATCCCTGATAGGGGAGCTCAGATCCCACATGCAATCTGGCGAGATCAAAAAATTAAAATAAATAAAGAGTAGCAGCTTTTGAACTGTGGTGCTGGAGAAGATTCTTGAGAGTCCCTTGGACTGCAAGCAGATCAAGCCAGTCAATGTTAAAGGAAATCAACCCTGAATATTCATTGGAAGGACTGATGCTAAAGCCGAAGCTCCAATATACTGGCCACTTGATGTGAAGAGCTGACTCATTAGAAAAGACTCTAATGCTGAGAAAGATTGAAGGCGGGAGAAGGGGATGACAGAGGATGAGATGGTTGGATGGCATCACCAACTCAAAGGACATGAGTTTGAGAAAACTCGGGGAGATGGTGAAGGACAGGGAAGCCTGGCGTGCTGCAGTCCATGGGGTTGCAGAGAGCTGGACACGACTGAGCGACTGAACAACATCAACAGTGGAGGGACTTCTGTCCATGCCCCAACCCTTCCTAACCCCTGCTCTGCCCTCACATATGTCCTGACCCTTTCTACGCCGGGCTGCAGACCTTATCTCCCCTACTAAGAGCCTCACGTTTGAAGCAGAAACATCATATTATTAAGATGCACATGCCGTTCACTCCCCCCTCCCCCACCCCTCGCAGGACTGTTTCCTTCATCACATGGTGGGAGCAAAGTGTGGAGGACACAGCAGGGTCCCCAGTCCTCCCCACAGACAGGTTCCTCCCAGTTAGACACTCAGTCTTGCTAGTCACAGCTAGAGTGACCAGGGCTCACTGCTCAGGATCTGGGCCCTGAGACCCGCTGGAAGGACACAGGGACCGTAGAACTAATTTCTTTCTTTAGAGGATGGATTGTGTCATTTGCAGCAAAGGCAGCCCACCTGTTGCTTTTCCGTCTCATGCAGCACTCAGCAGCTCCCCACTTCTGGAATGGAGAGTGGGCTATAATATAAGGTTTTGTTTGAAAGCTGTGTGTGTGTATTAGACACTCAATCACGTCCGACTCCTTGTGACCCCATGAACTGCTGCTCGCCGGGCTCCTTTGTCCATGGAATTCTCTAGGCAAGAATACTGGAGTGGGTTGCCATTTCCTTCTCCATTTGCAAGTTAGTTATTTGGAATTTGAGGTATGTTTTACTATAGACACACTACTGTGAAAGTTGCCCCAAATAACCCACAAAACCAGGTTAGCCCATGTGTTTTGAAGCATTGCACACTTATCAGCGGCCAGGAATAGAAAAGAAGGGCCCGAGAATACCAACGAGATCTTGTCTGTGCGTCCAGGTGGGTCCAAACTGACCGGTGGATGAAGACCTCATTAGCTCCCTCTCACTTGCTCTCACAGTACCTCCAGCCCTCCACGTCTGCCCTGGGTTTCTCTCTGGGGAACTCGGGCTGTGGGTTCTGGTGTGCCAGACAGCTGAGAGTGTTAAGCCAAAAGCGAGCTGACTTTAGGCCCCTTGAGCAGTCTGTCTTCCTCTGGCAGCGCCACCTTGAACTTCATGACCCCTCAGGCTCCTAGGCTCCCCCAAGGCCCACCTTCCCCTTCACCTGAAGTGAGGTGCAATGGAGCCCCTTTACAACTCACCGCAGTGGACTGGAGTCAGATCTGAGAGTTGACCTCCATAGGTTGAAAGGAGTAGATTCTTGGATGTTGTTGGAGACAGACGATGCTTCGGTGCCTGGATTTTTCTACCGACGCCATCGAAAGAACTTTCCCGAACTCAGGGCATAATGATTTTTTTTTTTTTCCTGTATCCTGCGTCTGGCATAGACTGGCGATTCGATTCTTACATGATAGTATATATGTTACAATGCCATTCTCCCAAATCATCCCACCCTCTCCCTCTCCCTCTGAGTCCAAAAGTCCGTTATACACATCTGTGTCTTTTTTGCTGTCTTGCATACAGGGTCGTCATTGCCATCTTTCTAGATTCCATATATATGTGTTAGTATACTGTATTGGTGTTTTTCTTTCTGGCTTACTTCACTCTGTATAATCGGCTCCAGTCTCATCCATCTCATCAGAACTGATTCAAATGTATTCTTTTTAATGGCTGAGTAATACTCCATTGTGTATATGTACCACAGCTTTCTTATCCATTCATCTGCTGATGGACATCTAGGTTGTTTCCATGTCCTGGCTATTATAAACAGTGCTGTGATGAACATTGCGGTACATGTGTCTCTTTCAATTCTGGTTTCCTCGGTGTGTATGCCCAGAAGTGGGATTGCTGGGTCATAAGGTAGTTCTATTTGCAATTTTTTAAGGAATCTCCACACTGTTCTCCAAAGTGGCTGTACTAGTTTGCATTCCCACCAACAGTGTAGGAGGGTTCGCTTTTCTCCACACCCTCTCCAGCATCTATTGCTTGCAGATTTTTGGATCGCAGACATTCTGACTGGTGTGAAGTAGTACCTCATTGTGGTTTTGATTTGCATTTCTCTGATAATGAGTGATGTTGAGCATCTTTTCATGTGTTTGTTAGCCATCCGTATGTCTTCTTTGGAGAAATGTCTATTTAGTTCTTTGGCCCATTTTTTGATTGGGTCATTTATTTTTCTGGAATTGAGCTGCATAAGTTGCTTGTATATTTTTGAGATTAGTTGTTTGTCAGTTGCTTCATTTGCTATTATTTTCTCCCATTCAGAAGGCTGTCTTTTCACCTTGCTTATATTTTCCTTTGTTGTGCAGAAGCTTTTAATTTTAATTAGATCCCATTTGTTTATTTTTGCTTTTATTTCCAGTATTCTGGGAGGTGGATCATAGAGGATCCTGCTGTGATTTATGTCGGAGAGTGTTTTGCCTATATTCTCCTCTAGGAGTTTTATAGTTTCTGGTCTTACATTTAGATCTTTAATCCATTTTTAGTTTATTTTTGTGTATGGTGTTAGAAAGTGATCTAGTTTCATTCTTTTACAAGTGGTTGACCAGTTTTCCCAGCACCACTTGTTAAAGAGATTGTCTTTTCTCCATTGTATATTCTTGCCTCCTTTGTCAAAGATAAGGTGTCCATATGTGTGTGGATTTATCTCTGGGCTTTCTATTTCGTTCCATTGATCTATATTTCTGTCTTTGTGCCAGTACCATACTGTCTTGATGACTGTGGCTTTGTAGTAGAGTCTGAAGTCAAGCAAGTTGATTCCTCCAGTTCCATTCTTCTTTCTCAAGATTGCTTTGGCTATTCTAGGTTTTTTGTATTTCCATACAAATCTTGAAATTATTTGTTCTAGTTCTGTGAAAAATATGGCTGGTAGCTTAATAGGGATTGCATTGAATTTGTAAATTGCTTTGGGTAGTATACTCATTTTCACTATATTGATTCTTCCGATCCATGAACATGGTATATTTTTCCATCTATTAGTGTCCTCTTTGATTTCTTTCACCAGTGTTTTATAGTTTTCTATGTATAGGTCTTTAGTTTCTTTAGGTAGATATATTCCTAAGTATTTTATTCTTTTTGTTGCAATGGTGAATGGAATTGTTTCCTTAATTTCTTTTTCTACTTTCTCATTATTAGTGTATAGGAATGCAAGGGATTTCTGTGTGTTGATTTTATATCCTGCAACTTTACTATATTCATTGATTAGCTCTAGTAATTTTCTGGTGGAGTCTTTAGGGCATAATGATCTTAAAAACAGTTAACAACTATACAACACGAAAAGTGAGGCCTCATGGAAACTGCGGACTTGCATTAACAATAATGCCGTGATATCTCAATATTGGATCATCAGTTTTAATGATACTACACTGATAGAAGAGGGCTTCCCAAGTGGTGCTAGTGGTAAAGAATCTGCCTGCTAATGCAGGAGATGCAAGAGAAGTGGGTTTGACCCCCTGGGTTGGGAAGATCTCCTGGAATAGGAAATGGCAACTCCCTCCAGTATTCTTGCCTGGGAAATCCCATGGACAGAGGAGCTTGGCGGGCTACAGTCCATGCGGCCACTGAGAGTTAGACATGACTGAGCAACGAAGCACACACACACACTACACTGATATGAGATGTTAATAATATGGAAATGGGGCAGGCAAAGGAGTGCATATTCATTGCCAACAAGTTGATTTTTTTCCCTGTAAGATGATTCTAGTAGTGCTTCAGTTCAGTTCAGTCTCTCAGTCATGTCTGACTCTTTGTGACCCCATGAATCGCAGCACGCCAGGCCTCCCTGTCCATCACCAACTCTCGGAGTTCACTCAGACTCATATCCATCAAGTCGGTGATGCCATTCAGCCATCTCATCCTCTGTCGTCCCCTTCTCCTCCTGCCCCCAATCCCTCCCAGCATCAGAGTCTTTTCAAATGAGTCAACTCTTCGCATGAGGTGGCCAAAGTACTGGAGTTTCAGCTTTAGCATCATTCCTTCCAAAGAACACCCAGGGCTGATCTCCTTCAGAATGGACTGGTTGGATCTCCTTGCAGTCCAAGGGACTCTCAAGAGTCTTCTCCAACACCACAGTTCAAAAGCATCAATTCTTCAGCTCTCAGCCTTCTTTGCAGCCCAACTATCACATGACCACTGTGTTCAGTGTCTGGAGAAGGTGCTGTGACTGATTGAATGTGTCAAAAGTGGCTTGCAAAGATTCCTACTGGAGATTTCTTGCTGGATAAGGCTCCATGGTCAAGTAGATGGCTTGAAGTTGATAGTGATCAAATTGAGACAGTAATTGAGAACAATCATTGTTATGCCATGCAGCAGATAGCCAGTTTGGTGATGTTAATTGCTTTGATATTTGGGTTCCATGTAAGTTAAGCAAAAAAAAAAGAAAAAACCTGACTGTATTTCCACATGTGATTCTCTACTTAAAACTAACATAAGAGTTTCTTTATTAAAATCATTTATGACAGGTGATGAAAAGTGGATATTGTACAATAATGTGCAACGGAAGATATTGTGATACAAATGAAAGGAACCACCACCAATCACACCAAAGGTCAATCTTCATCCAAAGAAGATGATACTGTGTATTTTGTGGGATTGAAAAGGAGTTCTCTATTATGAGCTACTTCTGGAAAACCAAATGATTAATTCCAAGTACTGCTCCCAATTAGACCAGCTGAAAGCAGCACTCGACAAAAAGTGTCCAGAATTAATCAATAGAAAATGCATAATCTTCCATCCAGATAATGCAATACCACCTGTTTCTTGGAAAGTGAAAGTGTGAGTCTCTCTGTCATGTTCAATTCTTTCCAACCCGCACACTGTAGCCCTCCAAGCTCCACTGTCCATGGAATTCTCCAGGCAAGAATACTGGAGTTGCCATTTCCTTCTCCAGGGAATCTTCTCAACTCAGGGAATGAACCTAGGGCTCCTACATTACAGGTGGATTCTTTACCATCTGAGCCACCAAGGAAGCCCATATCTTGGATAACCAGGCAAAAACTGTTACAGCTTAGCTGAGAATTTCTAATTCATCTGCTGTATTCACAGACACCACACCTTCAGATTTCCATTTATTTCAGTCTTTACAAAATTCTCTTAATGAAGAGACTTCCTCTGGTGGTCCAGTGATTCCATCTTCCAACGTAGGGGTTATAGGTTCAATCCCTGGTTGGGGAACTAAGGTGCTATATGCTGCAGGGATCAGCCAAATTTTTAAAAATAATAAAAATAATGTTTTAAAATTATACTTAAAAAATTCTCCTAATGGAAAAAATTTCAATTCTCTGGAAGGCTGTAGGCACTTTGGCAAACCAAGCAAGTCCCTGTGGGGCTCCCAGGCACAGAGGCCTTTCTGTCCCCCATTTCTTATAGGCAAGACTCCAGCCTCCATGACCTCCCCTGAGCTCCAAAGGGCAGACTTGAACTGTTTCTGATAAAGGGAGGACTAATGCGAAGCTGAAGCTCCAACACTTGGGCCACCTGATGCGAAGAGCCGACTCATTGGAAAAGACCCTGATACTGGGAAAGACTGAATGTGGGAGGAGAAGTGGGCACTGGAGGATGAGATGGTTGGATGGCATCACCACCTCAATGGACATGAATTTGAGCAAACTCTGGGAGATAGTGAAGGACAGAGACTCCTGGTGTGCTGTGATCCATGGGGTCTGAAAGAGTCGGATATGACTTATGAACTGAACAACAACAGCCGGGGAGAAGCAGCCAAGACACCACCTGAGGCAGGATTACAGGAACCAGAAAAGCTCATCAAGATTAAGAGACCAACTACCTGAGATGAGATTAAGTGGGTGCAAGCCCTGAAGTGAAGTGAAGTCGCTCAGTCCTGGCCGACTCTTTGCGACCCCATGGACTATAGCCTACCAGGCTCCTCTGTCCATGGGATTTTCCAGGCAATAGTACTGGAGAGGATTGCCATTTCCTTCTCCAGGAGATCTTCCCAACCCAGGAATCGAACCTGGGTCTCCTGCATTGTAGACAGATACTTAACCATCTGAGCCACCAAGCCCTGCTCACACCCTAATCTTGTTAGGGACTCCAATTTTGACTCATTGTTATAAACTCCCCTCATCAAGTTCTCTGGGGTAGACACATTGTTTTTCGAGGCAGGAACCCTGCTATATCCCCCTTTGTCTGGCAAAGCAATAAAGCTCTCCTTTTCTGCTTCATCCAAAACTCCACCTCTGGGATTTGATTCCGCACGGATGTACAGGGAGGCCAAGCTTTTAGTTACAGTTGGAACAGTGCTTTGCTCAAAATGATAAGAAAGTTTGGGGAAGATGCCTGAAGTTGCCTGAAAAATGGCAGAAGGTAGAGGAACAAAACAGTAACTATGTTGTTCAACAAAGTTCTTGTTGAAAATGAAAAATGTGTCTTATTTTTTTAAACTTCAAAACCAACTGAACTTTTTGGCCAAACTACAAATGAGAACTCTGGATTTTCCGAGAAATATTTCTATAAACTGAAAACTGCTCTGAAAAATCAAGTCTATCAGGTGGTTTAGATGGTAAAGAATCTGCCCACAATGCAGGAGACCTGGGTTCGACCCCTGGGTCAGGAAGATTCCCTGGAGAAGGAAATGACTACCCAGAATGCTTGCCTGGAGAATTCTGTGGACAGAGGAGCCTGGAAGGCTACAGTCCATGGCGTCGCAAAGAATTGGACATGACTGAGCAGCTGACACATTCATTCAAATAAACTGGTACCACACAGACCCTGGCCAACAAGATGTACAAAGGGTCTCACAGGCCCCTGAGAAACGGGTAGCAGCTCTATCTTTGCTGAATCCTGCAGGTAGACTAGGAGGGAGGAAGGGTCCCAAGGTGGGGCGGGAGCAACAGTCAGAGGGCTCAGGGCTAAGGATTTATTTCAACATATAAACAACTGGTATGGCTCTAGCATCTGAATAGCTGCTCCAACTAGCAATAATATGGTTGTTATTTTATATGTGCATGCCTGCTTAGTCACTTCAGTGATGTCTGCCTCTTTGCGACCCCATGGACTACCAGGCCCCTCTGTCCATGGGATTCTCCAGGCAAGAATACTGGAGTGGGCTGCCATGCCCTCCTCCAGGGGATCTTCCTGACCTAAGGATCAAGCCAGTATCTCCTATGTCTCCTGCGCTGGCAGGTGGGTCCTTGACCACTAGCACCACCATGAGTGAAAGGCAAAAATGAAGTACACAAAGAAATGACAGCCCTGGAAAGTAGATAGTGTTTCCCTGTTTTACACATGAAGAAACTGAGGCCTAGAAAAATTGCAATTGTTCAACAGAAAACAGTTCAGATCTTGGGACCTGAACCGAAGATGTTCTACCTCAAAACCCAATCTCTTCTCAGAGGAGAAAGAGCTGTTTTGCATGAGACTGCTGCTGACTAGCTAACCAGTCACTGGTCTACCTCTCAGTGAAGGTGGGTCACGAAGCTGGTGTTTGCATAATGCCCTAAGGACAGTTCTGCTTGTGCACAAGCATGGAGCTTCTGCCCGACTTGGCTACTCACTCACTGGGTAAGTCTTTCCTTTCCCTTTGCTTCACTAAGAACATGGAGATAGTCAGCATCGTAAGGACACTGAATGCTCTGTATCATCAGCCCTCTCATTTTATAGATGGGAAAACAGTGAGGTTCAGAACAGGGAGGCAAGGGACTTCACTGGTGGTCCAGTGGTTGAGAATCTGCCTGCTCATGCAGGGGACGTGGGTTTGATCCTCGGTCGGGGAACTAAGATCCTACATGTGGCAAAGCAACTAAGCACCTAAGCTCCAACCAGAGAGAGCCTGTGAGCCGCAACGAAGACCCAGCCCAGTCAGAAAGAAAGAAAAAGAAAAAACAGGGAAACGACCGAATTCCCTGGCAGAACAGAGGTTAGGACACTACCCTTCCACTGCAGGGGCACAGGTTCAATCCCTGCTTAGGGAACTAAGATTCTGTATGCCATGTGGCACGGCCAAAAAAAAAGAACAGGGAAACAACAGAACACGGAAGAGCCAGGGCTAGAAACCAGGCCTCCGGATGCCCGCTGCCTGCTGTCTTGGCAGGGTGCAGGTCAGGACACAATAATTGTCACTCCCCAGGCTCCAGTGCACACGTGCAATTAAGCGGTCGGGAGCTGTCTCCCACAACGGTCAGCAGGCCAGGCCACAAGGCCGCTCTGTGAGCTGCACTCAATGATGTCACTGGGAGTTGTCCACTTGTGACTTCACAGAGGTGTGACGGTGTCGCGTTCACTTCCCCTGTGTTTCAAATCTGCAGTTCAGCATCTTTCTGGATCCTTCGTTCACAAAAGTGATGCTTAACTGTGAGTCCATTTCGAGTAATAAGGGGTTTGGTTTTATGACAGGAAGAACTGCCTTTGTCCAGCAGCAGGAAAAAATGGTTTTAAAGTTAAGATGACGTCATGGGGAGGCTCTCCGAGTCTGACAATGATGACACCTCAGAGGGGTGCTTTCTTCCAAAGGGAGGTCAGAGCTGAGAGGGTACAGCCTGTGGCTTTGGGAGCTGCTCCCACTTGCTTCTGAAGTTGCTGAGTTAACAGACCGTCCAAGGAATATCCTGTCCCAGGCCAGAGTCCTGCCTTGAGGGCACAGCTCTTAAAGGCCAAGTTGACGGGACTACGCTCCCAGCAAGGGCAGGTGGTCTTCACAATGCAAATGCTGTGGGGGTGTGTCACTATTTGCATATCTAATATCAACGTTTCTAGCTTTGACCTAAAACTGCAGCATCTAACATGGTGACCACCAGCCAGGCATGGCTATTTAAACTAATCAATATTAAATGTAATTACAGATTCAATTTCTCAATCACTCTGCTCACATTTCAAGTGTCCAGTGGCCATATTCGTAGTTGCCATGTGCTGTGCTGTGCTTAGTTGTGTCTGACTCTTTGTGACCCTATGAACTGCAGCCCACCAGGCTCCTCTGCCTCTGGCGATTCTCCAGACGAGAATACTGGAGTGGGTTGCCATGTCCTCCTCCAGGGGATCTTCCCAACCAAGAAATCGAACCGGGGTCTCCTACATTGCAGGCGGATTTTTTACTAGCTGACCTACCAGGGAGGCCCAGTAGCTGCCATACTGAACAGCAAAAATAGAGAGCACTACAGGGTTGAGAATCCGATGGCATTGGCCTAGAGGGGGAGCACCACTGGCAGGAGTGGGTGTAAAGAGTATTTAGAACAGACCCAGGGGACCCATCAGAAAGGCCTGAGCCATAGAGCGAGCCTGCAAGTGTAGATGCAGTGAGAAAATCTAGACCTGGGGACAGCGCACGTTATTCTCTGGTGTCAAATCAGTTCTGCCTGGAACAAGTTCCAGAATGAACCCCACTTAGTGGGGGGACTCACAAGAGATACAAAGGAGTCATAGGCATCTCTTGTTTTTCACTTTGCATGTCCTTTCAGTCCTAAAAATCCAGTTGTGAGGAGATTATTATAAATTGAATCATATTCTTTCAGAAAAATGTTCCCATTTATTCTGAGGGCATGTTTGCTCTCAAGGAACCAAAGTGACCTAGGTTAAGCAAAAGGAGATTTCTTCTAAGGAGCTGAGGAAACTTCATGACATCTGAGGGGGTCAGGACTGCCCTGGCGAGGCTGCAAGTGACCCCTTGCAGGCCTGGGGTAGCTGCCCCCCTGCATTCACTTTTTCCTGTTCTCTTGGCCACAGGCCATGGGCTTGTTCTCCGCATGTCTACCCTAAATGGCTCCCTTAGCTGCCTGCTGTAAGCTGATCCTGGCTGGTGGGTTCCCGGGCCTTTTGCCTCCAGGATGCCAGCACTCACCTCAGCAGTCCAGGCCCAGGCTATTTGACCCCTGGAATCTGGCCCCGCAGGTCTGGCTCAGGTATCTCTCCTATATCTGACCGGTTGAGCCTGAGGGTAGATTTACTCCAAGACTGTGGGAGGCGCACGTGCTCTAGGACCGCTGAAGAAGGAGGAAAGAATGGCTGCCCCTCTTCAATAGCACTTAAACCAAGAACTTCCAGATGTACAAGCTGTGTTTAGAAAAGGAGAGGAACCAGAGATCAAACTGCCAACATCCATCGGATCATCAAAAAAGCAAGAAAATTCCAGAAAAACATCTACTTCTGCTTCATTGACTAAAGTCTTTGACTATGTGGATCACAAAGAACTGTGGAAAATTCTTAAAGAGATGGAAATACCAGACCACCTTTCCCACCTCCTGAAAAACCTGTAAGCTGATCAAGAAGCAACAGTTAGAATCAGACATGGGACAATAGACTGGTTCAAAATTGGGAAAGCAGTACATCAAGGTTGTATATTGTCACCTTGATTCTTTAACTTATATGCAGATTAAATCACGTGAAATGCCAGGCTGGATGAATCACAAGCTAGCTCAGGACCTGCACACAGGCTCTCCATGTGGCCTGCGGTGTCTCCCCTCCTGATGGCCTCAGGGTAGCCCTTACAGGGAGAGGTTTCGAAAGGTGAGCATCCCA
Organism: Capra hircus; assembly: GCF_001704415.2. Lineage (NCBI taxonomy): Eukaryota > Metazoa > Chordata > Mammalia > Artiodactyla > Bovidae > Capra > Capra hircus. The sequence continues at coordinate 86,780,654 of NC_030818.1, forward strand.
GCCAGCAAGGCTGAAGCGGCACCATCTTCCCCACATTTTCTGGGTTTGAACAAGTCGCATGCCTGTCTAGATTCCACTTCACTCCTTGATGAAGGTTGCAGCTGTCCTTGTAAATTCCAGTTCACCTCTCTTCTCGCTTGCCCTGTGTCCTGCCCAGCTGCTCCTGACTCTCCCAGCTCCGTCAGCCCTCAGCTGGGCCCTTCCAGGGACTCCTCCAGCTCCCAGCCTATCACAGGCCTGTTAGGCAGTCCCAACTCAGAGAGGATTTGGGGGGTGCAGCTCTGGGAGGGGCAGCAGATAAGAAGAGGCCTGTGACGTATATGGCAGCTGCTGAGTTCTGAAAGCTTCTTTCTACCAACCACCATGCAGAAGCTAGCTCCCTGGACTGTTGGTGAAAATGATTATTCAGACCTTGAAATTCCAGAGCTGACTTTTTTTTTTTTAAATAAAGGAAATCCCTCCTTGATTCACTGAATCCTTTTGGTCTTGTCTCATCTCAATATCTACCCTTTACCCTTCCTCCAGGAAGGTGGGGTTTGCTTTGCTTTTCTGCCCTCCCACGCTCCAGCATCCAGAAAAGTCAACAGAATGGAGACCAGGGGACAGGTCAGGAGGGTGGGAGGGAAGCCCGGCTGTGAGGGGAGTGGCCCAGCAGGGCAAGGAATACAGGTGGGGCAGTCTGCTGAGGAAGGGAGAGAAGGTTCTTCCAGGGAAAAGAGGAAGCAGGTCCTGAGGGGTTCAATTGCTGGAGACAGAGTCATGGAGACAGTTTAATGATAATGTATTTGTTTCCTGGTCTTCCCAGGTGACTTACATGTAAAGAATCTGTCTGCAGTGAAGGAGATCCAGGTTGGACCCCTGGGTGGGGCAGATCCCCTGGAGGAGAAAATGGCAACCCACCCCAGTATTCTTGCCTGGAGAATCTTATGGACAGAGGAGCCTGGTGGACTACAGTCCATGGAGTTGCAAAAAAGTCAGACATGATTGAGCCACTAAACAACAATAGCAAATTTGTTTTCTCAGACTGATGTAACCAAGTTATACAGACTGGGGGCTGAAACAACAGAATCGTATTTTCACACAACTCTGGAGGCTGGAAGCCCAAGATCAATGTGTTAGCAAAGTTCATTCCTTCTGAGGGTTGTGAGGTGGAATCTCTTCCAGGGAGGGCATCTCCAATAGCTTCCAAGGGGTTTCTAGCAATCTTTGGTGTTTCCTGGCACGTGGAAGCATCATTTTGATCCCTAGTTTCCCTGGGTCTTCAGCTCCACTTTCCTCTGTGCTTGTTTTGCTCTGTGTTGTAGCCATGCGTTCCGGGAAACAAACTCACTCAGAAGGACGATGCAGATAGTGGAGTGCAGTTTATTACACCGGCGGGCCCAAGGCAGAGTCTCCTCTTAGCCAAGGACCCAGACCAGTTTTTGTGAAAACCTTATATACCCTAAGTGTACTTGCGCAAACCCACCTCCCCAAATTCCTTGAAACTAGTCTGGACAAGGTAAAAGAGAGATACGATCAAAGTTAACCCATGATTCATATGTCATAAGACTAGATAAACAGTGAACGTTTATCAATAGGACTGTGGTCATATCCAGATAAACATAATGGAATTTACGACTTTGTTCTGTTACAGAGATAATTAGCATATTCTTTTAGGCAACGGAGAGTCCAAGTACAAGTCCCAAGGCTCTTTTATCCGGGGGGTTTGGTTTACCATTGGTATGCCACTTCTATAGACACCGGGCACAAAGTTCCAAGTCCACTGGGAGGGTGACCATGTGTGTAGCCTAATGTTCGCAGCCTGGCCTAAGATGGGGTCCAGCTCTGTCTGTTCTTCATCTGTGTTCAAATTTCCCTTTTATAAGGACCCCCAGTCGTGTGGGATGAGGGTCCATCTTGATGACCTCCTTTGACTTGACTGTGAAAACCCTGTCTTCAAATAAGGTCCCATTCCATGGTACTGGGCTGAGGATCTGAACGATGGATTGGGTGCTGTGTGCTCAGCAACTTCAGTCATGTCCGACTCTTCATGACCCCATGGACTGTAGTCCACCAGGCTCCTCTGTCCATGGGATTCTCCAGGCAAGAATACGGGAGTGGCCCAGAGTAATGGAAATAAAGGTAAAAATAAACAAATGCGACCTAATTAAACTTAAAATCTTTCGCACAATGAAGGAAACTATAAGCAAGGTGAAAAGACAGCCTTCTGAATGGGAGAAAATAGTAGCAAATGAAGCAACTAACAAAGAATTAATCTCAAAAATATACAAGCAACTCCTGAAGCTCAATTCCAGAAAAATAAATGACCCAATCAAAAAATGGGCCAAAGAACTAAACAGACATTTCTCCAAAGAAGACATACAGATGGCTAACAAACACATGAAAAGATGCTCAACATCACCCATTATCAGACAAATGCAAATCAAGACCACAATGAGGTACCATTGCACACCAGTCAGAATGGCTGTGATCCAAAAGTCTACAAGCAATAAAATGCTGGAGAGGGTGTGGAGAAAAGGGAACCCTCTTACACTGTTGGTGGGAATGCAAACTAGTACAGCCACTATGGAGAACAGTGTGGAGATTCCTTAAAAAAACTGGAAATAGGACTGCTTTATGACCCAGCAATCCCACTGCTGGGCATACACACCGAGGAAACCAGAATTGAAAGAGACACCTGTACCCCAGTGTTCATCGCAGCACTATTTATAATAGCCAGGACATGGAAGCAACCTAGATGTCCATCAGCAGATGAATGGATAAGAAAGCTGTGGTACATATATACAATGGAGTATTACTCAGCCATTAAAAAGAATACATTTGAATCAGTTCTAATGAGGTAGATGAGACTGGAGCTGATTATACAGAGTGAAGTAAGCCAGAAAGAAAAACACCAATACAGTATATTAACGCATATATATAGAATATAGAAATATGGTAACTATGACCCTATATGTGAGATAGCAAAAGAGACAAAGATGTATAGAACAGTCTTTTGGACTCTGTGGGATTGGGCAAGGGTGGGATGATTTGAGAGAATATGAGAGAATAGCATTGAAACATGTATATTATCATATGTGAAACAGATTGCCAGTCCAGGTTCGATGCATGGAGGGTGCACAGGGCTGGTGCGCTGGGATGACCCAGAGGGATAAGATGGGGCAGGGTGGGATTAGGGGTTCAGGATAGGGAACACATGTACACCCATGGCTGATTCATGTCAATGTATGGCAAAACCACTACAATATTGTAAAGTAATTCGCCTCCAATTAAAATAAATAAATTTTAAAAAAAAAGAATACTGAAGTGGGTTGCCATGCCTTTCTCCAGGGGATCTTCCTGACTCAGGGATTGAACCTGCATCTCCCCTGCATTGGCAGGCCAGTTTTCACCACTAGCGCCACCTGGGAGAATTAGGGGTGTGTGTGGGAGGGGGAGATACAATTTAAAGCCTAACAGATAGCATCTAGGTATCATGCTCTTCATGGGAGGCCTGAGGCCACACCCAGGGCTAGGGAGTGAATTGCCATCAGTTTATCGTCAGCCCTGGAGGCCCTACTCTCCTTTCCAGGGATGGAGAAGCAGAGAGACAAGAACAGAAGTGTCCTGAGGGAAATGATCTGTTAGATAAGAGGTAGAGATGTCCTTTCCCACTTTCCACCAACCTTCATCTTCTCTGTACCTGGTGCTAAGAGTTGGGCCATCTTGGAACCATGAGGGGAGCTGAGCCCACACTCAGGGCACAGAAATGAGAACGCTGGAAAGGTCTGGTCTCTAGCGTTGCCCTCAAGGTTCGGAGTGAATGATACTGGAAGCTCCCTTCCTTGAGCCTTCTCCTTAGAGCAGATGATTAATCCTCCCTGTTGCCTAAACCAGCCTATAACTTCACACTGTGCCCTTCAGACCCTTCTTGGGAAGTGACCTCCCGAGCAGGCAGGAAGGTTCTGAGAAGCCTTTGGAAAGGGAACTGGGCCTCTCCTTGGCTTGCTGGATCTCAGACCCATTCCCTACCCCACCAGGCCGTGGTCTGTGTCTCGTGAGTGGAGATGGGGGCCTACCCCGGGAAATCATGCCTGCCAGCTTTCTGGCTGACAAGTTCAGGATGGCAGGAGCTGATCTTTGCCCTCCTGTCTCTCTGCTTCAGGCAGCATCCTCTTTGTTTCAGCCCCTCGGGTCCCCACTGGACAGCCCCCAGGTCCCCTGCAGGTGCCCCTCGCTCGCCCAGCCCTGTGGGTGGTGGTGGTTCCTGCAGTTGTCAGATACCCAGTTATCTCTGGAGCTAGCTCCTGTCCCAGTTCAATTCCCTCTGCTGAACTGCCTTGCCTGCTCTGGCCTCAGTGATACAGGGCATGCTGAGGGGGGGAGGCTTTGTACTTGTATCTGCTGGCCCTTCTTGCCTTCTAAGACCACGGGGTCCTGAGACTTCCCTGATGGTCTAGGGGTTAGGACTCGACGCTTTCACTGCCTAGGGCCTGGGTTCAATTCCTGGTCAGGGAGTTAAAAATCTCACAAGTCTCTTGGTTCAGTTCAGTCGCTCAGTCATGTCCAACTCTTTGCGACCCCATGAATCGCAGCACGCCAGGCCTCCCTGTCCATCACCAACTCCTGTTCACTCAGATTCATGTCCATCGAGTCAGTGATGCCATCCAGCCATCTCATCCTCGGTCATCCCCTTCTCTTCCTGCCCCCAATCCCTCCCATCATCAGAGTCTTTTCCAATGAGTCAACTCTTCGCATGAGGTGGCCAAAGTACTGGCCAAAGTCGCTCGGTACGGCCGATAAATGAAAAAGTTGTCAGATCACTGGGTCCTGTTGTCAGTGAGGATCTGGCATGGCTGATGGGAAAAGGCAGGTTGGGGCCAGAGCCAGACTGTCCGCTCAGTGAGGCAATAGCCCCTGGGGGTCGGATGATACCCCTAGAGTGACCCCTGCACACCATACTCCTTGGTCCTCTCTTCAAGTGAGGTGGGGACCGTGGTGTTACCCCCAGGTCCTGTTCCAGTCCTGTGTGTCCCGGGCACCTCCGTGGCTCACCTCAGCCCTGGACGAGCCTCCCCAGGCCCAGAGGTCTCCCTGAGCTCTTCCTAGCATCCAGCTGGAGCTCACCCCTCTGCCCTTGGGCTCCACGGTGTTTGCCCTTGGTGACCACTGTCCCAGCGACCAGACATGCGGAGCAGAAACCCTGGGATGAGTCTCCCCTCTGGACTGTCAGTGCCTTGAGGGCAGGGGCCTCCTTTGCTCATCTTCCCCGCAGCGGCAGGAGGGGCCTAGCCTAGAACAAGGGCCCGCAGGCTGTCTGAAGGGAGGTGATGAGCCTCCTCTTTCGGTGTTCCTGCAGCCCCTCCTTGGGATCCCATGACTGTCTTGTGTCCAGGCCCCCCCCGGGGCTCAGGCCGGCATGACCCTGCTGGCTGGGTTCTGACAGCCAGCAGGTTCAGACTCGGCAGGAAAGTGATGCTCACCCCGCTCCTGGGAAGAGAGCACACACCTCCCAGATGGTTTAGGTTGTGCAAGCGCCTTCCGCGTGCTGTTCCCTGCCATGGGAGGAAGAAGTCTTGTAGACTCTGGGGATTCCCACAGGTGGGGCCCCACCAGGGTGCGGCTCCAGCAAAAATGGGGCCATGGCAAACCTAGCAGAGATGCTGCGGCATGTCAGGTCAGATGCAATCACCAGGAGCTTAAGAAAAAATAAAAGGAATCAGTTTTGTTTAAGCATTGGGGAGAAGGTCAGGTTTCATTGGGCACCCATCAGTTCCCTGCTGGTCCCCAAGAAGCCAGCCCACAGCTGCATCCAGAGGTGGGGGTCTTCCCTCACCTAGCACCTCACTTGCACGTAGCAGGCACAATATGAACGTGTGTTGAATAAACGAACAGATGACCAAAGGAAAACATTCTGAATCTTTTATCCCCTGACTTTCAGAAACTCCCACCAGTTTGCAGTCATGCAGCGGATGCACACCACAGATTTCTCAGGATGGCCCTAGTTTCAAATTAACATCAGCAACAGGCTTTTGTGTACCAGGTCCTGGGCTAGACACCTAAGCAAAGAAGTAAATCGTGGTCCTGACTTCAAAGGGAGTGGGAGTGGGAGACCCAAGGAGCCTGTCCAGTGTGATCTGGGCTGGGATGTCAGGCCTGCAGGGCTTGGGACAGCAGGAGGTGGGTGAGCCTGGGGAGGTGAGGAGGGCAGAGTCAGAGGGTCCTGGGTGCCAGCCTAAGGGGTTAGGCCTTTACCCTGTGGACCAAGGGCCACCAGTGAAGGATTTCAAACAAATGGCTGGTCAGATCTGAAACCTGTCTTGCTGTGAAACCACATCTGAGGTAGGTGGAGTGTCCGAAGCTGGACAGGCACACATTTCCTCAGACTCTGACTTCTGTCCACTGAAAAGGCAGGCGAGGGGAAGCAAAGCATCGCTACAATCAATGCGCCAGGCAAGTGAGTGCTTGCTTCAACCCCTGGACAGAGGCCACCTCTTCCCTTCAATGTACTGTGTGGCCACTGACCAGCCGCAGGGCCCTGCTGGGCTCCCGGAGGCCCTGACCCACTTCCTGCCAGGTGGCCCTTGTTCCAGCACCTCCCAGGGAGCCACACCAGGGTGGAGGCTGGGTGGGGCGGTGATGCAACAAGGCTTTGTAACACAAATGTCCTGGGGTTTCCACTGGTGTCTTTGGCTTCTGACAGGTATTTTTGGGGATGCTCCATTTCTCCGATGACGCCTGTGTGGTTCAGAGCGAGGAGGGCCTCCCCGGAAGCTCCCGGCTGCCCCAGGCACATCATTTGGAAATTGGCAAAGACATACACTTTCCGCCTCGGAGGGTGGATTGGACTTTTGGAAACACCTAAAACAATTCAAGGGCAGGGCTGGAGGGTTAGTGAGTGATGAACTTCCGAGCTCTATTTTTGGTCAAACGTCCACACGTGACAAGCTGTGTGCCGTGATTGAGTGTCATTTCCCTGAGTTAGTGGCACCCTGGCAGGACAGGTCCCCACATCCTCCTGTGGCCGGATGTCATGAACCTCACTCCACAGTCAACTCTTACTACACTCCTGGGAAGAAACTTGGTGTGGAATATGACCACGGACACGTGGACCGGATATAAACCCATTTTCCGAAAAGTTCTCGACGTTGATTGTTCAATATTGAGGACACGGATACGTAAATTCTTGCTGACTGTCATCTTTGATGTTACTCCTGTTCAGTAAAGGTGACTCCATGCATTTGTAATCATCATGTACCTTTTTTAGTCCTTTCAGATAAATAACTTAAGAAAAAACACCTTTTGTGCCAGACACATCCTCACTTTTGGTATCAGAAAACGTGGTCAGCAGATTTATACAGAGTTCTTTGTAAAATACGTCAGAGATTCTTAGGACATCAGAGCTTTGATCCAGTCCAGTCCAGCTACAGAACATTTTACCAAAAGGCCTTGAGATCCAGAGAGCAGAAGTGATGCTCAGGGTTTCGTGATGAGCTAGGTGCTGAAGGCAGCTAAAATAATTGGAGTTGGTCCCAGAACTGAGGTGGGATGACCAAGGGCACCGATCTTATTGGCATGTCCCACGTGCATTCGGATGTTTTTGCTTCCTTCTCTAAGTTACTGCCTCTGCACCAAACACAAAAACCTTATCTCCATGTAAGGGTAACTTCATAGTTTGCAAGGATATGCTGCTTTTAAGGAAAAAAAAAATTGTAAGGGAGAAGATAAAGTCTATGGAATTTATGCAGAAATACAAGAATGCCATGCATTTGAACAAGACCAGGTTTAGTCACTGTAGGTTTATCTTCTCAGATCCAGATTAGTAACTGGGTTTAATGACTCAGGCCTGCTGACTCCCAGGCCTAAGGCCAAAGTCAAGAGTCTGCCTGCAGCCCCAGGGCCAGCCCTCAGGGAACCAGCACCTCCTCCTTCCCTTGCTTCTGTTTCCCCATCTGGGTCAAGATGGGTCATCTGGGCGCAACATACATGCAGTTTGTATGTTAGAGGTGGGCTGGCAAGAGAGGCCGTGTGTGGGGGTGACCCGTGCGGGAGTGGCACGTGTGAGTGGCAGAGAGACAGACCACCTGGCTTCCTGAATCGAGAATTCGCCTCTTTGTTCTAGTGAATACTTCTAATTCTAAAATACAATCACAGGACTGAGCTGAAAGAGACCCTAGACCAGGGCCAGACCCTTGATGGCTGGAGACAGAGAGGCTCATACAGGGTCAAGGAGATGGCCAAGGTCACAGAACAGCAAGCTGCTGGCAGGACGGGGGTGGGGAGTGGGGGGGGCAGGGGGGCTGGCTGGCCTTCCCTCCACACGAGGCTCCCACTAGGATCCCACACTCGGAGACATCCGGTTCCCCCCACTGGAAGGAAGCCCAATAGCAGGGGACAATGATCGCCACAAGGACTGGTTGATTGATGGGCCTGGGAGAGCAGGGCAGCAGACAATGCTCCCTCTTGGCCTTGGCACTGGACACAAGAGACTTCCGGAGTTTGAGGGAAAAAAATCTGCGTGTCACTGGAACAAAATGTTTCTTCACAGAGCGGGGACAAATCCCAGAGTGTTCACCACGAAATCGAAGCTGTCCCACTTAGTGCCTGGGGCTGTAATGTTCTCAGATGGGACTGTTTATTGCATTGTTAATCTCAATCCCTCCTAGGAATTAAACTTGCTAGGGTGGAGTAACACTCCCCCCCCTGCACCCCCGCACTCTCCTCGCCACCCACCCCCCCACCCCCCGCCTCCCTAGTGGTACCTGGTACTCAGTGGTTGCTCAAGGACTGTGTAAAGAATAAATTGATCAGGGTGACCAAGAGTAAAGGCAGCTGTCATGTCCCCTCACATATGAGGACTTGCTGCTCTTTACCCTCTTCTGTCGTCTCTCTTCTTGATTCTGTGGAAGCCATGCATGGCCCAGGGAAAGTTAGGTTACTCATTCACTTCTGCATTCATCAAACTAGTACTCTTCACAAAGGAGGTTTTTGTAGCAGTGAAGATCCTTGGGTCATCTAGTCCCGTTTTCTCCTGAGGCCCAGAGAAGGGAGGTAACTTACCCAAGATCACACAGCAAATTGAGACCAAGGTAGACTATAGTACTGAGCTCTGCCAGGCTCGTCCCCTTCACTGTGTGGCTAGCGCTAGTTTCACACCTTTTTACTCCCACCGGCAGCCCTCAGGTCAGTCACACCCTACGTTGGGACATAATGGTGTTTGTTGGACTTTGTCTACAAGGGAAGGAACATTTTAAATGCAAGGGGGAAAAAGTGCCCCATGTGCCTCCCTAAGGTCGGCAGTGGTGGTGAGGGTGGGCAGCATCTGGGAGAGGCCAGTTCTCCCACCAGGGTCTTGGCTGCACTCCTGGGGACTCCCAGTTTCCCAGTTTTTGCCGTATGTATTCCTCCTGTAGACACTGTTGTTGTGTTGGGACTCACATAACTCTCCCAAAGCGAGCCAATCACAGCTGCCCTCAGAGAAGTCATTGATAAGCACCACCCAATACCCTGACAGACTTTATTATCTTAGGCTCCAAATCACTGCAGATGGTGACTGCAGCCATGAAATTAAAAGATGCTTGCTCCTTGGAAGAAAAGCTATGACAAACCTAGATAGCATATTAAAAAGTGGAGACATGACTTTGCCAACAAAGGTCTGAATAGTCAAAGCTATGGTTTCCCCAGTAGTCATATATGGATGTTGGAGTTGGACCATAAAGAAAGCTGAGCACGGAAGAATTGATGCTTTCGAACTGTGGTGTTGGAGAAGACTTTTGAGAGTCCCTTGGACTGTAAGGAGACCAAACCAGTCCATCCTAAAGGAAATAAATCCTGAATATTCACTGGAAGGACTGAGGCTAAAGCTCCAATACTTTGGCCACCTGATTTGATGAGCCCACTGATTAGAAAAAGACCCCGATGCTGGGAAAGATTGAAGGCAGGAGGAGAAGGGGACGCCAGAGGATGAGATGGCTGGATGGCATCACCGACTCAACCAGCAGGAGTCTGACCAAGCTCCAAGAGGAGATGGTTAAGGACAGGGACGCCTGGCGTGCTGCAATCCCTGGGGTCGCAGAGTCAGAAACGATTGAGCGACTGAACAACAATACAAAGGACAGTGGATCGCCCGGTGGCTTGCAGACCTGTTACCTCCCACCCCTTGCCCTAACGCCCTTAGACGAGTCTCTGGTTTAAGCGCAACGTGCCTCTTCGCATGTCCTCGGCTGCCTGCTACCTTCTAGGAAGACACCCGGGCATGTCAGACGCGGTTCAATACGCTCAGCGGCTCGAGAGCTGCCCAGAGCTGTGCCTCTTAATTTGCCCGCTGACCGCTGCCCCTTCTGCCTCCTGCCCCACTTCTTCGTGGGGTGGAGCTGCTCCAGGATCACCTCCAGGTCCTCCCACCGGCATATACAGACGCCCCGCAGAAAGAAAGAAGGGCCCGGGGTCCGCCAGGTGGGGTCCACGTGGCCCGCTCGCGCCCAGCGATTTCCGTTCTCTGCCCGAGGGCACGCGGCATTTGATGCCAGGTGGAAGGAGAGCGCTGGCTTGGAGCACAGGCTGCCATCCGGCGGGCGTTTAGAGGCAGGTTTTGCAATCCTTCGGCTGGCGTGCGAGCGGCTACCCGCCTTAGGCGGCCAGCCAGGCGCGCGGAGCCCTGGGGAGCCCGCGGCTGGTGCGCATGCGTGGGCCGGCGGCGGGCCCGGGAGGGGCGGGGTTGGGCGGGGCTGGGAGGTGCTGACGTTGATCGGCCGGCGACCCCCACCCCTCCCTCTCCCCGTCCCAGGTTGGCCCCGCCCCCTCCCTGGGAGGACGCCCGGACGGAACCGATCGCGGCTGGTTTGAGCTGGTGTGTCTCCATGACGACACGCGCGGCGCTATAAGTAGCGGCGCGGCGGCGCGCCGGGCTTTGTCAGTTCCCCCTCAGCCTCCGCCGCCGCCGCCCCTCTGCCAGCGCTCCGGCGCCACCTCGGGCCGGCAGTCCTCCGCGGGAGGGAGCGAGGCGGCGGGCGGCCGGGCGAGCGGCTGACGGGGGCGGCGGGGCGGCCGGCGGGTCCTTCAGCGCTCGGCGGCGGCGCGTTGTCTCCATGGGGTTGGCCCGCCGCGCCCCTGCGCTCTGAGGTAAAAGAGGGGTCGCGTCCGGGCGGTAGGGAGGCCGGCGGGCGGGCGGGCGGGCGCGGGTGAGGGGCGGGGGGTGCCGGCCACGTGTCCCGGAGGCCGGAGCATAGCGGGCCCTTGGAGCTGCGAGGACACGTGGTCGCAGAGCCCGGCCCGTCGGCCTTGGGGGTCCCGGGTGGAGCCGGACCCCGACCCCTCCCGGCTCAAGGGCAGCTTGGCGCTGGGGCGGCCCAGGGTTCACCTTTTCTGAACCACGTCAGTGAGGGTTTTCTGAGCCGGAAGCTCTTTGAGGAGATCGATCCTTCAGCCGCTATTTTTTTTAAACCCATGTGGTGGTCCGGCAGCAGGTGCAGGAGGAGGCAGGAGGCGAGCCCGGCACAAGTCTCGGGGTGCCGGCCTCCCGTGCACGTGCCGTTCCGCCGTGTTGCCCTGGAATTTCCTTTTTTTTTTTTCAGTTTTCCCCCCCCCCTGCTGTGTGTACAGAGCGAATGGCCCAATATAGAAAGCCACTCAGATCGCTAGAGCTGAGATAACCCGTGTGTAACTGATACTGCTCGGCCGGACTTAGAAATGTTGATGGAATCTTTGACTTAGTGATTTAGGAAAAGTCCTTAGATTATTACGATCAGACGAACGACTGAGACGTAGGAGCCAGTCACAATATTTTCCCCAAACGGCCGACTGTTTGAGAATCCGAAATAACGAGGGAAGATGTGGGGAGCAGAACCTTTTAGGAGTGTCTAGTAGGGAGGACAAAATGTGCTAATTTCATTCAAACCTAAAATTTAATCGATTTGTAAAATTTTCAGTTGCGGTTTGAGTTGGTACCTGTCTAACGTTTCCCAGTTGGCAAAAAATAATTTCATACCAGAGAAGGACCATGTTTTGCTAATCCATGTCAGTTTAAGTAACGTAGCCATATAGAAAAAAACACCCAAAGGTGTTCTAGGGTGAACTTTCTCTGTATCAAAAGTTACTGAAGAAAAGCTTTGAAAGATACAAGGAAGCAAAATACTTAATAGTGGTGTGTTTCAGAGAAATACACACTTGTAAATTTAAGCCTGAATGTTGTCTTTTTTTTTTTTTTAAACCCTAAACGGCCCAGTATATCACTGGTGACCCTATTTAAATGTTAACTTTTGTAGACAGAATGTGTGTGCTGGCGGTCTGTTCCCTTCCCCTAAGGGCAAATTAGGAAGCTAGGAGGTTGACAAAGCCAGCAAGTCACATTAGATCAAGTCTTGCAAGTTCTCCCATGCATGGTTTGGATTTATGGCAGGCTCGTCCCCCTGGGCCTCTCATAGTGTCCCATGCCAGAGCAAACCCGGCCCCGAACCATTGCCTGGCCTCTGCCAGTAGGCTGCAGGCACTGAAGTGGGTTGGACAGTGGAAAAGATGACCTCCCTATCAGAGATTAAATAGATTAAAATAATAATTTTAAGGTAACTCATTGACCAATGTCACATTTCGTGAATGCCAAGGACAGTGGCTCTGATGGTTAAATGAGCTTTATTTTTGTTTATTCAGAAATCATTGTTTGCTAATTTTTGTAATTCATAGTTGATAATAACTCCCAGGTGATTATCATTCATAGCCAATCATGTAAGTTAGAGTGCCTGTGAGGATAGTTGGGATTCCCAGAATCCCAAGTAGTTTAGTAGGCAGCGCTGGCTTTAGAATATCGATTGCCATTCAGATACAGCAGCTGTAATACATTCTGTTGATTTTTTTAAATTGCATTTTTTTAAAAAAACACATGCCTAGCATGAAAATTAGCTCATTTCTCAGGAAAATTTAGAGCACTCAGTAAATTGATAACAGTGCCTGTTGGTCACTAAAAGTTCTTCTGTATAAGACTTAGCAAATGTAGGAAATAGCAAGGTGTTTATATGGCAGCTTTGCAAAATTGCTATCATGGTGTTTTAATCTTCTAAAGAGAAACAGGTCTGAAATAAAGTAAGCTGTCATGAAGCTTTTTCCCTCTCAGTGGACTGAGTGCAGGAAAGTTTCTGAAACCTGTATTCTGCATTTTAGCAGGAATGTTTGGAGTGCCTTTTTTGAGGTGGACAGAACTATATATGGGCTTCCTTGGTAGCTCAGCTGGTAAAGAATCTGCCTGCAATGCGGAAGACCTGGGTTCCATTCCTGGGTTGGGAAGATTCTCTGGAGAAGGGCATGGCAACCCACTCCAGTATTCTTGCCTGGAGAATCCCATGGACAGAGGAGCCTGGCAGGCTATAGTCCATGGGGTCACAAAGAGTCAGACACGACTGAGTGACTAAGTACAGTACTATATATGGAAGTTGAGTTTGAAAAACTCTAGTGTTGAATCTGTGAGGTCCTCATTCCATTGAGATTTATAGAACCATTGGACTTAAACCTAGAAATATTGGGATTTCCAAACCCAGGGAATGAGCGCTCTGGAGGGTGCTTTAGTAGCCCTGCTGCTTGGGTGTGTGTGTGCTGTCAATACCTGATCTTCCAATTTAATGTGTTCTGAAGGTGGACAGCAGATTGTGTGTTTATCGAACATTTCCACTGCTGTACAGAGAGCACAGGCATCTTCGGTGGACTTGGAATTCCTGGAGAATTGCCTTTGTGAAAAGTTGGCATAATCCCTTTAAATTCCGTCTCTTACATTTTCTACGTAAGTATTTGTGATTGTTGCAAGTTTATCTTAGGAGTTACTAAGTATTAATAAAACTTCTGAGTAGATTTGTCTGCCCTATTTGCAGTTTGTTGTGTCTCAAAAAGACATCAAGAGACCATGAACAGCTTTAGTAATGAAGAGTTTGACTGCCATTTCTTGGATGAAGGCTTTACTGCCAAGGACATTCTGGACCAAAAAATTAATGAAGTTTCTTCTTCTGTAAGTATATATGAAGTCTATGCTGGTAGTGCAGCTTTGAGAATATTAGGCAGATGAATGGGAAACTTCAGAGGGGTCTTATGGAAATGTCCTGTTAGGGAATTGGGAATTTAATTGGCTGTGGATCCTCCTGTGACAATTGTGATTATCATGTCCATGATTGACTAGGGTTCATGAGAATGATGGGCAAGTGAAGGGAAGGCTGTGCCTTGGTCACATCTGTTAAATTGCTGTTGGGTCTTCTGTAACCACTCTTACTGCAGGATGATAAGGATGCCTTCTATGTTGCGGACCTGGGAGACATTCTGAAGAAACATCTGAGATGGTTGAAAGCTCTTCCTCGGGTCACCCCCTTTTATGCAGTCAAATGCAATGATAGCAGAACCATAGTGAAGACACTTGCTGCCATTGGGACAGGATTTGACTGTGCCAGCAAGGTGAGCAAAAGCAGCAGAACTCAAATGATGTCTGTAATGGCCCCTCCCAGCAGGGAAGATCAGAATTGCTTTGCTTGAGCAGAGGATGCTAAAGAGAGTGGACATGGGCCAGCTTGTCCATATATTAGCTACATGTGTAAATACCTCTTTTTCAGACTGAAATACAATTGGTGCAGAGTCTCGGGGTGCCCCCAGAGAGGATTATCTATGCAAATCCATGTAAACAAGTGTCTCAGATTAAGTATGCTGCCAATAACGGAGTCCAGATGATGACTTTTGATAGTGAAGTTGAGCTGATGAAAGTTGCCAGGGCACATCCAAAGGCCAAGTAAGTTATTCCATTTGAGGGCGGATCAGATATGGGACATGTATAATGTGAACAAACTCAAATTTCCAGTTGTTAGATTTCCATACTAGTAAATTATATGTGTACTGAGTTAAACCAAATTAGACTCAGACCACAGGGTATCAGAGCCAAGGAGTCTTATTTTAACCACGGCTGTAGGTGATCTTGTGTCGGTGGGAAATTTGATATACTTTTCTTGCTTCTAGGTTGGTTTTGCGGATCGCCACCGATGATTCCAAAGCAGTCTGTCGCCTCAGTGTCAAATTTGGTGCCACGCTCAAAACCAGCAGGCTGCTTTTGGAACGGGCGAAAGAGCTAGATATTGATGTCATTGGTGTCAGGTGAGATCTTGGTGATGGCAGGGATGGAGATGAAGTATTAGACAATGCAAGTTTTATAAGTCTTCTACCATGAATAGTTATTTCCAGAAATAGTAAGAAATAGTGTATTTTTTGTGTTTTTATTTTTGACACCAGCTTCCACGTGGGAAGTGGCTGTACTGATCCTGAGACCTTTGTGCAGGCCATCTCTGATGCCCGCTGTGTCTTTGACATGGGCGTGAGTATCTGTGAGCCCCATGTGTGAGGAAGGGGGCAGGGATGGCATTAACAACTTGTCCCAGTTCTAGAATTGACCTTCATAAAACTCATCTCATTACATATTTAACCTTAACCTGCTGTATACGTTTTTCATGGCTTTTTAATCTGGCTGATGGACTTAATTTTCTTGACTCTAGGCTGAGGTTGGTTTCAACATGTATCTGCTTGATATTGGTGGTGGCTTTCCTGGATCTGAGGATGTAAAGCTTAAATTTGAAGAGGTAATTTATAACGAAATTACAGTCTGTAGCTCTTAGCAGGTTCCTTTTTGAAATATTTCAAAACTTATATGTCACAACTAATCATCAGAAGGGACTGTACAAACATGAAAGTAAATGTCTTGGTATGGTATTTTGAATGACTTGGTCTGGTATTTTGAATGACTTCTGTGCTATTTAAAATTGTATTATGTTAGTTAATTAATCTCTCAGTTGTGTCCAACTCTTTGTGACCCCATGGACTATAGCCTGCCAGGCTCCTCTGTCCATGGAATTCTCCAGGCAGAAATCCTGGAGTGGGTAGCCAGTTCCTTCTCTGGGGATCATCTCAAGCCAGGGATCAAACCTGGGTCTTGTGCGTTGCAGGCAGATTCTTTATTCTCTGGGCCACCAGGGAAGCCCTGTATTATCTTACTAGTTTTCTAAAATAAAATGAGACAGTATTTTCAAAAGTCTTAGGAAAATTGAGGACTGTCACTGTGGAGTTAAGAGAACCTGCTGACTTTAGTACATCATTTGCTAGATTTTGTGCTTCCTTTACTTAGAATGTTGTTTTTTAGTCATTGAAGGTAAGCCATTATATGCTACTTACTTATAAAATCCATACTTTGTTGAAATTTATGTGAATAGGAAGAATACAGAGTTTACCTTGTTAGTATATATTTATATGTTAGATAAAAATATTTAGGCACTGGTAATAAATTTGTCCCATTGCTTAATAAAATCATACCATAACATCTTACTAAAGAGTAAAAAGTCTTGAGGGGAATCAAAATGAAACCACAGGATATGCAGACTGGTTTTCAGGGAGGTGTTTATCTTTTGCTGTTTGAAGATAAACCTCTGCTGATGGCAGCTCTCAATGTTTTTGATGTGTTTCAAAGCGCTGCCCCATGTGAGTTCCCCTTGATGACCAATTACTCTTTTCTGTCTGTCTCTGGTAGATCACCAGTGTAATCAACCCAGCACTGGACAAGTATTTTCCATCCGACTCTGGAGTGAGAATCATAGCTGAGCCAGGCAGATACTATGTTGCATCAGCTTTCACGCTCGCAGTTAATATTATTGCCAAAAAACTTGTATTAAAGGAACAGACAGGCTCTGATGGTAGGTATCAAGATTGAGTCATTGCACATATATACTGAAAGTTCGTACCTAAAATGGTTAAGTGGTAGCTGAGACTATTTCTGCTTTTCTAATCATTTTCTTTTTTTAAATTTGCTTTTCTAGATGAAGAGGAGTCTAGTGAACGGACGTTCATGTATTACGTGAACGATGGAGTATATGGCTCCTTCAACTGCATTCTTTACGACCACGCGCACGTGAAGCCTCTTCTGCAGAAGGTACCTTCCGAATGTGTCGTATACACCAGTGGGAAGATGGCTGGTCAGAACAAGTGTAAGCAGGTGTGTTTCTCTGTCTCAAATGTAGAGACCCAAACCAGACGAGAAGTATTATTCATCCAGCATCTGGGGACCGACCTGTGACGGCCTGGACCGCATTGTTGAGCGCTGTAACCTACCTGAGATGCATGTGGGCGATTGGATGCTCTTTGAGAACATGGGTGCTTACACTGTTGCTGCTGCTTCTACCTTCAATGGATTCCAGAGACCCACCATCTACTATGTGATGTCAGGGCCAACGTGGTTAGTGACAGTGTGTGTTTGGTTCTGATAAGAATTAGGTGCCTTCCAGGGTTGATTATGCTTGTTCTTGTCCAATAGAATTAAGAAATTGCTTAGAATTAAATAATAACAATTATTTTTTGTTTTTCTCCCCATATTAAGAATATATGCTTTAGAAATTTTGAAATAATTACAATGAAAGGAAAATTCCTCCAATAATAGTGATGTATATAGTTGCAGAATTTTAAGGCACAGTTGATTTAGAAAAGGCTGGTCAGTCTATTTCTGTACCTAGAGTACTTTAACTAGTGCATGTGACTTGTGGTTTCCTTCTTAGCAAAAAGATGGTTCTGAAGAAATGCTTGCTGTAGTATTACATTGAATTGCTTCCTGATGACATAGTAACCAGAGATGTAAATAGGCTCATGAATAAGTTACTGTGTCACACCCTGTGGAGCCGCTTGGTTAGCGGTGACTCAGGGTTTCTGACTGCCGCCTGTCTCCTGCAGGCAACTGATGCAGCAGATCCGGGCCCAGGACTTCCCGCCTGGAGTGGAGGAGCCGGACGTCAGTCCCCTGCCCGTGTCCTGTGCCCGGGAGAGCGGCATGAAGCGGCACTCGGCAGCCTGCGCTTCCACGCGTATTAACGTGTAGATACCACTCTTGTAGCTGTTAACTGCGAGTTTAGCTTGATTTAAGGGTTTGGGGGGGACCATTTAACTTAATTACTGCTAGTTCTGAGATGTCTATGTGAGTAGGGTTGGCACAGGTGCACCAATGTGGAAGACTGGGAGATGGGGTCACACTTATCTGTGTTCCTATGGAAACTATTTGAATATTTGTTTTATATGGATTTTTATTCACTTTTCAAACATGCTACTAAAGGCTTCAACTGCTGAGCAAGCGTTTGTGGCTTGTGTATCAGCAAGGTGGGCCAGAAGCTTAGTGTTGTGACCGGTTTTAACAAAAAGGAATAAAGGATCTTGACATAACTTGGCATTGGGAAGTTTTTATGGTGTGTTCATTTCAGGTGGCTCACCTGAGCTTGTGTTATAGGTGGGAATTTTATGTTTTTTTCCCTGTAGGCTGAGAAAATTGCCCCAGAAGACTGAGGAGTTGACACGTTCTTAATGTTTTAAAAATCCGTGGAATACTTTTTTTCTGTTTTGACATTTTTATTTCAAGTCTGAGTCCTGGAGAAAGTCTGATGTGGCGTCTCGAAGAGTAATGAGGGCATCTAACCCCATGGCAGGGGGAGGAAGAGGACAGGCGAGACCATGGGCAGCCTCGGCTGTTAGTGGTTCCCCACCCTGGATGCTGACTGAGCTTGGTACGCCAGAGCCCCTTGTTAACTAAGTGGTCTTTGCCTGTCACAGCAGCTGCCTAGGCGAGGTACACAGGGCCCTCTGAGCCTTGCCTCCAGAGACCAGTCTCATATTTGCACCTTGACTTCACACACAGGAAAAGGTACAGTTACAAACTAGCTTGTTACAGAGTTGCAGCTCTTATCTGACCTTGGCCTTTTGTATTCTCTTTTACCCTACACCTCAGAAAAAGGGTGGCAGGCTCGCGTTTAAATTTCCAAGAGGGAATTGTGAATCCCTGCTGTAGCTCTGGACAGGAGGGCAGGCCACGTAAAAGCCAGAGTCTCTTGAGTAAGTCTCTCACCGGCCCCATTCCCTGCAGGTGACATCGAGTATCTCGCCAGCTGTTAGAAGGACATGGGGAGAATAGCACACAGGCACAGACAGGGAGGCTGCAGCGTCTTGCCTCTCAGGGGCTGGATTAAGTACTTTTGATGCTATTAGTACCTTTGCCAAGGAGTTGAGGGGAGTGACTTCGTAGTTTCTGAAAAGCCGCTTTCCCCCAGGCCTGAGTTCCACCTGGACACAGCACACTGCTGTGACGCCTGTTGCCTCCTGGCCGCTTAGCCAGACTAGGCCTTGGCTCATCACCACTCCTGGTGTCCTTGGACCTGAGAGCACTGCTCTAGTTGGCAGACCACTGAGTGAGACCTCTCAGGAGCCACAGAGAAAGTAGGTCTGGCGAAGTCTGGGCGGAAGAGGCAGAAGAACTCTGAAGTGAACAGTCTGCCCCACTTCCTGTGAGCAGATCCTTGTCTGGGTCCTCAATCTGCCCACTAAAGTTCAAGATAGAGAAATTGTTCTGTGTAGATTAGTGCCAGGAAGTACAAGCTAGACACCAAGGTTTTGGTAGTCTTTCAGAAGTTGTACCTTGTTATTCCTAAGTGCTGATTATGGATTGAAAAGAGGGTTTCCCCTCAAAAAGTAGGCTGTACTGAGGGCTTAGGAACTGCTCTTCCCTCACTTTAGGTAAAGTAGTATGACCAGCCAGCCAGTGCTGGTGGGGACGGAAGTAGTCGCAAGAGGTCCCATGACAACCACACCACAGCCTCTGAACCTGGCTCCTGAGGGTTTGGTGAAGCCACTTGGAGTCTATGGTGACATGGCCTGGGCTGGCCCAAATGACCTCACCTGGCCCCTACACCTGGGCATGAGCATGCGAGTTTGGCAAGAGGATGGAGAGCTCAGACAGCTGGGTGGGCGTCAACACTACCTCTGGGACCCTCTTAGAAGGTTCTAGGTGGCAGTGCAGACTAAAGATAGTACTGTCTCTCATTCGCAGACACTTAGACCTTGGTTTGAAGTGGACAGCTCAGGCCTTCATAAGATGCTGACACGGTGCTGGAGTCCCCACACAGGCCCCCACTAGGAGGGGCTCCTGGTCCAAGGTGAAGGCAAGCCAGGCAGGTCTTTATTCGAGTTACTTGGGGGCGTCTCAAAACGCAGATTGCTGGGCCCACCTCAGACAGGACAGGGGCTGTGGGGCAACAGGTAACCCCCTGGGAAAAGTAGAAGGTGCTGATGCTCCTTGTACCACAATAAACGCCAGGTGTAAGTTTTCACTGTGATGGATTAGGCCACGAAGCTATTAGAAGAAAACATTTGAAGTAAAAAATGTAGGGGGCAAAGGGGAAAAAAACACACATAGAAGTAGCCGATTTCATTCATAATAAAAGTTCCAAAAAATCAATAAAAGAGGAACAATGCTGTAGAAAGTGGGCAAGATATGAACTTTTCACAGAAAACTTGAAACAAACCTTTAGAACTATGAGAATCTCAGCCATCAGTTTGGCAAAGATAGAATTCACTCCCCCAGCTGGGTAAGCGGGCAAGCTCACCCATGGCAGATGGGAAGGCAAGAATATGAATAAACTCTTGAGGGAATCTGGCAATTTGAAAAATTATCTAGGCTTCCCCGGGGGCTCTGTGGTAAAGAATCCACCTGCCAGTGCAGGAGACACAGATTCAATCCCTGATCTGAGTAGATCTCACATGCCGTGGGGCAGCTAAGCCTGTGTGCCACAGCTGGGAGCCACAGCTACGGAGCATATGTGTGCTTTAGAGTTGGAGCCACAACTGAGCCCACATGCCCTCGAGCCTGTGTGTCACACGAGAAGTCACTGCAGTGAGAAGCCCATCTCACCGCAACTAGAGAAAAAGCCGGTACGGCAACGAAGACCCAGTAAAGCCCCAAACAAATGCACAATTGAAAAA
The DNA here is from genome assembly GCF_001704415.2 of Capra hircus. NCBI lineage: Eukaryota > Metazoa > Chordata > Mammalia > Artiodactyla > Bovidae > Capra > Capra hircus. Next base: position 86,801,423 of record NC_030818.1, read on the forward strand.
AGAATCCACATTTTCTTTGCCCCAAGAATTCTAACTTGTAAGAAATCTCGGACATGGCCACTTACTAGACTTTTCATTGTAACAGTGTCTGTATAGCACATATGAGAAGCAGATGTGTGTTCACCAGGAGGGAACCATTGAGATGATCACTGGGACACAGCCGCTGTGAGACGCAGGGCCCTGCCAGAGCTCTGTGTGGGGACCGTGGGTGTGTGGTGAGCTACTGTCTGTACAAAGAGCAAACCAAACTTTGTGCACACGCATACCTACCTGCATATACAGAAACTTTTGGAAGAACTGACAGAGACGTAGCAGGAAAATGGAGGGCCTGAGGAGGCGAGTGCAGACTGACTTCATGCGCACTTTTATATGTGTCTATTGCTGACTTTAAAGGAATTATAGAAAATATGCCTCCCAGGTGAGGAAACAGAAAAGTCCTGTTATGTGGCTCCTGTGCCCATGAACTGCTAAACAAGGGCCGGGGAGCTTGGTCGGGGTCTTGGGTGGGCTTGACCAAGGCCTCCTTGGCAACTTTTCAGGGTGAGGGGGCTCTGACTTGTGCCCACCCAGCTCTGGAGGCTAATGGAGACATCAGAGCCCCTGGGGATAAGGACTTCACCCCTGCCTCTCCCTCGCCCCCACCCCCGCCAGGGAGGGGGGCTCTGCCCCATCTGGAGTCACCCCCTGGGGCCAAGGTCAGACCTGAGTCTGCACCTAGACCAGCCTGCACTGCGAGCCAAGCCGGAAGCCTGCGCACACACCACTGTCCAGGCCTTCGACAGCCCTCTCTAGCCTCCCAGCTGACCATCCTTGGTGCTGCACAGGCTCCACTCAGCCTGTCCTCTGTAGCCCTCTGCTCCTCGTACCCCTCATAGTGACCCTGAAGATGGTGACCTTGCATGTCTATGCAGACTCCATCCCTCTCTGTCAGGTTTTTTTAGGTTACTCTACTTGCTGGCTGGTCACCCTGTTATTTTATGTGACAACCCTATCAACAGGGATTCCAAGTCCTGGGCACCAGGAGCCCAGCTGCACCTTCTGTTTGCTGTGTCTCACGGAAAATCAGGTCACCCCTGGGCCTCAAGCTCCTCACCTGTCAAATGGGGCAGAGAGAGAAAGCTCAGATACGAATCTGGTCCCGGAGTTTCCTAAACCAGGCTGGGGGGTTTGCGCGCTCAAGCCTAGACGGCCCTCCCAGCCACGGCCACCAGAGGGCAGCAGCGCCTCGTGCTTGAGACTCCTCTGTGGTCTTGCACTGCCACCAAGCTGTCAGGTCCTGCTTCCTTGATGGCTCAGTGGTAAAGACTCTGCCTGCCAATGCAGGAGACCTAAGAGATGCACGTTTGATCCCTGGGTCTGTAAGAGATGCACGTTCGATCCCTCAGTCGGGAAGATCCCCTGGAGGAGGGCATGGCAACCCACTCCAGTATTCTTGCCTGGAGAATTCCATGGACAGAGGAGCCTGGTGGGCTACAGTCCATGGGGTTGCAGAGTCCAACATTACTGAGTGACTAACACTAACATTTAGCCACTCAACAGATGCCACTGGTAGAGGCCTGACTGTGACAGGAGGGCTGTGGGCACTGGAACGTCGCCCAGCTCAGAGGGAGATCCAGGGCCAGCCACACCGGGTATCTAGGCTCTGAGGCTCCAGACAGCTTGTCCTGGACCAGGCTGCTTCCCCAGGTCATTCACTCACTCATTCAGAACTTCTGTTTTTTTTGCCTTTTGTTTTAAGCTGCTCTGCTCAGCTTGTGGGACCTCATGACCCCAACCAGGGATCAAACCCAGGCCACTGCAGTGAAGGCCCAGAGTCCTAACCAGGAGGCCACCAAGGGAACACCCTGAGCAGCTAATGCCAAGCCAGGCTGGGCACTGGCTCCGGGTAGGGGAAGGGGTGAACTGCGAGGTCAGTTCAAGGGGAAGAGCGCTGTGAGCAAGGCAAGTGGGGGCACTGTGAAGGGTACCCGGGAGGGGTGGGGTGACCTTCTGGAAGAAAGTTTTCAGCCCCATTGGCATAGAGTCTTGAGAAAGGCACGACGTTCACGGAGGCCACAAGCTGGGGACAGGGTCTGGGGCTGCCCCCACTGTGAAAGCAGCCCGGGCCAGCCGGGGCAGGGGGCTCAGGTCCCTCCCCCACCCACCTGGAAGGAGCTGCAAGGCTGGCACCCGACACAGCCTCACACTGGTCCCCAGGGGCCACTTGCCTTTTGCTGATGCAGGCTGGACGCACGGGACCCTCAACACCCAGTGTCTATGTGGGTTGTTCCTCGTGCACGCGTCCATGGCACTGCCCCGCAGGACAGACACATATCCTCACTGGACCCCCAAGTCCCACTGAGCCCTGCCTGCAGAAACCACACTGCCTGTCGCCCTGCACACACGCACACACACAGTGAAAGGGGCCACGTGGGGGGTGGGGGGTAAGATAATCTGACTGGTTCTCCTTCTGCCATTAACTTCCTGGGACCCGAGGGGTATGGACAGCTTCTAAGGGAGTCCCCGAGTCAGTGACAGGCCTGTGGGTGGTCCCTTCCCTTCCTTAGGGCAGGTCCTCATCGCCGACGACTCCCTAAGGAACCACCATGACTTCTGTGAGCTTCTGTGAGCTTCTGTTGGGGCAGGGCCCACCAGGACCCCAGATCCACATCCTTCCCATTTGTGTGGAAGCACAGGGATGGTTATTTTACGTCTGTGTGGCTGGGTCATGGGTGTCCTGGCGGGTGGTTCGACGCCATTCTGAGTGTGTCTGTGAGGGTGTTTCTGGATGAGGTTAACACTGCATTAGCAGACGTACTGTAGGGCTTCCCACCAGGGTGAGGACCTCATCCAAAGGGCCGACTCGAACAAGGGCTGAACTGAGGCTCTGTTCTCTGCCTGGCGGTCTTGGGCTGGGACCACGGGCTCCTGCCTTCAGACCCGGACTGGAACAAATGCCGTAGGCTCTCCTGGGTCTCCAGCTGGCCAATCTTGGGACCATTCAGCCCCCATAATCCTATCAGCCAGTTCCTTACAATGCCTCTCTCTTTCCCATCCCCCAACCCCAACCCCACCACCCATATACGTGAATAAGTATTCAGAGGGAGGCGCTTCCCTGGTGGCCCAGTGGTAAAGAACCCACATGTAGGAGACATGGGGTTCAAATCCTGGGTCAGGAAGATCCCCTGGAGAAGGAAATGAAAACCCACTCCAATATTCTTGCCTGGGAAATCCCATGGACAGAAGGAGCCTGGCAAGCTACAGTCCATTGTTGCTGCTGTTACTGAGTCGCTCAGTCGTGTCCAGCTCTTTGCGACCCCATGAACTGCAGCACACCAGGCTTCCCTGTTCTTAACTATCTCCTGGAGTTTGCACAAACTCAGGTCCATTGAATCACCGATATCTTCCAACCATCTCATCCTCTGTTGCCCCCTTTCCCTCCTGCCCTTAATTTTTCCCATCAGGGTCTTTTACAATGAGTCTGGTCTTTGCATCAGGTGGCCAAAGTGTCGGGGCTTCAGCTTCAGCATCAGTACTTCCAATGAATATTCAGGGTTGATTTCCTTTAGGATCAGTCCGTGGGGTTGCAAAAGTGACTTAGCAACTAAACACCACCACCGAGGGAGAGAGAGACATTCTGTTGTCTGTTTCTGTGGCAAACTCTGCACCTGCAGTCACTCCCATCTATGCCTCGTTACTGGGCAATATCCTGTTAGCAGCACTGCAGCCTCCTCTGCACCCCTCATCATGGCACCATCAGATGCGGCCTCGTGGTAGCAAGTGCCCCAGGTCACCTGGCCTCCCGCTCTCATCCCATCCCTGTGGACACTGCCCATGAAGGTTTGGACTTGGCGATGCCATTGACCACAAAAGCACTAGCAGACGGGGCTCACACTTTCTATCACAGGCATGGAGTCCTAAAAGATATTAAGTTGACTAAAAACAGCCAGTGTCTCTGCTGTGGGGCAGCCTACATGCTTGCCCACTTACCTCGATCACCTGCCTTTCTCCAGGTGAGACTCAAGAGCGGTCACCAGGCCCGTGGGCGGGTGTGACAGACACTGGAACCAGAATCTCAGTCCTGTCCACCCTTCCTGGTGGCACGCCCCCTGGGGGAGGGGCCCTTGTCACCCTGGGTGCCTCTAGGCACCTCACACTCCAGGCCAAGGCATCGAGAAGCCTGGCCGGGGTGAGGTGGGCGGGAGAATTTTGGAAAGTTCTCTTCCCTTTTAAGGAAGAAATAAGCCAGGGCCACTTCTTGTCCTGTCTTGGAAGGCTCCCGTGTCAGCCTCACTTACCCTGCAGGGACCCCAAGGATTCAAGGGTGTGGACAGAAGCTGCCTCAGAGGCCAGGGGCAGGGTGGTGGGGCAGCGGAAAGAACCAGGACATCCTTAGTGATGCCCCCCAGATGCAGTGTCAGCCAGGCTGAAAAGGTGGTGCCCATCTTGCCCACAGTTAAGGCCCCTTCTACTGCTTCTGAAACCAGAAGCATTTTGATGGCCACAGCCTGAGAAACCAGGCCTGCCCGCCCTCCTAGCCGGTGCGTATGCCCAGAGTCTAGGCCCTGTCATTGCTGGGGATGTGCAGTCTCACAACCTTGCTGATTAAACCATGGGGCTGGGCTGGGGGCGGGGGGCAGAGAAGCTGGGGGAGGGAGGGAAGGAGGCAGAAGCCTGGCCATCAAACCCCCAAGAACAGTCATGTTTTATTTCCACGTATTTCTTGGCATTAGGCAGAGATGGAAGGAGAGGTTGCACAGGATTTATAGACACAGTGACGGCCGCAGGGACATAGGGGCAGCCCAGTTTACAATGAGCAGCTGGACCCACAGAGGCCACCTGTCCAGAGAGCGCTCAGGCCACGGCAGCCGAGCAGGGGCTGTCGCAGGCCAACACAAGACTCAGACACCTCCTGTTTATTTGATCATTTTAATACAGGGAATGCCAGACCAATCAACAGGGAGGACAAGCCTCACAGAGACACCTGCGTTCACGACGCGGACAGGAGGGTCTCCACAGCCCTGGGCATGCATGCATGTCCTTTGGAGAAGGGCAGATTGAGGGCATAAATACCACAAAGTAACCAGGCTCAGGGGGGTCGGGGGGTGGGAATCACAGGCCACGAGGGAACCACACTTCAAAGGCAATCAAGGCATTAAATACGGAACCTACACGTTACATTTCACATCACCGTACGTATAATTTATATATTAAAAGGAGACCATGGTATATATACGTGCAAGCGGTTTTGGTCGGAGGAAACAAACGAGCTGGGTGGAGCCATGCATGGGGAGGGCTTGCCCGTCTCCTCTCCCTCTGTTCTTGCCCCCATCTTTCCCACAGAGTCACCTGCCATCACAGATCAATTGGCTGGCCTTGGCGCGATCTCAGAAAGTCCCACTGGTATCCTTGGCGTGTCCTCAGGGCTCCCTGTGGGCTGGGAGGTGCCCCGAAAGTGAGGACACCATGAGCCCTGCACGTAAACACATCCCCAGGATGTCGTCCTGGAGGGACCGGGGCGGGGTGGGGGTGGGAGGAGGCCAGGTGAGGAGTGGGGCACAGCTGCCTGGCAGGCAGGTGCAGTGACGTGTTGCCTGGCCACCCCGGGAGAGCAGGAATGATTGAGGAGGCATCCACTTTTGCAAGCAAAGCTTAAATGGCAAGACAAGCCTGTGTTTCTCTGCACTGTCCAGATGCCAACCCCTTAGAACTGACTTGCACTGCTGGGGTCACACTGTAACAACCGGACGATGGATGGGTCGCTCTTGGCACCTTTGATGAATTCTTCCAGGGACAGTTTGCCTGCAGGAAGGAGGACAGGAGAAACAGGAGTTAGCCAATGCTCACTGTTTGCCACCTTCGGGAGAACACACGGACAGCTCCTGGGTCGGGGAAGCTTCCTGGGGTCCAAGTCTCGAGCCCTCTAGAGGCAGGATGCTGTCCAGGCTCCACGCGCTTTGAAGGCATTTCTGGAAAAACCCGTTTGGCTTTCATTGATCACATGGTACTTCTCCCAAGATACAGATACGGGAGGGACCTAGGTTTGAAGCAGACCCTGCATTCTGGCAACCTGTGCCTTGGGGGAACCTCGGTCTTGCCTCTGTAGCTGTAAAACAAAATAGAGCCAGTGACCCCAACACAGGAGCTTGGGGCCATGCCCAGCACACTGGTGGGCACTTAGCTCTGCCTCCACAGGCAAGCGACCCACCTCTCCACGTCCCAGGGTCTTCATCTGTGTGGGGGGATCACAGCCATGCCTGTCTCAAAGGCGTGAACACCCCCAGAGCATCCCCAGCAGGAGACTAAACCACCCCAGGCAAAGGGATAGATTGGGAAGGGGAGCAGTCATCTCCCCGGCAGAAAAGGAGGCTCCTGGGATGATGCAGAGGACTACTGGGCTTTGTGACTGTTCATACGGTTAACGAAGACTTTACCCTGACCACTCAGGGCAAGGGGCTTCCCATGTAGCTCAGTTGGTAAAGAATCTGCCTGCAGTACCGGAGACCCGAGTTTGATCCCTGGGTCAGGAAGATCCCCTGGAGAAGGAAATGGCAACCCACTCCAGTATCCTTGCCTGGAAAATCTCATGGACACAGGAGCCTGATGGGCTGCAGTCCATGGGGATCGCAAAGAGTTGGGCACGACTGAGTGATTAACACTTACTTACTCAGGGCAAGGAGCTAATGAAAGCACTGGCCTCTCCTCTGGGCAGAAAGCGGGGCTGGCAAGGGGATGGGGACCCCTGAGCACAGTCTGTCCGCAGCCATCAGGGTGCTCCTGGTGCTCCGCCAGACTCAGGACCCGTGGCCTCAGCAACTACCTGTGCTTTCTGAGGAGGGGCCGGGATGGTGGGAAGGGTGTGGGGCAAACCCAGAGAAGGACGAGGGCTGAATTCTGCACACCCCTGCTTCACTCTCCTCTCCTCCAACACTGCCTCTCCTGCCCCCTCCCCAAGCTTCAGGGCCGATCCCGGGGCTCACAGGAGAAGTGCAGGCCCTGGTTCACGGACAGCCTGGGAAGATGCACAGAGCTGAGAGGTCAGAGCAGATCCTCTGGATCCTCACAACCACAAGAGACTGAATTATTATCCCCATTTCACAGAAGAGTAAACTGAGGTTCAGAAAAGCCAAGACTGCTGGAACAGATCTATTGAATCCAAAGCCTGTGCCTTGCTACCCTGGAGGGTGGAAGACATGCTTTGTGAATCTGCCCAAAGGCCACACCAGGCGCAAGGCTGTCTTACGTTGATCGTGTTTTGAAAACTGTCTCCATGGGTTGATGTGCTTGCAGCCCCACCACGCCCCTCCCCTGTTGGCTCAGTCATTTGCCTTCATCTGCAAATAGCACTTAAAGGTTCGGCCAGGGAGTGGGGGGCTTTCCCATGCATTAACTTATTTTCAGCCCCCAAGCACAGCACAGCAGGTATTTTCTCTTTTTCTTTTCTAAATGCCGCGTTTCTTTATCCTTCAAAAGCAAATTTGACATGGCTCTGGGGCTGCACTTTGTGCGGATCCATCCTGTTTCATGGTTACCCTCCTTGGCATGGACCCCAAAGAAGCTCACAGCTGAGGCAGAGAAGGAAACACAGGGCACGTCCTCCCTGCCAGGCTCTCATGGCCGTCCCCCACCAAAACCCACCACTTCTGCTGTGGTGTGGTCCCACCAAGCCTGGCACAGCTGCTGCAGGCCAGCACCTTCTGACAGTCGCCAGGGCCACTGGGGCCTGGAGGAGGGATGGTGGGGGGCCATCCATCCATCTACCACCCAGGACACCTGATTCCAACCCAGGTGCCATGGGCACACCTGCCTCTTCTTCCCTGGGACACGCCCACAGGCCCACAGTCTCCCCATTCTAGAAGCGACGAGACTACCGCTCAGGGGGCAGGACACTGGTCTCCGAAGCCCAGCTATCAGCATAGTTGCACTGGCCAGGGCTGGGCTAGGCAAGGTCCCAGAAGCTGCAGGGAAGGGTCCCAAACGCCTCTCTGCTCCCGGCAGCGCGGCACAGACATGCGGGGGTCCTACCGTCATTGTTGGTATCCATCTGCCTGAAGATCTTGTCTGTGCGTTTCTCCGGCGTGGACTCGTCCTCTGGCATCTTCATCACGGAGGACACCATTTTATATATCGCCTGCAAAGGGCCACACAGACGCGTGTGCTTAGAGGTTCTGGGTGCTCCTGGGGGGATGGGGCACAGGCCTGATCTGCCCCCCTACCCTCGCCCACGGCAGGAGGAGAGGCCGGGCTGCCCACCAGCTCCAGGACCCTCCCCAGCTGGAATGTTCCGGGGCTTTTCCCAATAGTGTGCATGCATATTGCAGACAGCTCGTGAGCAAAAGGAAGCCAGCCTCATTTATGTGAGGTTCAAGAGCAGGTGAAATGACCCACTCTGACAGCAGCAAGACTGGGGCTGTCTGGGGGCGGGAAGTGGGACAGCTCTCAGGCCTTCTGGAGGGGGGCGGCTGGGGACGCCCCCTCACTCACTCGGCAACACGGACATGTGTGTGCACAGTGCATCACGCGGCACGCTTAGCCACAAATATTTGACTATGGGATTGCTGTACCTCGGTGAGAAGCAAGAAAAGATAGCCTCTGCAACTCCCAGGGGAAACCACACCACCAGCCCCAGAAAGGACAGGCCCGGGGCCCATGGGTCTCTCCAGCAGGACCGAGAACCTTCTCTTCAGGATGCTGCCATCCGAGGGCTCGGCACCATGCAGGCCGTCTCTGTCCAAGAGTCCAGGCGTAGTGGTGTGTGCGTGTGTGTGTGTGCATCAGTGTGTGTGTGTGTGTGTGTGTGTGTGTGTCCAGGGGGCCATGATGAAGCCGGTGACCAGCAGCTCATCTGAGTAACATGCGAGAGGGAGGGGGCTATGCTACTTCGGATTCTATGTGGAAATGGCTTGACTGACTGATACTCTCATTCCTCAAACAACAGACCAAGAACAGCAGAAACCTGGAAGCTGTAATGTCTTAAAAAGCAGGTTTACAAAACCAAACCAGAAAGAATGATCCCAGGTGAGGCTTCTTGTATCTATTATACTCTGTACTCCTTGGCCCCTCTCCACCTGTAGGCAGGGGTGACAAGGCCTCACCGCACAGCAAGTGTGTCTTTCAGGGCCTCCTGGGACAGGCCCACCTCCTGGGACAGGCCCCCCTCCTGGGACAGCGCCAGGCACTCGTCCGAGTGCGGAGGAGGCAGAGCCAAGACCCTCCCTGTCTCTGCTGGGCTGTGATGAACTTGGAGCCCAGTCTGTTTTGATGAAGGTGTAGCAGCCAGGCATCCTGCTTAGCATCTGCCGACAAGGCGGGAAGGTGCTTAGGGCTTGGGAACTTGGTCTGGGGGCCTAGCAGCCAGATCCCATCTGGACAGGAAGGCACCCCTTTCGGCTCTCACGGCTCTGCCGTGTCTGTGAGCTTTGGCCCAGCCAGTCTGCTTGGCCAGTGACAGAGGAGGGTGAGGGCCAGCAGGTAGGTCGGGACAGATGATTCCCCAGAAGCAGATCTCTTCTTTCCACTACTGCTTGTCGCTAAGAGCCAGGATCAATGGCTGAAGGACAGTTTCCCTTGAACCTGTGCTGGTTTATTCTCATGCGTGCAAATCACCTGTTTGGGAAACGGGTCAGGCTACTTGCTGCTGATCAAGGAGTTCCTGAGTTTGATACCCTCTGTGTGTAGTTTAGTCCAGAAGTTTCTACTGTGTGGACTAGAGAACACCTCCTCTGAGGAATTCTAGAACTGAGTCCCCAGGCTCCAGGAGTGGGGGTGCAGGGGGTGGGGACCCAGGGAGCAGAGGCTCTGTGGCTCTCTACCACACACCTGGGAACCTGGGGAAGTGAACAAAACTTGGTTTCTTGCCAGAAAACAGCTTCCCCCGCCAGAGTCATTGACAGGAGAGAAGAGCTTTCTGAAGTGGCGCTTCCTGGGCCAGAGCTTATTCCGTCACCACTAATGTCTCAGTCTGGCTTTACAACTGTGTGTTCCTGAGGACATGACAAGCTGTCTATTGCATTCTTAAATAGGGGAATATGAAAAGGTCTTGGCAGTGCCTTTCGCAAGTGTCAAGGGTCCTCTCCTTTATAATTCCCAGCTCCATTACTTTGGCCACCTGATGTGAAGAGCCGACTCATTGGAAAAGACCCTGATGCTGGGAAAGATTGAGGGCAGGAAGAGAAGGGGATGACAGAGGACAAGATGGTTGGATGGCATCACTGACTCAATGGACATGAGTTAGAGCAAACTCTTGAGAGATAGTGAAGGACAGGGAAGCCTGGCATACTGCCATCCACAGGGTTTCAAAGAGTTGGACATAACTAAGCAACTGAACAATAACTGGTAACTCTCAGGAAATCATACCCTCGCACCACCAACCCCCCAACCATACCTAGTCTCAGAGTTTGTGAAATGCTGAGAATGACAACCCCTCCCCTTAGAACTGGGAAGACCACAGCTCATCAGCTGCTTGTAGGCCAGGGCTTTGTACCACCAATGATAGGTAAACAATGGTCCTTCTCCTGCATTGGCAGGTGCGTTCTTTACCACTAGCTCCACCATAGCTCAGGCGGTAAAGAATCTGCCTGTAATACGGGAGACCCGGGTTCAATTCCTGGGTTGGGAAGATCCCCCCTGGAGAAAGAAATGACAACCCACTCCAGTATTCTTGCCTCGAGAATGCTATGGACAGAGGAGCCTGCAGGCTACACAGCCCATGGGGTTGCAAGAGTCAGACAGGGCTTAGAGACTAAACCGCTGCTGCCACCACCTGGGAGGCCCAACAATGGCTTGTCTCATCACCATCTGTAAGGGCCCGCTGGTCAGGTGACAGTCATTTTCTGAAGGGCAAGATAGAGGGGCAGGCAGCCACGTGGCCCCAAAGGTCCAGAGGCGGGCCGAGGAGTCGCGCATGGTCCCCGAGTGGACGCGGTCTGCTGAGGCCCCGCCCCCGGTGCCAGCCCCGCCCCCCGGGCGCACCTGCACGATCTCCAACATCTCACTGCGGCTGATGTAGCCGTTGCCGTCGAGGTCATACATGCTGAAGGCCCACTTGAGCTTCTGCTCCAGCTTGCCCCGCGAGGTCACGCTCAGTGCGATGATGAACTCCCTGAAGTCGATGGTGCCGTCGCCATTGGTGTCGAAGGTGCGGAAGACGTGCTCGGCGAACTTGGAAGCGTCGCCGTAGGGGAAGAAGTTGGCATAGATCTTCTTGAACTCGTCCACGGTCAGGTGGCCGGTGGGGCAGTCCTTGAGGAAGCCCTTGTACCACTCCTGCAGCTCATGGTCCGTGAACTCCGTGTTCTCCCGCAGGTCCTGCAGCACTTCCGGTCGCAGCTTGCTGTTTTGCTTGCCCATGGCGGCCGCGGGGACACCTGCAAGACAGAGGCCGGGCTGGAGATGGGGTGGACAGGGTGCAGGGGAGGGCTCCCCACCTCCCATGGCCTCCCATGGCCTCCCAGCAGGTCGGAGGACTGTCCCCCAAGTGTCCCCCACCAGTGGCCAGAGAGACCTGACAGCTCACGGTGATGAGCTGTCCCCAGTGTGTGTAGGACCCCCGCAGGGAGGGGGACCCCGGAGAGGAGGGGGACCCTTAGTCTGTGTACCACGAGGAAGGGTGGGTGCTTCCCAAGTGGAGTCAGGAGCAGCCGCCTCGCACTGCAAGGTCTATCCTGACCTCCAGAATCGGAAACGTGGAGAAAACGGCCACATAAAATGAACGGGAATGAGGCCCTCATCGAGTGCCCAGCAGGGTTTGTACAAGATTGGAGGCTGAAACCCTTCTACTCATCACCCTCATCAGCTCCCAGCCAAACTGTCACCCTGACTGCAGCGCACGCCCCGTGTTCTGAGCATTTCTTTCCTCTTTCAGGCACCACATTCTGATTTTATCCTTAGAACAGGCATCCAGAAACTTTTAAGGAATCCCTTCTTGTTTGGCCTCTGAGAAACCCTGTGGTTGGCAGCACTGTGTGGATCTGGAATTAGCACCAAGAGGATGTATCCAGTGTGCATAGTAAAGTCCCAGGCAACTGAAGGCATGCAAACGCGTGCTCTCCATGGAGTTTTCCCCTAATGCCTGCACAGAAGACTGACCCTGCATGCACGCTACATTGCTTCAGTCGTGTCCGACTCTTTGTGACCCCATGGACTGTAGCCCACCAGGCTCCTCTGTCCATGGGATTCTCCAGGCAAGAATATGGGAGTGGGGTGCCATGTCCTCCTCCAGAGGAGTTTTCCAGCTCCAGGATCGAATCCACATCTCCTGTGTCTCCCGCATTGCTGGTGGACTCTCTATCACTGAGCCACCAAGGAAGCCCTTTTGAAGCATACAGAACAGAAAATGAAAGCAAAGGGTTTTCTGGCTTCCCTGGTGTCTCAGCAGTAAAGAATCCCCCTGCCAATGCAGGAGACACAAGTTCGATCCCTGGTCAGAGAAGATCCCTCATGCCACAGAGCTCTGTGTCACAACTACTGAGCCTGTGCTCTAAAGCCAGGAGCTGTGACTACTGAGCCCACCTACCCCAGCTACTGCAGTCTGTGTGCTCTAGAGCCCGCAACAAGAGAAGCCTGAGCACTGCCCCTAGAGAGTAAGTCCTGCTCTCTGCAACTAGAGAGAAGCTGGAGCAGCAATGAAGACCCAAATGCTGCCGCTGCTGCTAAGTCACTTCAGTCATGTCCGATACTGTGTGACCCCATAGACGGCAGCCCACCAGGCTCCCCTGTCCCTGGGATTCTCCAGGCAAGAACACTGGAGTGGGTTGCCATGTCCTTCTCCAATGCATGAAAGTGAAAAGTGAAAGGGAAGTTGCTCAGTCGTGTCCGACTCTTCATGACCCCATGGACTGCAGCCTACCAGGCTCCTCTGCCCATGGGATTTTCCAGGCAAGAGTACTGGAGTGGGGTGCCATCGCCTTCTCCCGAAGACCCAAATAGCCAAACATAAATAAAATTATAAAACACAACAAAGGGTTTTCCACCCTCGTCCCAGAGGTAACCACCTTGAACTGCTTTTTTTCTTTTTAACATCTTATCATCTTAAAAAAAATTTTTTTTGGCCACACTGTGCAGTGTGGGGGATTTAGTACCCAACGAGGGGACTGAACCTGAGCCCCCTGAACTGGGAGCACAGAGTCTTAACCACTGGACCGCCAGGGAAGTCTCTTGAATTGCTTCTTAACATTTATGAATCCTAAACATTATGTACTGAACCCCCATTAGGAAAGATATTCAATGCAGTTCACATATTTTCCCTGGCAGTTCCTCTTTCTTCAGTTTCTTCCCAGGTTTTATTAGTTTTATACATGTCACTGTTTTTACTTTATGACTTTAAGTTTACATACATTTAAATTTACAGAAATTTAAATTATAGAAAAGTTCCTTTTCTAAACTCCAGGTTGGAGGGGGGGATTGGGAAGATCTTTCAAAATTACAAACATGTTGCCATGGACACAGCAACCCTACTTCTAGAAACACATCTAGAGACGCTCCCACCTGTGCAAATAGCTTGTGTACAGCACAACCACTTCCAGGCTTCCCCAGTGGCTCAAAGGTAAAGAATCCACTTGCGACTCAGAAGACACAGGAGACCCTGGCTTGATCCCTGGGTCGGGAAGATTCCGAGAAGGGCATGGCAACCCACTCCTGGAGAGTCCCATGGACAGAAGAGCCTGGTGGGCTACAGTCCATAGGGTCTCAAAGGGTCAGACACGACTGAAGTGATGTAGCACGGCACACAGACCACTGCCTGCACTATTGTCTGTAATAATGAACAACCCAGACATCTGTCACTGCGACCAATGCAAAATAATCTTCAAGATGTATTTTTAAGTGAAAAGAAAAGGTGCAGGATAGCATGCAGAGTTTGTTACTGTTTGTGAAAAAAAGAGAAAATCTATGCATGTTGTTCATACTCGGAATGACTTCTTGGGAAATGATAACATTGGCCACAGAAAGACAAGGGTCATGTGGCGAGTTTTTACTGTAAATCTTTTTGTAACTTCAAATGTGGAACTCTGTAGTTTTATTCAAAATTAAAATAAACACATAAGAATCTTCTATGTCTCAGTCCAGCAACATGACAGGGATCTCTTGATTCTCTGGGAGATTAAGTTATTAATCCCCCTTTTAATCTCCCTCTCCTCCCCTCCCCCTTCCACATGGGCTTCTGTCCTGCGTGGGAACCATGACTTTCACAGGGTCAGGGTTTACCCTCTCCACTTTCTGTTCCGCTTTACCTATTGGTTGATCCTCATAAGTGGAAACCAGCAAGTCACTATGTAACATGGTTGTCAGTTTCCACTGGCCCCCAGCGCCTTCCACCCCCCACAACCCTACTCCCACCCCAGGGCTCCCAGGCTCGATCTAAGACACCCTGCAGACTGCACACATCCACCTACGTATTTCCTGCACTAAAAGGCTCGTCTGTGATCCTTTGCTCAGTTCAGCTGCTCTCAAGGCTTTGTATTTGCCATGCTCCTCTCAGTTGTGAGTCTCCCAGCCAACATCTGCAGGGAGGGAGAGCTGTGGTTTGTCTCAGAGGTCTCTCCTTCTGCCTCCTGCCTTTGGCTTCCAAGGCAGCCACCCATGTGCAGCGGGGGCTGCGATGTGGGGGGTCTCACCGCACCCACCCACCCTCACTCTTCACTCCTTCCGCTGAGACCTGAGGCTGTTCTGCTGGCGGTGAGCGTCCACATGTCCAGAGAGGTCAGCGGAGAGGGCCAGCTGCTGTCACGGACTGAACTACTCCCTACAAATTCACACGCTGACCTCCTAACTCCTGGACCTCAGGATGTGGCTGTATTTGGAGACACAACCCTCAGAGTGATCATTAAGATAAATGAGGCTATGGGAATTCCCTGGCAATGGTGAGGACTCTGCACTTTCCCTGCAAGGGGGCGGGGGGCAAGAGTTTGATCCCTGGTCAGGGAACTAAGTTCCCATATGGTGCAGTCCGGCCAAAAGAATTTAAAAACCAATCTGACTGGTGCCCTTGAATAGAGGAGCTTGGGACACAGACCCAGAGGAAAGGCCACCTGAGAAGAAGAGAAGAAGAAGGAGAAGACGGCTGTCGATGGGCCAACGAGAGAGGCCTCGGAAGGAGCCAGGCCTGCTGACACCTTGACCTCAGATGTTCAGCCTCCCAGAACTGTGAGAGAATACATTTCTGTTTTTGAAGCTGTCCAGTGTACAGTGCTAAGACAGCTGCCCAGGGAACTGAGCTGATAACACGTGGCATCAGTGTCTGTGGGGCAGAACCCCATGCTAGGGGCCGTGTGGTTCCAAAAGGCTTAACTCCTGACCTGCCAGCATTGGGGACAACCACAAGAAGGTCCCTAGACGTGGGACACTTTTGTTTTTAATCAGACACCTCGCCTGTATTCGTCCCGCTTCACCAGGGAGGAAGCCGACCAGGAGGATCTGGCGGCAAAGCCGGCCCTTGGACCCGATCATCTGGCCCCGTCTCACAACTTCCTGGGGGCAGCAAGGGGAGGAAGGGCCTGGGGAGGGCGGGAGGACAACATGGTCATGAGCGTGGCCTTGCTGGCTGCCTCGACAGGCAACGCATCCTTTCCCTACAGCATTCCTTTTCTTTTCATCGTGGAAACGAGCCGCCTCTGGGAAGCTCTGGGCTCTGAGCTCAGGGTCGGTCCTTTCACATCTTTGTGGGTTTTTTTTGGCTGCACTGCACAGCCTGCAGGATCTTAGTTCCCTGAGCCTGGATCGAACCCTGGGCCCTGGCAGTGAAAGCACTGAGCCCTAAACATTGGACTGCCAGCAAATTCCCAGGATCAGTCCCTTTAGAATCCATTCGCCTCAGTGAAAACCAAACCGTTGCTCAGAACCATGGTATGAAATGGCCTCAGAACATGTTGGTGATTTGTATTCTTTAAGATCCACAAGATGCCAAACTCCTAATTCCTCCTCCGCCTGATGTTAACAAACGTTTATGGAGAGGAAGGGACCATATCGGGGATGGGACAAGGACGGTCAACACAACTGCTAGGAGGTGACGGCCAGGGGCTCCGAGGTCTGCCTGGGAAGGCTTCAGCTTTCCCAGCCCTTCTCACGTGTCCCCATAGGCAGACATGCGAGGCTTTAGAGTCCTCTTCCTTCCCTCGGCCTGGCTCAGAGTGGGCATCGGTGTGGGAGGAGTGGGTCTTCCCGCCGTGGTGGTGGTGGTCCTGGTTGTGTACACAGATGTACACACACCTGCTAACGCTGGAGGCAAATAAGTGTGTTAGTCACTCAGTCGTGTCTGACTCTTTCTGACCCCATGGACTATAGCCTGCCAGGCTCCTCTTTCCATGGGATTCTCCAGGCAAGAGTACTGGAACGGGTTGCCATTTCCTTCTCCAGGGAATCTTCCTGACCTAGGGGTCGAACCCAGGCTTCCTGCACTGCAGGCAGATTCTTTACTATCTGAGCCACCAGGGAAGCGGTTTCTGGCAAAGCTGGCATTCTAGCAGAGCCTGGATGCATCCTGGCCCCTCTGGGGGGAGCAGTTCAGGGGGGCCCTTCCTGAGGGTTCTGGGGCTCACTGGATGGCAGGACCCTGAGATGGGCGTATCAGGCATGGATCCTGCCTTTGAACAGAGTTCCTCAAGGCCGGAGCACATGGGAGGCAGCATCGGTCCACTGCAGCATCAAAAACCCCACCACAGTCATTCTAACTGCAGCTGCAGTTCATCAAGCACTCAAGCTGGGCCAGGGGCTGCGCAGACCATTTTATAAATGGTGAAACCGAGGCCTGGGGGTGGTAAGTAACTTTCCCTGGGTCCCACGTCTGCTGGAGCTGGGATGTGACCAGGATGTGACCAGGAGTCCATCTTGAGCTTGACCACAGAGCTCAACAATTGACCCTGAACCCTGGGAGGTGGGCAGGGCAGGCCTGGCACTCCCAGCTGTACAGAGAAGAAAAGCAAGGTGGGGAGAATTTGAGGGATGTGTTTAGGAAATAAAAAAGATAAATTTTACTTGGTGCGGGGGGGGGGAACTATCAAGAAACCATGGGTGGAAAAACATGTTTTCCTGCCATTGTCTTGAAGGTTGAGTGAGTAATATCTGTGGCTGTCAAAGTCAGGGCTGATGGGCATCTTTTAGGACTGTGTGGAAGGAATCCATCACTGAGTTTCCAGTCTCCTTTAGGGAGACCTCACGGCTCCAAAGTAGGGCCCCCCGCCTCTGCTTTGATTTCTTGACGATACTCAGTCAGCTGAATTAAAGGGCTGACTTAGAGCGTTACCCTTTAAAAGTCAGTAGCATGTACTTTTGCCATAGGACACTGAACGATGAACTCCTCAGATCAGTAGGTGACCAATATGCTACTGGAGATCAGTGGAGAAATAACTCCAGAAAGAATGAAGAGATGGAGCCAAAGCAAAAACAACACTCAGTCATCGATGTGACTGGTGATGGAAGTAAAGTCTGATGCTGTAAAGAGCAATATTGCATAGGAACCTGGAATGTTAGGTCCATGAATCAAGGTAAGTTGGAAGTGGTCAAACAGGAGATGGCAAGAGTGAACATCAACATTTTAGGAATCAGTGAACTAAAATGGACTGGAATGGGTGAATTTAACTCAGATGACCATTATAGCTACTACTGTGGGCAGGAATCCTTTAGAAGAAATGGAGTAGCCATTATAGTCAACAAGAGTCCAAAATGTAGTACTTGGATGCAATCTCAAAAATGACAGAATGATATCTGTTCATTTCCAAGGCAAACCATTCAGTATCACAGTAATTCAACTCTATGCCCCAACCACTAATGCCAAAGAAGCTGAAGTTGAACAGTTCGATGAAGACCTACAAGACCTTCTAGAACTAACACCCCCAAAATACATCCTTTTCATTATAGGGGACTGGAATGCAAAGGTAGGGAGTCAAGAAACACCTGGAGTAACAGGCAAATTTGCCCTTGGAGTACAGAATGAAGCAGGGCAAAGGCTAACAGAGTTTTGCCAAGAGAACACACTGGTCATAGCAAACACCCTCTTCCAACAACACAAGAGAAGACTCTACACATGGACATCACCAGATGGCCAACACTGAAATCAGACTGATTATATTCTTTGCAGCCAAAGATGGAGAAGCTCTATACAGTCAGCAAAAACAAGACCAGGAGCTGACTGTGGCTCAGATCATGAACTCCTTATTGCCAAATTCAGACTTAAATTGAAGAAAGTAGGGAAAACCACTAGACCATTCAGGTATGACCTAAATCAAATCCCTTGTGATTATACAGTGGAAGTGAGAAATAGATTCAAGGGATTAGATCTGATAGATAGAGTGCTTGATGAACTATGGAATGAGGTTCGTGACATTGTACAGGAGGCAGGGATCAAGACCATCCCCATGGAAAAGAAATGCAAAAAAGCAAAATGGTTGTCTGAGGAGGCCTTACAAATAGCTGTGAAAGAAGAGAAGCAAAAGGCAAAAGAGAAAAGGAAAGATATACCCATTTGAATGCAGAGTTCCAAAGAATAGCAAGAAGAGATAAGAAAGCCTTCCTCAGTGATCAGTGCAAAGAAATAGTGGAAAACAATAGGATGGGAAAGACTAGAGATCTCTTCAAGAAAATTAGAGACACCAAGGGAACATTTCATGCAAAGATGGACACAATAAAGGTTAGAAATGGTATGGACCTAACAGAAGCAGAAATTTAAGAAGAGGTGGCAAAAATACACAGAAGAACTATACAAAAAAGATCTTCACAACCCAGATAATCATGATGGTGTGATCACTCACCTAGAGCCAGACATCCTGGAATGTGAAGTCAAGTGGGCCTTAGAAAGCATCACTACGAACAAAGCTAGTGGAGGTGATGGAATTCCAGTTGAGCTATTTCAAATCCTAAAAGATGATGATGTGAAAGTGCTGCACTCAATATGCCAGCAAATTTGGAAATCTCAGCAGTGGCCAGAGGACTGGAAAAGGTCAGTTCTCATTTCAATCCTAAAGAAAGGCAATGCCAAAGAATGCTCAAACTATCACACAATTGCACTCAACTCACACGCTAGCAAAGTAGTGCTCAAAATTCTCTAAGCCAGGCTTCAGCAGTACATGAACCATGAACTTCCAGATGTTCAAGATGTATTTAGAAAAGGCAGAGGAACCAGAGATCAAATTGCCAACATCCGCTGGATCATGGAAAAAGCAAGAGAGTTCCAGAAAAACATCTATTTCTGCTTTATTGACTATGCCAAAGCTTTCGACTGTGTGGATCACAACAAACTGTGGAAAATTCTGAAAGAGATGGGAATACCAGACCACCTTACCTTCCTCTTGAGAAATACGTATGCAGCTCAGGAAGCAACAGTTAGAAGTGGAACAACAGACTGGGTCCAAATCGGGAAAGGAGTATGTCAAGGCTGTATATTGTCACCCCGCTTATTTAACTTATATGTAGAGTACCTCATGAGAAATGCTGGGCGGGATGAAGCACAAGCTGGAATCAAGATTGCCGGGAGAAATATCAATAACCTCAGATATGCAGATGACACCACCCTTATGGCAGAAAGTGAAGAGGAACTAAGGAGCCTCTTGATGAAGGTGAAAGAGGAGAGAAGAAGGAAGAGGAGAGAGAAGAGGAAGAAGTTGGCTTATAGCTCAACATTTAGAAAACGAAGATCATGGCATCTGGTCCCATCACTTCATGGCAAATAGATGGGGAAATAGTGGAAACAATGGCTGACTTTATTTTCCTGGGCTCCAAAACCACTGCAGATGGTGACTGCAGCCATCAAATTAAAAGACATTTGCTCCTTGGAAGAAAATTATGACCAACCTAGACATCATATTAAAAAACTTTGCCAACAAAGGTCCGTCTAGTCAAGGCTATGGTTTTTCCAGTAGTCATGTATGGATGTGAGAGTTGGACTACAAAGAAAGCTGAGTGCTGAAGAATGGATGCTTTTGAACTGTGGTGTTGGAAAAGACTCTTGAGAGTCCCTTGGACTGTAAGGAGATCCAACCAGTCCATCCTAAGGGAAATCAGTCCTGAATATTCATCGGAAGGATTGTGCTAAAGCTGAAACTCAAATCCTTTGGCCACCTGATGCAAAGAGCTGACTCCTTTGACAAGACCCTGATGCTGGGAAAGATTGAAGGCGGGAGGAGAAAGGGACGACAGAGGATGAGATGGTTGGATGGCATCACCGACTCACTGGACATGAGTAAACTCTAGGAGCTGGTGATGGACAGGGAGGCCTGGCGTGCTGCAGCCCATGGGGTTGCAAAGAGTTGGACACAACTGAGCAACTGGACTGAACTGAACTGCCATAGCAAGTTCAAGGCAATTACAAAGATGTCAAAGTCCCCCTGGGGTGCCAGGTAAAAATCCAGGGTTGGGGGGATTTATGGCTGTAGAAATCCCCTAGGAGCAAAAGCCGAACTTAGATGAAAAGAGTGGAGATGACTGGTTGCGTAACAGTGTGAATGTACTGAATACAACTGAACTGCACGCTTAGAAAAACTGAACTGCACGCTTAGAAATGGCTGAGATGGCCACGTCTATGCTGTGTCTGTGTTTTACCACAAGTTTTAAAAGGGCGGGGTGTATTTCAGAGAGGGTCGGGCGGTGGAGGGACCACTCTGGGCCCCTTTGGGGTCTGATCGTCTAGGATCCCTGCGTCTAGACGTCCCCGGTCGAAAAACCCTGTGTCCCTCTCTGAGATGGGGAAGCCTCACCATATGGGCGAACACTCCCCTCCTCCCAAGAAAGGCAATGGAGTCAGAGAAGGTGCTGCAGCATTCCCTGGAAGAACATGGAAACTCGTTGTCTACGAGCCCTGCGAGCCTCATCACACCCTGCACCCGACAAACAGGGAGCAAATGTAACTGTGCAAATGCTTGTGCCCACGTGTCCACTAGCCGGTGCTCTGCTCCCCGTAAGCCTCAGCCCAGGAGACTTCTACATGTCCTCGGGGCCTGGCATCAGGCCAGGTGTACAGGGTGTGCCCAGAATACTCCAGTCCCCTTGGTCCTCCAACTGGCTGGAGACACAGGGCCTGTTCTCATGGCTCCTTGTGGCATACAGATGGGGCATAATAAGTGACACAAAAAGGTGGGGGGGTGAGCAAGAGGAAGTCCACTTTCTGAAGAGGAATCCTTCATTCCCACACAGGGCCAAGGCAGTCTGCTAAGAAGATGGCAGGTGGAAGCCACACTGAATGACAAGGAGGACTTAAGAAGCCACCGGAGGCTCGACCCCACAGGTCAGCTCTAGGGCACGCGGCAGATTCCAGGCACTGTAGGTAGGGGTCATGCTCGACCAGGCTGGGAGGAGGCAAGGCCATCTCCATCATCTGCATCTCAGAGACAAAGAACTGAGGCTTCTGGGGAGCAGAAGCTTGTCTGGGGCAGGTGGGGCTGGGAACTCCCCAGGGCGCTTTCAGTACCCGAGTCCATGGGCAGAGATGGAGGCCACCGAGGTGCTCCTAGCTGGTGACCACTTCCTCTGCACAACGCCCCGCCCCAACATTAAACTTCTCACCAGTATTGCAAGACAACCTTCCCCCTGGGACTCTCACTGTGAAGCCACGAAGGGGCCCACGAATTTCAAATAAAGCTCCATCAGCCCTCCCAGTCGGGCTTATTGGTGGCTCAAATGATAAAGCATCTGCCTGCAATGCAGGAGACCCAGGTTCAGTCCCTGGGTCAGGAAGATCCCCTGGAGAAGGGAATGGCTACCCACTCCTGTACTCTTGGCCTGGAGAATTCCACGGACAGAGGAGCCTGGTGGGCTACAATCTATGGGGTCCCAAAAAGTCAGACACAACTAAGCAACTAACAACACACACAGCACTCTCAGTTACCCCTTGCACAGGCCTGTGTGTGCTGCCCAAAGGCTCAGATGAAATATTTACGAAGAACCTTACTCCAGTTCTCTCTCCTGGAGGCTCTCGGCCTGAAGCAGGCAGCCTCAAGGGAACAGAGACAGTGAAACGCTGTTCCCCAGAGACCCTTCCGTTACTAATTAAGCCAACAAACCAACTTATTGACGATCACCTGGCTGGGAAAGATGGCTGACAAAAAGCAAGGCTTTCTGCAATGACAAAGCCAACACTCCCACTTCCCAGCAGAAATGGCCCCTTGGCCCTATTGTCAGGCAAACACCCCAGGCTTCATTTACCAGAAAATCTTAACTTTCATCTCCAGTGAAAGATGGGGTGCAGAACAGACGTACCGGGGGAGGGCAATTGATTCAAGCTCTTACTGGGCTTCAAGAGCATCATGACCAAGCAGGGCTCGGATTAGACAAGCAACAGCCTTCTGAGAGCCTCAAAGATGACATTTTATTCACAGTACTGGAAAAGTGGGGGAGGGAGTTAGTGTAGCCCTAGAAGCCATCTCTCTGGTTCTCAGTTACTCTGTTATTGTTCTTAATGTGCTAAATTGGAACAGAAAAAAAAAAAAAGTAAACACGTAGCTGGGGAGCCCTGTGAAAATATTTAACCCAGACAGTATTGCCTGCAAATTAAAGCCTTTTTTTTAATGGTGTAGTTCTATCCGCCGACCAGCGAGTCTCCTGGAACTGAGGGCTCGAATGTCCCATTAATCACAGCTCAACGCCAGCTGCCGGCGTGGGTAGACATTTCATCCCATTGCTCCAAAACGCTTTCATCAACCCAGAACTCCAAAGCTTGCTAGGCCAAGCAGACTCAGAAACACTTGGAGGGGAGATGATGGGAGAGGTGGGAGGAACCAACTGCTGATAAAAGGCCAAAGCTGGGGAGGAGGCTGGAGGGGCGAGGCCGTGAATTTGCACTTCAAGGTATGGGAGGGCCCAGATGAGACTGGCTTGTTCTGTCTGGGGCAGAGCAAGACACAGGGGAGTGGAAGCGGGCAAAAGAAAACAGGCAGTCTGTGTCGTTTCTCTTGCAGCACCAGCCTTGAATCTTTCTCCTGGTGACTCGTGGACAAACACTCCTGGGCTGAGCCCCTGTCCTAGGGAGAAAAGAGGCTGACCGCATTTGCGTCCTTCCTTCCTCCAAGTAAGCAGGTGGGGCAGCAAGCCTCCTGCTGCCTTGGCTTCTAGTGCGGCTGCTCTGAGGAGGGGCCAGTCCTGTTCCAAGGCCTGTGTCAGCAGCCAGGACCCGGTGCGCGGGCGGCGCTGGCTGCAGCGAGGTTGGGTGGACGCTAGAGGGTGCAGTCGGGCAGGCTCCCCAAGAGACCCCGCCTCCCAGCTTCCTAACCACGCCCCCGCCACGCCCCCTTCACCTGGCTGGCGCTTCAGTTTTTCCACCTGTAAGCTGTGATTTGTCCAATACAGGAACCATTAGTCACATGGGATTATTGAGCACTTAAAATGTGCCCGGTCTGAATTCATATATGTTCTCTAGGAGTAAAATTTACACTGAATTTTGACAACTTAATATGGGAAAAAATATTTCATTAATAGTTTTTCTCTCCTAATTACAAGTGAAATGATAAATGATACCACTTGAGATATAGTGGGTTAAGTTAATTATGCTGGTAACATTAATCTCATTTAACTTTTCAAAGGTGGCTACCACAAAAGGTAAAATTATATGTGTAGGTGGCTTGTGTTTTATTTCTAGTGACTGCTCAGCACTGGGTACATCCTAGGGGCCTGGTTTAGGGGGCCACCAAGTTCATTAGCACCTCGACTGCAGGCCCACTGCTAACTGCAACCCAGCTGGGAGAGGTGACCTGTGTTTATTTCACTCCTTGGTGCCCATGAGTGAAAAGATAATGGTGTTTTGCATGTCATAATTACAGGTGAGACCCACAAGTTTCTATTTTCAGCAGCTTCAGGAATTTTGCCAGAGACCAGCTGCAATGAAGACCTAGGTCTAGTCCCTGCTATGGGTAAGGATGGGAGGAGGGGCTGAAGAGACAGGGCATTTCTCCTCCTCTTCTGAGGGTGAACACGAAACCCAGGTAAGAACTGGGGGACGAGGGGGTCAGTAACACCTCTGGAGCCGGCAGTTCCCGGGTGTATCTAAATCTAAATTCAGACCACAGGCCTTAGGGAGCCCATTTCCAGAGGCTTCCTGAAAGCCTATTGCATCAGAGCTTCACCAGCTGGTTGGGCTCCAAGCAGTGACTTGGTTGAGAAATCCAACTGAGAGTCCTCCTGACTCCTGGATCCGCCCCAGCAGCTTAAAATCCCAAGACCTCCCAAAGCTTTAAAAAATATATAAAAGAGGGACTTCCCTGGTGGTCCTGTGGCTAAAACTCCATGCTCCCAATGCAGAGGGCCCAGGTTTGATCTCTGGTCAGGGAACTAAATCCTACATGCTGCAACAAAGATGGAAGATCCTGTATGCTGCAACCAGGACCCAGCGCAGCCAAATAAATGAATAATGAATATTTTTTTAAATATATAAAAGAAAGGAGGGAAGGAGGAGGGAAAAAAGAAAGGAAAGAAGGAAAGAAAGAGGCAGGCTGGCTAAGCAAGGCAGAGAAATCTCCTCCCTATCTGAGCCACTCTCCAGTTTCACTTTCCTGAAGTTGACATGCCCTCCGTGAGGCTGGGGTAAAGAAGAGGTGGAAGAAAGGAAAGGAGACTCCCCAAGAGGATGTTCTTTCCCTTGAAGAACCACTCAGTCAACAGGAAGAGGAGCCATGTAGCTTTCCCTGAATACCTTGTGCCTCTGAAGTCACCCGTTCATCCATGTGACTGCTCGCCTCAGCTGCCCAGCAAACACCTATTCATCCACCAAAGCCCAACTCAAATGCCACCTACTCATGGATGCATTTTCCAACCCCACTACAATTGTTCTTCCTTTTGTATTCTAGTAGCATCTTTTAACCTATTTCTCTTGTGACCTCAACTTTTAATACATCATTTACTTACGTTTTTCCCTCATTAGACTGTGAGTTCCTTGAGGAAAGAGTATATACCTCACTTATGCCAGTAGGAGAATATGCTAGCATGTTCTAGCCCCAAGGTCTCTGATTCTGCAGTTCCCCAAGGAGAGGGAGCCAAGTCCATGGGGTCACAAAGAGTCAGACATGTCTGAGCAACTGAACAACCTGGGCTGCCCTTCCTTCCCGTCCGTATCTGCAAGGCACACTCCCTCAGTGTTCACGTCTTTGCTCAAGTCTTCTTGGGGGAACCTCCTCCAGGGAGACCATCTCGAGTCGCATCTGCCCTCACCCTGGCCCCTTTCCGTGGCCATTCCCACTACTTGGTGCTGTAGTGATATATGGTTGACTCCCTGCTTTTGTTCACTGCTACATCTCCACAGTGCCCAGAACAGGGCACACAACCAGGGCTCAGTAAAAATATCTGAAATAATGCTTGTGTGACCAAGGGCTTAGCACAGTGCCCAAATGAATGAAGAGACGAATAAATGAATGGGTTTCCTCAAGGACCCTGTTGCTCTAACAGTTTGTGACTCTGTACCTGGGCTTCCCAGGGGGTGCTAGAGGTAAAGAACCCGCCTGCCAATGCAGGAGACGTAAGAGCCTCGGGTTCAATCCCTGCGTTGAGAAGATCCTCTGGAGGAGGGCATGGCAACCCATTACAGTATTCTTGCCTAGAGAATCCCATGGACAGAGGAGCCTGGTGAGCTATGGGCCATAGTGTTGCAAAGAATCAGACACAACAACATCAGGGATATGGACGACTTCGAGCTCCAAGAAGGGACATTCTGGAATTCAGACGTGGTGTTCTGGAAAGTTCCATCTACCAGCACAGGACCAGCTGCAGCAGAAGAGGGGGCCTGGAGGTGTCAGACTCGAAGTCCACTCACCAGGCTGGGGCCATCTCCTCCCTCCCCCGTGAACACACCCCAGCTATGCGGTCCTTTGCCTGGTGCGCCTCGCTCCGGAGCCAAGGTCACGGCTACTTGAATCCTCAGGGGAGGAGTGCTTTGAGCTGCTTCCCCAGGGAAGGAAGGCAGGTTGGTGGATCAGACATAAATGAGCTTCTGTGGGAAGAAGACGACAGGGAGAGGAAGAGGAAATGGCCTGGAGGGTGAGCCTCCCTCCACGGAATCGCTGACGCACAGGAAAAGGGCTCGAGGTAGGACCAAAACCAAGACCCTGTGATTTTCCTTAAGGCCGTTGTCCCCGCTACGCGTCCAGCCAGAGGTGAGGCCCACGTGTCTGCAGAGGGAGCTGGAAGCCCGGCCAGGGGCACAGCCAGCAGCCTGGTGAGGGCAGGCCTGAGCAAGCCTGGTGGGGGTCAACGTGCAGAGTCCCCACAGCCCGGGCCAAAGTCCCCAAAGTTCCTCTGCCCCAGCTGAAGCCTCATTTGAAGGCAGCTGTGAGGCTTAGGGGGAGCACATCCCTGAGCGCCAGGCTGGTGTGCGGAGGAAATCTGTTCCCTTTGGCCCACAAACATTCCTTCTGTGTCAGGCGTGGAAACGCCCAGATGAATGAGACACAGGGTCCCTCCCTAGGTGGCCCCTGTGCCCTCTAGCACACTCACAACAAGGGTAAGAGGCTTTCTTACAAGGGACCAGGCGTGCTCCAGGTGGGCGGACAAATGGAACAGGGTTTGCCAGGGCGAGGGGGCCGGGAGAGAACCCACCCCACACCACCGAGACCCGGACAGGAGTGGTGAGCCTGACTACAGAGTGCCAGGAACGCCGTGTGGATGGCAGAGGAGGGGGCTCATAGGGAGCAACAGAAGGGGGCTGCAAGGGGGTGCTGGTAATGCCCCCTACCCTCCCCAGCAAATGCCCATGCCCCCTGCAAACGCTCAGAATGAATCTAGCCCGGGACGCAGGGCTCTGCCCCTGCTCAATCCAACAACAAAAGCTCTGAAGTTGAAACAAACAAACGTTATGAATCACAGGGCATCTCCTTCTCAGGGACCCAGAGCCGGCTGCAAACAAACGCTCTTTTGAAGGAAACCTAAGAGGCCACAGCAGACTGGACACCGCTGGCTGGAGGCAGGAGCCTGTCTGAGACTTCAGCCCCTTGATAGATCTGCTCCCTCTTCGGTCAGCCCCCGGGGACAGAGTTCACGGTCGGGGGAGCGCCCTCATCCTCGTTGGCTTATTACGCATGGGGGTTTGGGCCCCCAGTGCGTGCACATCGTGGAGTAAATTCCTCCCAGCGGCCTGGGCCTGGCCGGCTGTGCAATGACTCATGTAAACCAAGCCCGTGTGGGAAAGACCTACAGGCAGGCGGCAGAGTGAGTCTGAAATTCTATTCCAGTGCTCCGAGCCGGACATGAGCTGCAGTCCTCCCGCAAGGCAACGTCCTCCCTGTGGGAGAGGAAGCAAGCGTCCCGGCCAGCGGGCCCACACCCTGCAGCCTTGATGACTGGCAGCTCTCAGGGAATGCGCTGGACTGGGGAATCAGGCAGTCCCCTGTCTCAAGGCTCCAGACGAAGCCTCTGTTTGCTCCTCTGTTAAATGGGACCACTGTCAGTTTCGGGGAGCTGAGTAAGGATGGGGACTGTGTACAGAAGGGACCCCCCCCTCACTGGGCCATAAATGGCCAGCCTGAGTCTCTTCCCAGGACCCCCTCTCTAGTCTTCTGGTCTTGGCTGTCTCTTAGCATTTCTGGGCCTCAGTTTCCTTGGCTGTAAATGGGAAGAACGGTCCCAGCCTGTTGATTTCACAGCATGGTGGTGAGGATAAAGGGAACTGAAGGCTGTGAAAGCGCTTTGACAAATAGGAAGCATCAAATATACGGAAGTTCTATCTCACCTTTTATGATAAAAGAAATGCGCCAGTGCTTGATGAGCTTAATCACAGTATCAGACAGAGCCAGGCTCAGAGGTGGGTCCACACTTTCCAGCAGACCCTCTACCTTGCATGCTCAGCCCACACAAGGGTGGGCAGAGGGGCTGGGATCCTGGGGGCTCAATACATGCAAGCAGGGGCCAGTGAAATTCCAACTCCTATTCTTCAAGAAGAAAATGAGGGAAGAGGACAGGAGAACCCAGCCCTGCAACAGCGCAAACCCCTGGCTCACACTGCCGGGGCAAATTGGGCTCTTGTCAAAGGTCCCCAGGATCAGCACAACAGTGCACACCCACTCAGTCACTTCAGTCGTGTCTGACTCTGAGACCCCAGGGACTGTAGCCCCCAGGCTCCTCTGTCCATGGGATTCTCCAGGCCAGAATACTGGAGTGGGTGGCCATGTCCTCCTCCAGGGGACCTTCCCGACCCAGGGATCGAACTCGCGTCTCTCCTGCATTAGCAAGTGGGTTCTCTACTGCTAGCGCCACCTGGGAAGCCCTCAGCACGACAGCGGGCGCCACAAAGGCCCATCCGCAGGAGAGAGGGGCCTGTCCAACTGCACGGTGTCTCCTGTGGCTTCTAGCTGGTTCAGGTCCACTTAAACCAGCTCGAGGATCCTGTGGACACTCAGGACAGGCTCCTGAAGGACAGGGAGCTTCCCAGGAACTGAAGACCAGCTCAGAGCAATCCCAGCGTTCCCGGGGGCTGGCCGCTCAGATCTGTGTGGACAGGGTGGGCCTGGGACACACCTGTGCACGCACACACCCTACTGCACACACCACACACATCACACACACCCCCCCCCACAATACCACCCCACACCATACAAATACACCACACCTCCCCACACAATATCACTACACACACACAGCCCCCCCACACCCTACTGCACACACCACACACGTCACACACACCCCCACACACACAATACCACCCCACACCATACACATATACCACTCACGCACACACACACACCCTACTGGACATGCCACACGTCACCCGCCACACACACACAGCCCCCCCCACACCCTACTGCACACACCACACACGTCACACACACCCCCACACACCATACCACCCCACACCATACACATACACACACACACACACACACACACACACACATATCCTACTGGACACAGCACACATGTCACACACACCCCCACACAACACACCCCCACACCATACACATACACACACATCATACTGCACACACGTCACACAATACTCCCCCACACACCATACACATATACCACACACACACACACACGCACATATCCTACTGGACACAGCACACACGTCACACAGACATCCCCCACACAATACTCCCACACACACCATACACATATACCACACAGACACACACTGTATTGCCCACCCCACACACATTTCACACACAACCCCCCACACCGTACACATACAGCACGCACACACACACACACTCGGCATGCCCCTTTCCTCCGCACTGCTGTGGCCCCACCATGCGCTGCCTGGAAGCCTCAGTCTGTTCTCTGGCTCCAGTGGGAGAGAAACCAGGTCTGGTGCGGGGGGGAGGTGGTGCTCTCGGGAGAGAAGGCCTTTCCAACACAACGGTGTATGCAACGACTAGGATTTCACCCCGGGAATTCAGTTATCTCGGAGAAACCAGTGTGGGCCACACTTTCAATTCCTTCATTCCCGCCACAGCTACTTCATACACGTCCTAGGCTAGCACACACTTTATGCACCAGGACCCAAAGGTGTGACTCGTGCGCCATGCGGGAGCCGAGCTCGGCTGCGGGTGGGTCCCCGCAGTAGAGGAGGGCTGGGGCGACATGCCAGAGGGCGTCGGCGTGCAGGGAGACACGAGTGTGCGGAACTGTGTGGTGTGGCCGGAGACGCACGGCCGGGAGGCGGGCGGGGCCTCATCTGGGCGGGGCCTCATCTGGGCGGGGCATGCAGGGAGCCGGGGGCAGCACTGTGACTTCAGCAGCTCTTGGCCGGAGCTTCTGGGGAGACCACCAGCAAGCGCCCCAGCCCTGCTCCACAGCTGGGCCTGTTACCTCACCAGACACCTTCCTGGGCAACGAGCAGCCTAACACATCAGTACCGAGCAGCACAGAACAGCGTGGGGCAATACAGAGCAGTGGAGGGGAATGAGGAAGAACGGATAGATTAACAAATGCAGGGTGCGGGCAGGAGGGGCAGCTGGGGAGAGAAGAAAAGATACCATCAACCCCGAGAAGTCGGAATTCGAACTAATGACCGGAAGGGCAGTTCACACTGGTAAAGTGAAAGTAAGAGTGAAGCCGCTCAGTCATGTCCGACCCTGTGGACTGTAGCCCACCAGGCTCCTCCGTCCACAGGATTTTCCAAGCAAGAGTACTGGAGTGGGTTGCCATCTCCAGGGGATCTTCCCGACCCAGGCATCGAACCCAGGTCTCCAGCATTGTAGACAGACACGTTACCATCTGAGCCCCTAGGGAAGTCCTTCAAATTGGTAAAGTCTGAGTCAAAAAATACCTGAACAACTGCCTCTGCATTCTTTCTCAGGCAGATGGTACAGGTGGGAATGTGGGAGAGCCCTGAGGGAGATGAAGGGTGTTCTCAGTGAGCAGGCGGGAATCAGATGTTACCAGCGCCGCTGCCCTTCCCCTGCCACCCCCGCCCCCGAGGGTGGGGTCGGGATGCCTGGGCAATCTTGGGCAAGTCACATGCCTCACAGCTTTACTTTCCTCATCTGAAAAATATGAGTTTGGACAACGCGGCCCCCGAGGTAAGTTCCACCCTCAAAAACGTCCTGGAATCTACTGCCAGTGGGAGCCTGGATGGCACCAGAGACGTTCACCCACCCGGCGACAGTGTGTGTCCCTCTCCCCAGGATCCTGGTTGGCAGACGCATTCGCTTTTCTCCCTGCAGGTGGGAGAAGGCTCATTTCTGCCAGGTTCCCACCTGAGCGATGACTCAGTTCTCAACCCATGGGCCCCAAATGAACCCGTTCCAAATTGTGAATTCCTGTGCCCCAGATGAATGAGGTTTGGTCACATTCTAAGATATCTTGGGTAGAAACGGAAGCAATGTCATGATGAACATTAGACTTGAGGGGTTTTTGAGACACCCGTGGCCTTCTGGGGTTTTGTGATGGTTGACACAGGGCTTCGACCTCAGGGCGAGGTCCCCCTCTGCGAGGTGCTGCCCACAGCAGAGCCCCTGGAGGCAGGGCTCCAGCCCAGTGCCGTCTGGCTTCACTTACATATGGTTCAGCACACCAATCCCGTTTTGTGTGTGTGTGTGTGTGTTTTGAAACTTGGAAGAAAACTTCCAGTGAATCATCTCATCTGCTATTTGATTCATGTTTAATGTCTTTGGAGAGAAATAAAAAACAGTAAGTCATTCTCCCGAAAAGTGGCATCAGCCTGGCCAAGACGCTGGGCGCACCAACGGTGACATGCCAGCTGCCTCTTAGTGGCCCCAGGGCTACAGTCTTGAGTTGTCATCAGAGAGTGTATTTATAATCCGAATGAAGACAGCTCCTAAACACTGCCCTTTGCCATTTTTATTCTTTAAATCACAGCACCAGAAGCCAAAGTTTCTGCAGGGAGAGCTGGCACCAAAGCACAAACTCGCACAGAAGGTGTCGGTCAGCACGCATGAACAGAGCACCTGCTGAGTGGGGATCATGGTGAAGAGGTGTGTGCGCGATAGGTTGTGAGCTGTGTCTGACTCTGTGTGACCCTATGGACACCAGGCTCCTCTGTCCCTGGGATTGTCCAGGCAAGAATACTGGAGTGGGATGCCATGCCCTCCTCCAGGGGATCTTCCCAACCCAGGAATTGAACTCTCGTCTCCTATGTCCCCTGCATTGGCAAGCGGGTTCTTTACCACTTAGCATCACCTGGGAAGCCCCTGGTGAGGTGCTGGTGAGGAGTTGGGGATACAGAAATGGACAAGGTGCCCCAGCTGGGAAGGAAGGAAGGTGTGAATCCCTCTTTCCTTCCTTACCCTGAGTTAGTCTGTACTCTGAGTCAAGCGTGGTGCTGGTGTGGTGGGGACAGAAAGGGGAGGGAAGGAAGGCAGCATTCCAGGCTTGTAGCTCAGGTCCTTCCCCGATTCTCTTCCCCAAAGACATAGAACTGAGTTTCAGTTTCTCAGGGTGTGGCTAGCAGTAATCCCACAGCCAATTAGCACAACATCTAAAGCACAGGGCAGCGGTGTAGCTGGTGAGAGGAAGCGAGGACAGAGGGTGAAAAAGGAGGCAACTAGGGCAAGGGAGCCCCTGGCAGGCAGCCCCAGATCCTCTGCAGGCTTACAAGTTCAATGCATCTGCGGCCTTGGCGTGCTGTTCAGCGTGCCCAAGGGCCCATCTTCCTGGCCCCTTAAGGTCTCCACATTGCCCATCAGCACCCCTCTGACCCCGATATTCTGTGACATCCGTGAAGGAGCCAGTTTCCTGGAGATCCTCTGAGGTCCTCAGAATAGCCACCCTGTGACATGGGTGTTGCTAAGTGACCAGCGTGCCCCTGGGGTCTGACCAGCCCAAGGAAATTTGAGGGGTCCACAGGACAGGAAATGTGAAATGCAGGCTGTCCCAGAAATCGTGGCCATGGGCCTGGGCCTGGGCCTGGGCTGGACGTGAAGGGAGAAGGATAAGTGTGGGCCCGATGGGAGAGGCGGATGACCTGTGGGCTCAGACCTGGCTCAGGGGCCTGGCCAGGGGCCAGCAGTCAGCGAGACCCTGGGGACATCACTTCATCCTTCGTCTGTGCGTTATGGAACCTCTCTCTGTCTCACCCCTTGGGAGCTGAGCAAAGACAGACCAGCAGGTGCCCTTCCTTTGACCCCTGCCTTTCTCCTTCCTGAGCAGGTGTGAGCCTGGGGCCAGGCCTCCCACTCTCGGCACGCATGCAGCCATCTCGGGCAGAACCCCACCCGGAGCAGAAGCTCAGGGATGTTGAAGACCGCGAGTCGCTGACCTGGGGCTTGCCATCCTGCAGGCGGGCCAGGACGTGGTCGCCATCCCTCCACTGACTGTGCAGTGGATGAGAACGCCAGCCTGTGTGCACCACCGTGTGTGCATGTGTGTGTACGTGCATGTGAGCACGCATCTGCCCACAAGGCCTGTCATGCAGGGCCCGTCCCTGTGGTTGAGGGTTGGAGGGGACACCCACAGGAAGTGATATTGCAAAGTCACTGCTGGTCACTCTAAAAATAACCCTCAACGTACAACCTAGGAAGGATTTCCCTTTCCGGGTGCCCTGCCTTGAAGCCACCGCAGTTTCCACTCTGAGGCCACGTCGGGACAGCCAGGTTGGACTGCATTCAGAGTCAGCTTGCAGCCTTGCTCTTCTGGCCTTTTGTCCTACAGAAGTCCTGTCTCCATTCCCCTGTTCATCCAGCATCTTTAGAGCAGTGCTTAAGTCTCTGTGAGCAACAATTACATGTGAAGTGAGCGAGGGGCTCCCCGGGTAGGGTGGTCTTGACTGCACTGAGATGCTTCTCCTTGTTGGGCTTGTGTTGTGAGTGTCCCACTCCTCACGCGTGAGCTACACCCCCAGCAGCTGTCTGGCCCATCCCCTCTCCCTGCCCTTGTGCATCCCCTCCAGTGACACGGATCTCTTTGCTGCCCCCAAATCCCTCAGATATGCTACTGCCACAGGCCCTTTGCACTGACTCTTCCTCTGATACCAAACTGCTCCCTTGCCTCCCCTGCATCTCTAGGCTCAGGGCACTTCTCAGTGAGGCCTTCTCTAACCCCTCTGTCCAAAGCTGTCACCCCAATACACATTCTTATCCCCTTTCCTACTTTATTTTTCCTCTGTATTTTACTGAATTCTCTCTCTCTTCCCTGAATATGGAGTCCCTGAGGCCAGGTTTTATTCAAGTCAGTTCTCCACTGGAAGCCCAGAGCCTGGACGCTCTAGTGTGAGTGATCAGTACATACTTTGTTGAGGGGATGAATGAGTGATTGCTGGCAGGAGGCTGGGACCTGCAGCCTTAGCACTCAGGTGCCTGCAGCAGGTAAACAGAGATGGAGGATTGGGGGGACAGGCCCTCCTGTCCATCACCAAAGGGAGAGGGGCAGAGAGAAGGGGTCCTCCCACTTCCCATCTTGATCCAGGACATCCCGACCAAGGACATTCGTTGTTAGAGGTGCCACCTGCCTCCCAGAGTTTCTGATCCTTGGGGGTGGGGGGTAAGGCTTACTGAGTCTTTGCTGGGTGAGAAATGAAACACCTAGGGGGCCTTGGGATGGAAGGAGACACCAGGGACCACCTCCTCTGCCCTCTTTGGACCCCTCCACCTGTTCCAGCTCCTGGCACTCAGCTACTAGCCTCAGGAGGACCCAACCTGGCCAGGCACCGCCCCTTGTGCCCACCCACCAGCCTCCAGCTGGGCCTCTGTACACAAGTGATATCCAGGTAGCCAGAGCCAGCTCCTGCCCCTCCCCATTTCCCAGCTCCAACAGGGCTGGTGAAAGATCAGACCAATGAAAGCGGCCGTGTCTGCTTCCACATGGAACTGTGTCTGCTTTCTTTGTGGAGAAAAGCCCAGAGACCCACTCTGAAGTCTGTCCCCAGACCCTCACCCTGGGTCTCTTGGCCCACACCGGCGAGTGCTTTCACTGGGTGAGCGGGGAAAGTGAGAGAAGGAAAGGCAGGGCAGCAGCAGAAACGCCCCTCCCTCAGGAAGTCCACACCCTGGTGTCCAAGCAAGAGAGGCAGGAAGGCCCCACCCACGGGATGTGGGGTCAGACTGCGCCATCATGGGGGTGCTGGGCAGACTGCCCCCTAAAGCCTTCCCCATTCTTTCCGCTGACTGGGTCAAGTCTCCACATGCTGGCACGTGGACAGGACCCCACAGAGAGGTAGAGGCCCCTCAGAGCCCCGTCCTCACCCCATCTCACCTGCCTCTCCCCTGCACCGGAGCACTTACCAAAGGCCGAGCAGAGGTGGAGAGAAAGCAGGGGTCAGAACCTCGGAGGCCGCTTCCACGTCCTGGCCCAGGCTGCTAGACCATGCCCTGGAAGAGAGGACAGACCAGTCACATGCGGCGGGGCCACCCGGACCCAGAGCCCACTGACTTCCTCGCCAGTCGCTTCCATACAATCTATACACATTTCTCCATGATCCTCCCATAATACAAGGTTCTCTTCCTCCTTGGGGGCTGGCAGGGCTCTCCTTGCCCCTGCAGAATGAGGGCTACATCTCTCCCGAACTGACTGTGAGCTCCACAAGGGCGGAGAGTCTGTGCCTTCATTTCTGGGCCGCCGGTGCCTGGCTCAGAGCTTGCACGCCGCAGGCGCTCAATAAATAACCTCTGTTTGAGAAATGAGTGCCCCCAAATGCATCCCATGGACATGACTGGAAGCACAGTGCACTTGTGCTCAGGCAGAATTCTACCCTGCTTCAGCGATACAGGGCTTCATATGCCCGCTACATCACTGACACTCACTGCTGGGTGCAAACACCATGCATCTCCCACCAGAAATGCTCACTGGAGGTCACTGACGTACTTTACGTATACACATATACACCTGTATATACCTACACGTAACACTCTTAATAGACTTTATTTTTTAGAGCAGTTTTTTCATTCTCAGCAAAACAGAGCAGAAAATACAGTGTTCCCACTTACCCCTTGTCCCCAGACACGGCCCTCCTCATGTTCACCGTCCTCCCCCTGCAGACTGGGATACCTATGTTACAACTGGTGGACCTACACAAATACATGTCATCGCCCCCAAGCCACAGCTCACAGGAGCTCGTTCTTGGTGTTATACATTCTGTGGGTTTGAACAAACGTATCCTGTTGTTCGGTTGCTCAGTCACATCTGACTCTTTGCGACGCCATGGACAGCAGCATGCCAGGCTCCCCTGTCCTTCACCATCAACGTTATAATATTAATATCATACGAGGCAGCTTCCCTGCCCTAAAATCCCCCTCTGCTCACCTCGTCCCCTATTTCTCTATAGGTGAGTTCACGTCAATGATCTCAGCTAAGTCATCTCATGACTCTGGAGCCCTGCTTGGACACTCAGGGAAATGAAAGCCTGGACAGGGTCAAGGGCCCTCCACAAGGTCACCCTGGTGAAAACCAGTAAGTTGGAATCAATGGCAGAATGTGCTAGAAGCAATGTGTCTGGTGGTCATTTTATCTTCTTGACCTCCTATCGGCCCTGGCGAGGAGGGTGCATTCTAACCCCCCAGTTTACAGAGGAGCAAACAGATTTGGGGACGCATGTCAAGGTTACACGTGGCCAAGTGGGGTGCCCAAAATGTACAGCTCTAAACGTATCTCTGCTCTTTCCAGATGCCCTCATCAATTACAGGTGCTTATAGGAGGCATGGGAATGCCGCAGGCAAGCACCCCCTCAGGTTAGGGGGCTTTTGCTTTTCCAGAGCTGGATCATGTGTGCCCCAGGCCTGTGGTCCTCTTGCAGGTGGTGGTGGTGGGGCTGGCGCCCTCCAGCCCCTCTGCACAATTAATGTCACAGGGGGGCCTCCCCCAGCTGCATGTCGTCTGCACAAAGGCCCCACCATTTCTAGCCTCTGGGGGACAGACCTGCATGAACATCAAGCTCAAGGATCAGCTCAGGGACGGTGACAGCATTCCTAGTCCAGGTGGACACCGTCTTGTCTCACCAGACACGCCCCAGCTCTCCCAGGAAGAGCTCTGTGGAGTGAGGACAGCAGAGGTGCTCCTCTGTGCCGGGAGGCCCCGTGACTGAGGTGGGCCCTGTGACCCCCGCCATCCTCAGTGTCCCTAGCTGTGACACGGTCGACGGGCCGGATCCCTTGGGGAGGCTGGGCCAGCTCTGATCCCAGGTTTCCCAGCAAGAGGAGCCATCCTTCCAGAAGCTTCTGGCTCCCAGTCTGCTTGGGAACACTCCATTAACTCGAATTGCAAATTTCCTCCTGGCTCTATCAGCTAAGCCACAGGGGCTCCCCGGCCACCAGCTTTCCTGTGACAGATACAGATGACAGTCATCGCTGGAGACGGAATCAAGGAGCAGAAGTCATTATGCAGAAATAATTATGTTGAGTTATGTCTGGTTGCTCCTGATTTCTGTCTCTCAATTGTCTTACAAATGGTCATGCCACTTCCTCTCTAGGAGAACAAACTGGATGCCTGGGTGATTCAAGCAGACCTCCTGGGCTCGAGCCTAGTGCTCCAAACTCCTGCCAGGCGGGGCATCAGCATCCAAAGGCTATGACGCCCTTTCCTTTCTCTGAGCACTTGGGAGAGAGGAGAGGTAGAAGACGAAAGCCCTGGGGAGGGAGCACACTCCTGACTCACGCACACACACCCCCTGCATTGGACCCTCCTTCAAGGCCTGCTTCACCTGGGTCCCTTTCTCCCGGGGCCCATCCTGACCTCCCAGCCTTTTGTTCACTTTATGTCCAAGGCACCTCCTTCTCCTAGGTCTGGGGTCTCTGGGCGGGGTTGGGGGGATGACTTAGGCCGTGACCAGCTTTGACTCATTTTGGTACTCCCAGCTCCTAGCACAGAGCAAGGCCCTGGGAGAGCAGAGAGGGCTCCGTAGTTGGGCTGCTTGGGCTCAAATCCTAGCTCTACTATTTCCTAGTTGTGTGACCCATTATCTACCTTCTCTCTGCCTCAGTCTCCCAGGATGTAAAATGGAGATGATGATAATCCTACCTAGTTCATCAACCTCTTAAAAGATTCCGTGAGCAAATGCACACACATACAAAATACTTGCTCATAGGAGATGCGATAAATGTCAACAATGACTAAAAGAGCAGAGAAGCCTTGAAAACACTCTCCTAAGAATCGAAGCCAACGTGAAAGGCACAAACTACTGAAACTGACTCAAGAAGAAGCATGTCTGCATACCTATAATGAGGCAAGAGCCTGAATTAGTAATCAAAAAACTACTCACGAAGCAAAGTCCCCACCAGGCCCAGATGGTTTCACGGCTGAGTTCTATAAACATTTAAAGAATTAATAACAGTTCTTCACAAACTCTTCCAAAAAGCAGAGGAGGCGGGAACACTTCCCAACTGGTTCTATGAGGCTGGTACTACCTTGATAGCAAAACCAGACAAAGTCTCCACAAGAGAAGAAAGCTACAGAGCAATGTCCCTAATGGACAAGGATGAAAAGAAAAACAAACAAGCCCTCAAACAAACAAACAAACAAACAAACAAACCCAGCATAGCAAATCCAGTAACATAAAGAATAAAAAAGTTATACATCATACCAAATGGGATTCAGCTCAGGAATGCAAGGATAGTTTACCACCTGAAAACAATTAATGCAGTATACCACAGGTAAAATAAAAAGCAAAAGTCACATGCTAATCTCAACGGATGCAGAAAAAGCACTTGACAAAATCCAACATCCTTCCATGATAAAAAACACTCAAACTAAGAACAGAAGGAAACTTCCTCAGTCTGACAGAGGATATTTGTGAAGAAATCACAGCCAACATCACACTTAATGGTAAAAATGCCAGATGCTTTTTCCCTTAGATTAGGAATGAGAAAAGGATGCCCACTCCTGTCACTTCAATTCAACATTATACTAGAGGTTCTAACCAGGGCAACTAGGCAAGAAAAAAATACAAGGTATCTGAATTAGAAAAGAAGTAAAACTATCTCTATTTGCAGATGACATGATCTTTTATATAGAAAATCCTACAGAACCCACTAAAAAAATGTAATAGAACTAATGACATAATTTAAGGAAGGTTGCTGGATACATGATCAACATACAAAAATTAAGTGTATTTCTATATATAGGCAATTAAAAATCCAAAAATGAAATTAACAAATTTCATTATGAAAACAGTTCTAAAAGCAATAGCATCAAAAATTATTTTAAAGTTTATAAAATAAATTTAACAAAAAATGCAAAATGTATTCTGAACACTATAAACATTGTTGAGAAAAATGAAAGAAGATCTAAATAAGTGGGAAAATATCCCATGTTCATAGATCAGAAGACTTAACACTGTTAAGATGACAATACCCCCACACTAACCTCCAGGTTCCCCCTCAGAATGCCAGCTTACTACTTTGTATTTGGCTGATTCTAAAATTCATATGGAACTTCAAAGGACGTAGAACAGCTGAAACAGTTCTGGAAGAAAAAAAAAAAGTAGAACTCACAGCTCTCAATTTAAAAACTTACTACAGGGGCTTCCCTGGTGGTCCAGTGATTGAGAATCCACCTTGCAATGTAGGAGACGTGAGTTCGATTCCTGATCCAGGAAGACTCCACAGGCTGTGGTGCAACTAAGCCTGTGCCTCCCAACTCCTGAGCCTGTGCTCTAGAGCCCAGGAGCTGCATCTACTGAAGCCCGCGAGCCCTGGCGCAACCTTACGACAAGAGAAGCCACTGCAGCAAGAAGCCTGAGCACCACGACCAGAGAGGAGCCCCCGCTCGCTGGAACTAGGGACAAGTACGTGCAGCAACAAAGACCCAACCCAGCCAGAATCAAATAAAAATTTTTTTAATGAAAGAAAAGATGCTCAACATCGTTAGTTATTAGAGAAATGCAAACCAAAAGCACAATAAGATATCATTTCACTCCCACCAAAATTTCTGGAAAAGAAAACGTCAGATCAATGCAAGCGTTGGTGAGGATTTGGAGAAATTGGATCCCACTGCTGTTGGTGATGTAGATGGTGCAGCCACTTTGGAAAGCAGTCTAGCAGTTTCTCAAATGAGTGAACATACGGTTATCATATAACCCAGAAACTCCACTCCGAGGAATACACCCAAGAGAAATGAAAACAAACGTCCATAAAAAAACTTGTTCATAGCAGCATTATTAAACAACCCAAACGTTCATTACTATATGAATGGATAAACAAAATGTGGTATTTTCATACAGTGTAATATCATTTAGCCATAAAAAGAAGTACTGACATGTGCTACAATATGGATAAACCTTGAAAACATTATGCTAAGTGAAACTAGCACAAAAGGACAAATGTTGTATGATTCTGTTATAGAAAATGACCAGAATAGGAAATCTATAGAGACCGAAAGTAAATTAACGATTTCTTAGGGCTGGGGAAAGGTGGAGAGGGGAATGAGATGTGGTAGCTAAAGGTGGTAGCCAAAATTGTACCCACTTTAGTATGTGTATAACCTATATATACAAAAAAGATCTTCATGACCCAGATAATCATAATGGTGTGATCACTCACCTAGAGCCAGACATCCTGGAATGTGTATCACTACGAACAAAGCTAGTGGAGGTGATGGAATTCCAGTTGAGCTATTTCAAATCCTGAAAGATGATGCTGTGAAAGTGCTGCACTCAATATGCCAGCAAATTTGGAAATCTCAGCAGTGGCCACAGGACTGGAAAAGGTCAGTTTTCATTCCAATTCCAAAGAAAGGCAATGATTAAGAATGCTCAAACTACCACACAGTTGCACTCATCTCACACGCTAGTAAAGTAATGCTCAAAATTCTCCAAGCCAGGCTTCAACAATACGTGAACCGTGAACTCCCTGATGTTCAAGCTGGTTTTAGAAAAGGCAGAGGAACCAGAGATCAAATTGCCAACATCCGCTGGATCATGGGAAAAGCAAGAGAGTTCCAGAAAAACATCTATTTCTGCTTTATTGACTATGCCAAACCCTTTGACTGTGGATCACAATAAACTGTGGAAAATTCTGAAAGAGATGGGAATACCAGACCGCCTGACCTGCCTCTTGAGAAGCCTGTATAGAGGTCAGGAAGCAACAGTTAGAAGTGGACATGGAACAACAGACTGGTTCCAAATAGGAAAAGGAGTGCGTCAAGGCTGTATATTGTCACCCCGCTTATTTAACTTATATACAGAGTACATCATGAGAAATATTGGGCTGGAGGAAGCACAAGCTGGAATCAAAATTGCCGGGAGAAATATCAATAACCTCAGATATGCAGATGACACCACCCTTATGGCAGAAAGTGAAGAAGAACTAAAGAGCCTCTTGATGAAAGTAAAAGAGGAGAGTAAAAAGTTGGCTTAAAGTTCAACATTCAGAAAGCTAAGATCATGGCATCTGGTCCCATCACTCCATGGCAAATAGATAGGGAAACAGTGGAAATAGCAGCTGACTTTATTTTTTGGGCTCCAAAATCACTGCAGATGGTGACTGCAGCCGTGAAATTAAAAGATGCTTGCTCCTCGAAAGGAAAGTTATGACCAACCTAGACAGCATATTAAAAAGCAAAGACATTACTTTGTCAACAAAGGTCTGTCTAGTTAAGTCATGTATGGATGTGAGAGTTGGACTATAAAGAAAGCTAAGCACAGAAGAATTGATGCTTTTGAACTGTGGTGTTGGAGAAGACTCTTGAGAGTCCCTTGGACTGCAAGGAGATCCAACCACTCCATCCTAAAGGAAATCAGTCCTGGGTGTTCATTGGAAGGACTGATGTTGAAGCTGAAACTCCAATATTTTGGCCACCTGATGCGAAGAGGTGACTCATTTGAAAAGACCCTGATGTTGGGAAAGATTGAAGGCAGGAGGAGAGGGGGGCGACAGAGAATGAGATGGCTGGATGGCATCACCAACTCAATGGACATGAGTTTGAGTAAACTCCGGGAGTTGGTGATGGACAGGGAGGCCTGGTGTGCTGAGGTTCATGGGGTCGCAAAGAGTTGGACATGACTGAGCGGCTGAACTGAACTGAAAAGGTTTGGGGTGGAGGAGGAAATGACAACCCATTCCAGTATTTTTGCCTAGAGAATCCCATAGACAGAGCAGCCTGGTGGACTACAGTCCATGGGGTCTCAAAGAGTCAGCGGACACGACTGAGCAACTAAACTACAACAGCTGTGTTTTAGAATATTAAGAACAGGGTATCAGTATCACATCTCAGTTCAGAAGGTGATAGTGTGTGGAATGGCTGTGGTCATCTCAAGCAAATAAGTACTGCATGAAGGTGTTATACTTCCAAAGAGTAAGAACCATTCCACCAGTTTAAGCAAAATACATTCTGAACGTTGCTTGTTTTGTGATCCTGGATCTGGACTTTTTGAGGCGTCTTAAATTTATAAAAGAATAAAATTGTAAAATACTAAGCAATGTGGCTTTATTTTGAAGTAATCTGTTACTTTAAAATTAAGAGAAGCATTAAGAATCAATAAAACAAGATACAATGATATCTAGTTATTATAAATTCCATCTGTATTTAAAGTATTCTAAAATAAGTTATTGGTAGCTGTTTTTTCTTAGCAGGATGAGTAGAATTTTCTTGACTATAGGTATAGTTTTATTTTTATTATTTCTTATTTTTTAAATGGCCCATATGGTTATGAACAGGATGTGTATGGCCAGCTTCTGTTCTTTCACCAAACTTGAGATAAAAATTATTTTGACTGTCACCTTATATTAGTCTTTAAAAAATGGGAAATGTTAACTTAAAAGCAGCATATAGTCAATCAGTTTGCTGCATGACACCGATCCCAGGGAAACTTGACAAGCTTTCTTTTGTCCTAACGTAGAGAAGTACAGGTCAAAGTTCTGGAATAATTCTAATTTACTTTAGTGAATTTTACCCACTTTAGTATGTGTATAACTTATATAAAGCAAAAAAAAAGAATTTAATTATAGTGAGCAATGTAACTTTGTTCATATTATCTGATGTTCGCTAAAAGAAAAATATGAGATGAATGAATTAAATCAACAAAAATAAATAAAGAGTATGGGGTCTCCTTTTGGGATGATGGAACATTCTTTCTGGGTGACGGCACATTCTTTCTGGGTGACGGCACATTCTTTTGGGGGTGATGGAACATTCTAACATTGACTGCAGTGGCAGCTGTACATGTATTTGGTAATGTACTAAAAGCCACCGCATTGTATACTTTATATGGGTGAATTGTGCGGTATGCGGATTGTATCTTAGTAAAGTTGTTAAAAAACAAACAAACCAGAGTCTAGGCCAGTGTTCTTGTACTTCTCTACCCCAGAAGACACAAGGGCAAAGAGCAGGTTCACAGAAACAGGGGGGCAAAGCACGGGGCCTCCCAGCTCTGCAGCCAGGGGACACAGCTCTCAGAGCTCGTCACCGTGGCTGACCATGAGAACTGGCAGCCTCAGATCTCAGCTGAGCTGCAAAACTGCCTTGGAGACACGCTCCCCACCCTGCCCCCAGCACGCACCCCACACACTTGCTGAGTGCCTGCAGAGTGCGTTAGGTGCAGGGGGCACCGGCCCGACTTTCAAGGAACCCACAGCCCAACCGGGTACCCTCAGATGTCATGTGCTGGATGTCGGGGATAGGCAGTCAAACCAAGCTCCAGGGATCGCTTGTGTTCCAGGAGGCGATCTGGTGCACTGGGGGGCGGCTGCGGAGGGGGAGTCCCTCTGGATACACGCTGGGTCCGGGTCCGGGCTGAAGGAGTTCAGTCTCTGAAACCACCCAGTCCGCCACCCCAGCGCGCTGACTGCGAACCACCAGCTAACAAACCAGGGTTCTAGGGCCATTTCTGGGGCTAGTTCCTCCTCTAGGGGCCAGGCCTGGAGGGCTCAGTGCCCAGCATCCTTGCTGGCCAGTCCTTGAAAGGCACTTACACGAGCTTCCTCCTGCCAGGGCTCAACACCTCCTCTCGCCCAGACCCAGGTCTCCTGGGCTGACTCTGATCTGCCTGCTTGCACCAGGGGCTAATGTGTGCTCAAGAGATGACAAATTATTTTAATATGTC
The DNA here is from genome assembly GCF_001704415.2 of Capra hircus. Classification (NCBI taxonomy): domain Eukaryota; kingdom Metazoa; phylum Chordata; class Mammalia; order Artiodactyla; family Bovidae; genus Capra; species Capra hircus. Next base: position 86,844,726 of record NC_030818.1, read on the forward strand.
CTGAAATCCAACTTAATTAGGAAGCAAAGTCCCTGAGGGAGAAAAATACAATGGGTCTGGAGTCAGAGACGGATGGGTTTTGGATTATGACTATTTCTGAGGTGACTGTGGTTTTAGGATGACTAATTCCACCACAGTCCCCAGGTAATCGGGGTAGTAGCTCGCCGAATACTTTCACACATTCGGCACAACACAAAGGCATTTTCCTCCACTGCTCAATTCAATAACTGAGTTAGAGGGATTTCCCTGCTGGTCAGGGGCTAAGAATCCAGCTTGCAATGCAAGTGACAGGGGTTCAATCTCTGATCTAGGAACCAAGATCCCACATGCCGCAGGGCAACCAAGCCTGAGTGCCACAACTAGAGAGACGTGCATGATGCAACAGAGATCCACGGGCCACGATTAGGGCCTGATACAGCCAAATAATAAATATTAAATAAAACAAAACTGAGCTGAAGGGGCTGTGTATTCTGCAGATGTCCCCAGGGATGGGAAAGCCATGGAACATACCACGGAAGCCGAGACTTGCAGGTCAGACCACACAGCCGGAACGCTCCATGAAAGAGGGCAGAGCTGGAGAGGGCCCCAAGGCGGCAGTGAGCTAAACCCTGAGCCCTGCGTGGCCAGAGCCAGCACCTTCACCAGCCCTCTGGTCATCTGCGTCCCTGGGCGCCTGCTGCATTCCCGGCTTCCAAGGAGCGCTCATGACATCTTATGGTAGCTCCCGTGTCCCCTCCCATCACCGGGACACCTGAGCTGGGGTCACAAAGCAAAAGGAACCTACGATCTCCAACCATTGTGAAAAAATGACATATTTACTAAAGATGACTACACAAACTCCATGGCCCAGAAATTCAGCTCCTTGATTTACTCCCGACAGAAAGATGGACATAGGTCCACCAGTGACACAAGCAAGAAGGCTCACAGCTGCACAACTTATAAAAGCCCCGAGAGGAAACCGTCCTCACGTCTACCTGCCATCGATGGATGACAACCTGTAGTGTGCTGGTACCTGGAGGACCACAGGACAATCGGAAAAAACCTCCACGACACACAACACAGATGAAGCTCCAAAAGGTTTCCTTTCTAGTAACAAGACAGCAGCGGAGAAAGTAAGCAGGTCACCAACTGCTAGGGAAAGCATAAAATGAAGTGGTCTGATGAAGACTGAGGGTGGCTCAATGGTCAAGAATCCGCCGGCCAGTGCAGGAGACGCAGGTTCAACCCCGGGCTGTGGAAGGTCTCCTGGAGAAGGAAATGGCAACCCACTCCGGTACTGCTACCTGGGAAATCCCATGGACAGAGGAGCCTGACAAGCTACAGTTCACGGGGTCACAAAGAGTTGGACACGACTGAGCAACTGAGCACGCCAGGGTGGGTTGGGGTCGGGGCGATAACTCTTGCTTGGATGCTCAGAGTTAGGGACACATGTGAAAAGGAAAGGATAGACTTATGATGAGGGCTCTCGGCAGAAGGGGCAGCAAATGCAAAGGCCCTGGGGTAGAGCATGCTTGGCATCGTCAAGGAACAGCAAGAAAGTGAGTGTGGCCGAAGCATGGCCAACAGGCAGAAGTGGGGAGCAGTGGGGGGTTGGGGGAGCAGGGGCTCAGAGGACAGGGCAAGGAGTTCACCTTTTTATTTCAAGCACAATTGTTGTAGAACTCTGACAACCAGAGAGTGCTACAAAAATACTGGGTACTGGGGAAAGGATGGTAAGAGTCCCTGGAAGTGAGGGTGGCAAAAAGGGGGGACCTCCTTAGGACCCCGCAGTGGTAGGGGCGGGGGTAGAGGTGGCAGGTCACTTCTAAAGGCGCTGCTTTTCCTTCTGACATAAAATCCAAGCTTGTTCACTCCTGATTCTCCGTGGGCAGGAACGAAAATAAAATGGCTCATTGCCCACTAATGAATTCTTGGAACCTCCGGAGCTCAGGCCACAGATCCACTCCCCCCCGCCGCCCGACCAGCTCCTGATGCCAAAGGGACCGGGGGCCATAAAATCCCTGCCTGGAGTTCTTCCCGGCGGCGTCTAAGGCGCCTCCTGTTCCGGAGGGAGGAAGAAAAAGCAAAGCTTTGCCAACAGAGAACAATGAGGCGGCCACGGGGGAAACACCGGCTGGTCCAGGGAGGCGGGGAGTGGGGAGGAATCCAGAGCCTAAGCAGCCATTTCTATGTGGGGCACGTTCTGCCCACAGACAGGCCCACTGTCGTGGCCAGTCTTAGCCGGGGCCGGGGGGTGGGGGAGCCCTTACGGCACCTGCCTCCTCTGGACAGCAGGTACTAGAGCACCCGAGGTGGAGGCTGGGGACCAGGCACCCTCTTCTCATGGAAATGGTCCCAAGAGTGTCGGACTTGGACTCTGACATGTCACCATGTGGCCCCAGGCAAGTGGTCCATCCTTTGGGGCTGCTCCCATCCCATGAATTCCCGGGGCGGGGGGTGCAGGAACCACAGGAGGTAACACATTCACATGGAAGCTCCTTAAACTCTTAGCATTTAAGGCTCCACCTCAGGATCACAGGGTGCACTCACATCCTGCCCCCATCTCAGGATCATCGGCCACCAACAGATAGGCTCAGAGAGGTTAAGCCACTTTCCCAAGGTCACACAGTCAGACAGTGAGTTCTATGCCAGCGGAGCCGACCAGCCCTGCAGGCCACGGGACCTGCCAGAGACTAAACCCTGCCCTCCAGGAGCAATAAAGGAGCAAGAGTGGCACTAATTATTTAAGTGTAATTAAGCAAGACGTGCAAACCAGGGCAGAGGGTGGGCCCTGGGGTGGGGTCTTTGTACAGGCAGGAAGGGTGGGCTGAGGAGCTCCCAGCCAGGCTCCCCGAAGAGCAGTCTCCTCAGGTCCAGGCTCCAGATACTCACCCCTCGCCTCTCTGAAGCCCTGGTGGTCCCAAGGCCCCAGCACTTTCCATTTGAGGACCTGGGTAATCAGGCCCCAGTCCAGGTGCCCTCGGAGCCTCAATTCCACCAAGAGCGGTAGGCTGAGGACATGGAAAAATTCAGAGACTTTCCCATGCGGCCTCCCCTCCTTCCTGGGGCTTCTGGGGGTCCATGAGGCTGCCCGGAAGCCGCCTGCTGGGGCTCCTGGCCCTTCTAGACTGAGCTCTGGGAGGGACGCATTCTGCTCCCACGTCTCCTATGCACGGGGCCTGGAGGCACACTGACTCTCAGTTGGTGTCTAATGAGTGAGTCAGCAAGCAGGCCGCTCAGAGGGAGAGGAGATTCTAGATGAGGCTGCAGCGAATGACACAGCCAGACCACGGAGGACCTTGAATGTTGGGGCCAGGTGGCTTGTGGCCAATAGGGAGCCGCAGAGGGCTCTCGGGCAAGGGACTAGGAGGAAGATGGTTGTGGCAGCCTGGGCAGAAAGAGTAGCAGAACTGAGGCTGGAGTCAGGAAGGTCACTAGGGGAGTGGGGACGGGCAACGTGGGAACTAGCAAGCGTAAAAATAGGGGATTCTTAAGGGTGACTGCAATCGTGTGTAGCTTTCAGCTGGTCACACACAGAAACTGGAAACCTCCCCCTCCCCGTCAGAACTCGACTGCATCGTTGGTGTTAACACCTTAGCTGCCGGTCCACCCTGAAACCACCACCAGGCCAGCTGGTGCCCAGGCTGTGCTTCCTGAAGCAGGTGGCCAGGAGGAAAAGTATAACTTTCCCACAAAGAAAGGAAAAGCACCAGAGAGGATCTGGGCATCCCTGAAACGCAGCCTGCAAAGCAGCCTGCAAACGGGCGGCCGTGGAGGATTAAGGCAAGTCCTCCCGCGAAGCCTCTTATTCTGCAGCCAACAGAGCGCGCACAGCTGAGCCGTCGTATCCGTGATGAAGGGATAAGTCATCTGAAAACACAAATAAATTATTCATTCCTCCGCAAATGATCAGCTTCTGGGTTGCTGCGGCAGCCGAAATGCTCTGCGAATCCTATTAGCGACACGGCTCAGCCAAGCGACGCAGAGTCCCGCCACCACCCCGGTGTAGACGGCTCTTGCCGGGAGCTGCCCACACGGCTCTCCATTCCACGTCCACGACTGAAACCAGCCCAGTGTCTCGTGGGGAGATCACAACCCCTCCGGCCCGGCCCGGGAGGCTTGGGGCTCCTGGCAGAGCATCCATACCGGAGGACTCGGTGGCAACGAGATGCCTCCCACCCACAGTCTCCTAAGACCTCCCCTCCAGGGCCCACCTCCCACCTGTCAGGACACAAGCCTGGAGCTGGCCTGCTCACTCAAATGCAGATGCCTAGGCCCTGCCCCCAGACACCCTATGGGGTTCAGCCCGGGGCACTGCATTTCTGACACCTTGGAGCTGAGAAAGTGCTGGAGTCCCTGAGTGCCCCACTCCGATCGACCACAGCAGCTCAGCTGCCTCACAGACCCGAGTAGCCAGGGTCAAGTCTGTGGCCCCTGGGGGCCCCAGGTGCTCAAGGTGGGGGGCTCCTGGAAGGACGACAAGAAAGAACATTTGCAGAGCAACTGTCATGCACGGGAGCTAGGCGGAGCCCACTCGTGGGGCTCTGCCTGCCTCTCGTGCCCGTGTTTGTAGCTTTGATCCCAGCCTTGGCTCAGTTCACAGCGGAGAAGTCTGAGGATTCTGACTGCCAAGGCCAGACCCAGCACCGCTATTTCCTCGGTCCCCAGGGTCCCTTCCTCAGGGAAGCTTCCCACTCCCCCTGGCTCAGTCTAAACACACTCTGTTGGGACTGCTACTTGGTGTCTTAGCATGGGGGAGGGGCTGGGGAGGGGACGGGGTCCCACAGAAGTGTAGGGGTGAAGCAGTGACCACTTGAGAGGGGCCACTGAGGACCCCATCACTAAGGCCAGCTGAAAGCTGCCTCTTGTAGACTGGTCCCATGTGATATGAGCCTGTCAGGTCTGTCCCTCGGTCCCTGTCCTTACACCGGGGTCTTCTGGAAGAATTACACTTCTGGGCCTTCCCTGGTGGTCTGGTGACTAAGATGCCACACTCCCAACGCAGGGGGCTCGGGTTCGATTCCTGGTCAGGGAACTGGGTCCCGCATGCTGAAACTAAGACCCAGTGCAGTCAAATAAATACATATCTTTAAAAAAATGACACTGCTCACCTCTCTCCTTGTGGGGGAGATAGGGCTTATCTGACCTGCCTGGAGAAACGACATTCTAACCTGGTCCTTCCCCACACTCTGCCCCAACGGCAGAGGTCAGCAGTGGCTCAGCCATCTGCCTACAACTGCAAAACCGATACAATATTGTAAAGTAATTAGCCTCCAATTAAAATAAGTAAATTTAT